>NC_064647.1:70789994-71097817 GCF_023864345.2 Schistocerca serialis cubense
TTAAATTTTCTATCCTACCTGCCTGATTAAGGGATCTGACATTCCACGCTCCGATCCGTAGAACGCCAGTTTTCTTTCTCCTGATAACGACATTCTCTTGAGTAGTCCCCGCCCGGAGATCCGAATGGGGGACTATTTTACCTCCGGAATATTTTACCCAAGAGGACGCCATCATCATGTAATCATACAGTAAAGCTGCATGCCCTCGGGAAAAATTACGGCTGTAGTTTCCCCTTGCTTTCAGCCGTTCGCAGTACCAGCACAGCAAGGCCGTTTTGGTTATTGTTACAAGGCCAGATCAGTCAATCATCCAGACTGTTGCCCTTGCAACTACTGAAAAGGCTGCTGCCCCTCTTCAGGAACCACAAGTTTGTCTGGCCTCTCAACAGATACCCCTCCATTGTGGTTGCACCTACGGTACGGCTATCTGTATCGCTGAGGCACGCAAGCCTCCCCACCAACGGCAAGGTCCATGGTTCATGGGGGGGATAGTAACCAACACAAATCACTGCTCTCTTTGCAGACACTTCCACGCAATAATGACACAACCAAATGCTGGTTACTGTGTAGCACTAAAATTGCGAAACCATGCCAGAAACAGCACAAATTAGGCACAGTATTGCCACATGAATACTCTGAAGGACAGGTGTGGATTTGAATGTCAATACTTCATCCAATGTTACCCAAACAGCACTTGTAGCAGAAAGAATACTGTGCCAATGCTGTGAGCTTAGAATCAAAGTCAAGTCAGGCTACCCCAAAGTCTTCCCTCTGTTTATTAGAACCTAAGGGAAGATGAGGGGGTGAGAGAACTGACCTACACCACACCACCCAAGTGGCACCCTGGCTGATATCTAGTACATCAACAAATGCCAACAAAAGCGAATAAAAACTATTTTAAATTCATTTAAACATTGGCATACCATACATCATAAATATCGGGTCATCTGTATGCCCAATTGTATGGTCAGCTTTGAAAACTCACACATTGAGAAATATCAGAAAGGATTTTTACACCTAAACAACAAATGTATACCCAGATTACATGAGCATGTAAAACAAATGGGTAAGTAGCTTTGTACAGCCAACTTCAATAGTTTTCAGTGCCCTTCACACATGGCAAATGCACCAATTACAAATCCTCTTCTGAAAGACAGTCCCATCTACTGGAATATCCAACATCAAACCTACGACAAGATTATAAAAATGTAAACCCTTATGCACACTGGTACGACACAAAGCTACAATTTTCTAAATATACCCCAACAGACTAATCACAAAGATAATTCTGTTACAATCGTACCAATCTTCACTTTTGCATACCACTGAAGAAAGTAAATTATCAGGGGCTAGAGCTAAAATCGGTGTCTTTGACAAGAGAAGCTGGTGTTGAATGTTTCCTGCCTTTTTATCGAAACACCCTAACCAGCACTTTGTGACATTTCTCTTAATGTAATATTGTTGTTACATAGATCAAGTAGACCACTAGGAGATGCCAACTTCCCAGAATCCAGTGCAAGTAGAATACAGTGAACATTGCCTTCCTTACAGTACAGCACTTTTGGGAAGTACCAAAATACCTGGAGGTTGTAACTGGCAATTTAACAGAGGGACAATGAAGCACTTGTTTTGGAACTGAAGAGTTCTGACTGTATACTCCGCAGCTAAGAGCTCAGTTTCATGAGTGATTGAACAATACACGAACACTAAAGAATTACCTCCATGAGTAGAAACAGGTTTTCTTATCTAAGTATACGTATCACTCACTGTCGCCATTGCAATAAACTTACCCATAATAACAACGCTTTTCTTATTTCACAATTTCAGTGTTTAATAGTTATCTCATAATGAAAATAACTTTATGTTGCCACATAATATAATTAGCACTGCCAATCAGGCAAATATGAAACAAAGCATCAGAAATAAGCTTAATAAACCAGTCTATTGCACAAACCATACCTGACTTTCACCAAGCCCTCAGCAGTACATCCTGGACGTACAGCTTCCAGCCTGCTCTGCAGAATAGATTGTCTGGTCTGCACACTGCAAAAACAATGTTAACTGTCAAAGCAGGTTTTTTCAGTGCAGCAACGGAAAGAGAAATTTTGTAGCAAAATCCGACAACTCAGTTTAAGGAAATCCCAGTTTAAGAAGTGGTACCATGCAGCTGCAGTTCTGTAGATTTAGTGAGCAATTACAAAAAGAAAATAATAAAAAAAATGGTAGATGCATTAAACTGAAGTGTCACGAATATACAGGAAAGTTCTGCTGGTAAGTCAGAAATAGATCATTGCATATTAAAGGTTTATTCAATTTTCTACACCACTACATTAGCTATGGGAAGGTAGCCCTAATGAAGTGTAAAAAATACAAGGAAAAGCAGCATCCAGTCTTTTCCCCCCACGGCAAGTTGCCTTCCCAGCACTCAAAATGCTTAGAACAATAGTATGGTATGTACCTTACACAAATCACTTAATATCCACAATACAATTGAAATGATCAAAATCCAAGACAAACACCACCAACATGCACGTTTCATTGATGTTTCCGTATCAGTGGATTCTCTTTACTCCTGTAACTGCATTTACTGTCATCCACGTAACTGCTTTGTTGCGAGTGCAGCTTATGCACTTTTATCATTGCCATTTATATAGTTACCACCCTGTCATGCATATGAAATTATAGCCAAACATACATGGTGTCACTGTTTATGAAATATTCAACAGCTCCACCTTGTTTTAATCGTACATGAACATTAAACGAGAAAGCAGACAATCTGAACATTTCACATACAGAATGTGTGTTAGTAGTTCATGGAGTCATGGAAATGTGGATGCCAGAAACTACAGACCAACTGCACTTCACTTCAGGCGTATACATGAACAATATGTGGTATTATGGAAATGAAATTCCTGATGACTAAATTTCGCTAGACCACGTTCGGATGAAAGAGAAAAATACTGTCGTCTGTCAAGGAACAATCCTTCCCCAAAATTTATTTTCAAGTGAAGCTGGGCACAGAAAGTATGATTTAAGCTCAAGGTAAATGCTTAAATGTGACATACCCGGCATAATTAAGCCCTGGGATATAGCAAAATTAATTATTTTTATGGGTCGACAGAAGCGTCCGATCCCACGCGTCTGCTTTGACCCGTGACGTAAGGGTGCTGACATGTGTGACGTCATGATGGCGCGGAGTTTGGTTAGAGTGTGGCTGTCTCCAGTTCTGTTTTATCTTATTTTATTTACTTTTCTGATCTGTTCGTTCTATCTCGTGAGATTTTTTTTTTTTAATTTAAAAACACTTATTACCTATTTTAATTATCTGTTTCCTCCAATTTCTGTTTTAGTTTATTATATTTATCTTTCTGATCTGTTCGTTCTATCCCGTGAGATTTTTTTTTCTCAAAAAGACAAAAAACACTAATCAGCTACTGAAGCACCTTTATCTTCTATAGGTTGCACTGGTTACGACCCCTGGGGAGGTGGGTGGGTATTCATGCATGGCTGTCTTCACTTACACGTTGTAGCTACCCAACGTGCCTAAATTTGTTTATATTTAGTTTGCCCCCCACCCAAAACACCCCATTTCCCGCGCTTGTCCGTTAGTGTCATTAGGCTTCTTGTTGGAAGTGTGTGTGTTTGTTTTTGTTTCTGCCATATTTGTGACGTCATGGGTCAAAGCAGACGGGCGGGATCGGATGCTTCCGTATTTCCATATTTATGCATCACATGGATTGGAGAAAACTTTTCAAAGCTCCTACTTCAAACACAACATGAACAACTCATGGTAAAATACTGGGATCAACTGAGAAGCAGGGATGCAGTTTTCCATCATGGGCAGAATCTATGAATGCACTATCCACAATATCAATGCTTTGGTTTTGCATTTTATCCACAAAGTCAATGCAGATTGTGAATTAGTGCACCAGGTCCACAATGTACATTGATCTCTATATGAAAAACACTAGTATTCTGCTTTCACAATAGTCACACTCGGATTAACTGCACCGAGGTTCAACAGCACAACCAATACTGCATTAATATACTACAGAAAGACAACACACAAAACATGGAAAACAGTAACTAACAGATGGAGAATGGAAGCAGACAAATATAAATTCACCATTTCATAGCACAAACACACTCCCAAAGCAAAAATAGGACACTGTACCTTCATTCTCCGTACATACCACAAGTGGCTCCATTTGAGCTGACAGACAGATTTAGGGTGGCTTGGTGGCAGAGTAATTTAGATTTTGACTGTTTCGAAACAGTAGTGTTTCATTCCGCCCCTGTCTCGGACCAGATTCGATCTCACTGTGGTTCACTGTTTCGAAACAGTGGTGTTTCATTCCGCCTCTGTCTCGGACCAGATTTGATCTCGAGCCAAACACAGATATTGTATCGTTGTTTCAAAATAAGGCTGTTTCAGTCCACCTGTGCTTGGAACGGACTGATTGTATTGAAACAGTGATGTTTCATTCCGCTCTGTGTCGGACGAGATTCGGGCTCGGCACAGGTACTGAAACACAACATACCACTTCATGAAACACTTTCAAGAGTGTCGAAATCTTTTTGACAAACAATAGCATGAAGCTTAAGATATCTGAAAATAAAGCTTCGTTTCTAGCTGACTGTCCAATTTCGAAATGGCGTAACATCTACTTTATAAACACTAACCAACAATAAAACGACGCATACTATTCACATTCAAAATAATGAATATGTGAAAATCATTCTGTTAAATTATACTTTTTTTTATAACATACGCTTCAAATGCAGGAGTAGGTTTAATAATGAATAAAATAATAGGAGTGCGGGTTAGCTACTACAAACAGCATAGTGAATGCATTATTGTGGCCAAGATAGACACAAAGCCCATGCCTACTACAGTAGTACAAGTTTATATGCCAACTAGCTCTGCAGACGATGAAGAAATAGATGAAATGTATGACGAGATAAAAGAAATTATTCAGGTAGTGAAGGGAGACGAAAATGTAATAGTCATGGGTGACTGGAATTCGTCAGTAGGAAAAGGGAGAGAAGGAAACATAGTAGGTGAATATGGATTGGGGGTAAGAAATGAAAGAGGAAGCCGTCTTGTAGAATTTTGCACAGAGCATAACTTAACCATAGCTAACACTTGGTTCAAGAATCATAAAAGAAGGCTGTATACCTGGAAGAATCCTGGAGATACTAAAAGGTATCAGATAGATTATATAATGGTAAGACAGAGATTTAGGAACCAGGTTTTAAATTGTAAGACATTTCCATGGGCAGATGTGGATTCTGACCACAATCTATTGGTTATGATCTGCAGATTGAATCTGAAGAAACTGCAAAAAGGTGGAAATTTAAGGATATGGGACCTAGATAAACTGAAAGAACCAGAGGTTGTTGAGAGTTTCAGGGAGAGCATAAGGGAACAATTGACAGGAATGGGGGAAAGAAATACAGTAGAAGAAAAATGGGTAACTCTGAGGGATGAAGTAGTGAAGGCAGCAGACGATCAAGTAGGTAAAAAGACGAGGGCTAGTAGAAATCCTTGGATAACAGAAGAAATACTGAATTTAATTGATGAAAGGAGAAAATATAAAAATGCAGTAAATGAAGCAGGCAAAAAGGAATACAAACGTCTCAAAAATGATACCGACAGGAAGTGCAAAATGGCTAAGCAGCGATGGCTAGAGGACAAATGTAAGGATGTAGAGGCTTGTCTCACTAGGGGTAAGATAGATACTGCCTACAGGAAAATTAAAGAGACCTTTGGAGAGAAGAGAACCACTTGTATGAACATCAAGAGCTCAGATGGAAACCCAGTTCTAAGCAAAGAAGGGAAGGCAGAAAGGTGGAAGGAGTATATAGAGGGTTTATACAAGGGCGATGTACTTGAGGACAGTATTATGGAAATGGAAGACCTCAGTCGAAACAAGGCCCCGGGAGTAGACAACATTCCATTAGAACTACTGATGGCCTCGGGAGAGCCAGTCATGACAAAACTCTACCATCTGGTGAGCACGATGTATGAGACAAGCGAAATACCCTCAGACTTCAAGAAGAATATAATAATTCCAATCCCAAAGAAAGCAGGTGTTGAAAGATGTGAAAATTACTGAACAATCAGTTTAATAAGTAACAGCTGCAAAATACTAACGCGAATTCTTTACAGACGAATGGAAAAACTGGTAGAAGCCGACCTCGGGGAAGATCAGTTTGGATTCCGTAGAAATGTTGGAACACGTGAAGCAATACTGACCTTACGACTTATCTTAGAAGAAAGATTAAGAAAAGGCAAACCTACGTTTCTAGCATTTGTAGACTTAGAGAAAGCTTTTGACAACGTTAACTGGAATAACCTCTTTCAAATTCTGAAGGTGGCAGGGGTAAAATACAGGGAGCGAAAGGCTATTTACAATTTGTACAGAAACCAGATGGCAGTTATAAGAGTCGAGGGGCATGAAAGGGAAGCAGTGGTTGGGAAAGGAGTGAGACAGGGTTGTAGCCTCTCCCTGATGTTATTCAATCTGTATATTGAGCAAGCAGTAAAGGAAACAAAAGAAAAATTTGGGGTAGGTATTAAAATTCATGGAGAAGAAGTAAAAACTTTGAGGTTCGCCGATGACATTGTAATTCTGTCAAAGACAGCAAAGGACTTGGAAGAGCAGTTGAACGGAATGGACAGTGTCTTGAAAGGAGGATATAAGATGAACATCAACAAAAGCAAAACGAGGATAATGGAATGTAGTCGAATTAAGTCGGGTGATGCTGAGGGAATTAGATTAGGAAATGAGACACTTAAAGTAGTAAAGGAGTATTGCTATTTAGGGAGTAAAATAACCGATGATGGTCGAAGTAGAGAGGATATAAAATGTAGACTGGCAATGGCAAGGAAAGCGTTTCTCAAGAAGAGAAATTTGTTAACATCGAGTATAGATTTAAGTGTCAGGAAGTCGTTTCTGAAAGTATTTGTATGGAGTGTAGCCATGTATGGAAGTGAAACATGAACAATAACTAGTTTGGTCAAGAAGAGAATAGAAGCTTTCGAAATGTGGTGCTACAGAAGAATGCTGAAGATAAGGTGGGTAGATCACATAACAAATGAGGAGGTACTGAATAGGATTGGGGAGAAGAGAAGTTTGTGGCACAACTTGACTAGAAGAAGGGATCGGTTGGTAGGACATGTTTTGAGGCATCAAGGGATCACAAATTTAGCATTGGAGGGCAGCATGGAGGGTAAAAATCGTAGAGGGAGACCAATAGATGAATACACTAAGCAGATTCAGAAGGATGTAGGTTGCAGTAGGTAATGGGAGATGAAGAAGCTTGCACAGGATAGAGTAGCATGGAGAGCTGCATCAAACCAGTCTCAGGACTGAAGACCACAACGACGACAACGCTTCTCTGTTCATGTACAGTAATCATATTAAGAAACGCAAGTAAGCCTACAACATTTTGAATAAAAAAAGGCGTAGACTGGCAGTTATTAGACATATACGTAAATTTGATGTAGGTATAATTGCAAGCAATCTGTTTGACATATCACTGATAGTGCAATGGTGAACGGGAAGGGCTGGGAAGCATGATGAATTTATAGGAACGGTTCGGAACACCTTGAAAGACCAAAATTTTTTTGTTATATTTTGTTATTTATTTGAATTATTTGGCGTTATTTGTGAGTCTACAGTCACTGTGCCTATTATCCACAATGATTCTCTTGAGTGCGTGGAAATAAGCAGGATGGGTTGTTTCTGGAGTTTGCTCCCATCTCCAGTTCCGTTCGTGGTGGCTCTTCTGTCTTCAGCTATGCCTGTCCTCAGCCAATTGAAAAGTGTGAAAGTCACAGGACACGAAAGCAGCGCATTAGCTGCAGGAAATACGAAACTGCCAAGACGTCTAAGTGATAGCTTCACACTTTCTGCGATATGATTATCGCTCTCGCACCTCATTTGTGCTTATATGGACATACTTATACAGTAGACATTCAAGATGATAAAATGTGTAGGTTTATTAGATTACAAAATACAAACTGTTTCACTGTTTCGAAAATTTCGTATCGAAACATTACATTGTACTGTCTCATTTGTTTCGAAACAGTTACGTGTTTCGGTTTGCCCGTCTCTGGCCCAACTGCGCTCGTTTTCTCGCCTGAGTGACTCATCTTTGCTTCAGATTTGCCAACATATACGACTTTCTTACGCCATGTTTGGTGGTGTAATCGATTACATGCTGGATTATTTTGCACCAACAATAGGTAATGAGCATCATAAACAAATTCGACAACAGAGCAAAAAATAACTGATGACAGGAAATTCACAGAACATGAAATTCTGCTTTAAAGACATAAATCCCAAAAATATCCGTAGCGGTAACGGAATAATAGTGAAGTATTTTGTCGATTGTTCTACCTGTTTCCGAAAAATGGTACAATTATCAACATTTCCTAAAAAAATTGTATGTAACGGAAACAATAGCAATTGTAAAACCATTTAAATAACGAGCAGTGTACAAGAGATAATGTTATGGCCCGATTAAATTTTATGTACCGCAGCCACGATGTAGTGTGATTAGGCCTATGTTGTCAGCGACCCTTGAATGCAGGGAAATATGTGGCACTTGTGATAATTTTTCGTATACCCGCAAACGATTTCTTATAAGATGTTTCGTTGATGAGGATAATTAATTTACTGAGATGACGATGGTTTGCCCAATGAGCTATTTGTAAACAAAAGCCAGAGTGCTGATAGATATGACAAAACAAAATTGTGCATTTTCTTTTCTCGAAAGCTCAAAAACGACCAACACGGGTCTAATCGACAGAGAAGCACCAAAGAGGCCACTGACAAATTTCTTAAATACAATCCGGCGTGAGTCTCTTACGATAGCGTGAGAAGGAAGTTTATCTGAAATCGGTCACAACTTCTTCACAAAAGCTTTCCCCCTCACAAGCAAAATTTTGACATATATATGCTTAAGTTTGATGGAGCTGTGGGGTCTTGCAAAAGCTTGTTACGGGCATATTATCTTCATGCAGTACAACAGCTCTTTGACTGCCAGAAACACTATGTTACATAGTACTGTGCTGAGAGCCTTCACTATTCGCCATACTTAAGGCTAAAAATTCTGATTCTGTTGACGACAGGGGCACTGTAGGCTGTTTCTTAGATGCCCAAGAAACTCTGCAACCCAAAACTTTGAAAAGACAATCACTTGTGGACTTCTATGTCCTCGGTGACCAGCCCAGTCAGAGTGAACATAACCAATTACGGTATCAGTACAGTTTTTATCCTTAGCACACAACAAGCTCATTTTGTGGTTCACGTAATTTAATGCAGCACAAATTTTAAAACATTCCATAAACACAGACTTGCTTATGTTTGGTAGCTGGTCACAATACTTATTCCTACATGAATATCTAGTATGGAACCTAATGTGACATACATCAATGATCCCATTAACTTTTTACATCAGTTCTCAATGTCTTCATTTTTTTAAATTTTATTTATTTATTTATTTATTTTGGTTAACAGAAGAGCCAACACCGTGTTACGAGTGGAGGCCGAAATGCACGTGTTTTAGCTCATGCAGGCTGGTCTGAGGAGGGAAGAACTATACTGACTGAGGTCTGGAACATGACAAGGAATGAGAATTCAGAAAGCAGACATAATTAGTTTGATACTTAATTTTAATCCATTAATGATGAAAGTCCCTCTTGACTGTACATGATAATATTATCTGTTCAGAATACATTCTTGAAGAAATTATAGTAACTGAATATTGCGTGTTGATAGGTCGTAGCAAATGACGTAGCTGAAGGCTATGCTAAACTGTCATCTCTGCAAATGAGAGCGTATGTAGACGGTGAACCATCGCTAGAAAATTCGGCTGTACAACTGGGGCATGTGCTAGGGAATCTCTCTAGACTAGACCTGCCATATGGCGGCAATCGGTCTACAATCACATAGTGGCGACACACAGGTCCAACATATACTAACGGAGCGCGGCCGATTTAAAGGCTACCACCTAGGAAGTGTGGTGTCTGGTGGTGACACCACATTCCTCCCCCGCAAATCAGCAGATGATTGTGGTATAAGGCCTCCGCCCGCCGTGGGGAGGACCCCATGTTGACGTACGTGACGAGGTGGGGAGCCTAACAACAGGAGAGGCAGTGCCACCCACACCCTGCCATTTGGACTGTGGGGAGCTAGGGAACGCCTGAAAACCTACTCCAGGGTGCACGCCAACATGCGGTGTATGTGCCCGTAGAGAGACAGGAGGGACGGAAGGGTCGACCTCCATCGGCCCGGGGCACAAGACAGGCGAAGATGACATATGGTCCAGAGCGGGCAAGGGTTTCATGTTGGAGGACAACTTGTCACGGGGAGCGATCGGCGGCATGTGACCCAGGGGGGCGCCTGGTGGCTGCAGCGACGCATCCACTGTGGGCGTGCCCGGCAGGAGAACAGGCGGCAGTGGTGGCGCGTCGCCATGGGTCAAAATGGAAGGCAGGGTTGGTAACACATGGGGCTGAGGCAAGCCAGTAGATGCGTCCCCGGGGTGCTGACTGTACAGCACAATCGCTGAAAGCAGACGGCAAGCGGCAGATCCTGTGCGACGGCAGAGGCGCAGCTGATTGAGATGCTGGCGCACCTCACCAGAGGCCCTCAAAACCTGATACGTAGTGCGTCAAAGGCAGCAGAGAATGCGCCCTTCGAGCCAATGCCCTGAACTATGATAATGGCGGTAGTAGACAATGTCGCCTGGGGCAAAAGCAGGTGTCTGCCCCTGCACAGGAACCGGATGCGGTGGATGTAGCAAAGACATCAAGGTTCGATGATGGGGACCACGCAGCAACTTAGCCGGCGAGCGACCATCTCGGGGCTGAGAGCGATACGAGGACAAAAAGAGCAATAACGCATCCTCCCGAGAATGTGACTCTTTCAACTGAAACATCTGTGAATTGAATGTTTTGACGAATCGTTCAGCGGCACCATTTGACTGTGGCGAAAACGGCGCGGACATCAGATGTTGAATACCATTGGCCTTGCAGAATGAGTGAAATTCTGCAGACATGAATTGTGGGCCATTGTCGGAAACGATTGTCTGTGGAAGACCTTCAATGCAAAAAATAGCAGATAACACCTGGATGGTGGCAGATGATGTCTTGGAAGACATCCAGGCAACAAAAGGAGAATTCCTGAATGAATCTATCACAGCCAACCATCGAGCATTCCAGAATGGACTAGCAAAAACGATGTGTAAGCGTTGCCAAGGGAAAGTGGCTTTTCGCCATGCAAAAAATTTCTGCGGTGGTGCTGATTGTTGTTCGGCACACACCATGCAAGAAGGGCACATATTCATAATCGCAGCATCCATTCCGAACCAAGTACAGTGCTGACGAGCAAGTTGTTTCGTTCTCACTATACCCCAATGTCCTCGGTGGAGAAGCTTTAAGACAGAGGACAGTAACGAACATGGGACTATGACCCTGGACTGATCATTATCAGAACGCAATAGCAAAACACCACGTTGAACAAAAAGTCTCTCCTTGTGAGCAAAAAGTCGGCGAACCAACGGGTCCCTGATCCGTAACTTTGACAAGGGCCATTCTGTAGCAACAAAATGCAGAACGGTAGCAAGGACAGGGTCGGCAGTTGTGGCTGTAGCTACACGACGAAAATCAATTGGAAATGATTCGACCACGTCATCGGTTTCCGAATCAATGAACATGCAAGCAAGTTCGGAGGAATCAAATGCCCTATCCTCAGCTACAGGCAAATGGGACAATGCATCGGCGTTTCTGTGCTTAGCAGTGGACCGATACAAGATATCGTAGTGTTAATGCAAGAGTAAAATAGACCAGCGAATGAATTTCTGTGCTGTACATGGAGGTACAAGCTTGTTTGGATGAAAAAGTGATGTCAAAGGTTTGTGGTCCGTGATTATGGTAAAGTGACGACCATACAAGAAGTCATGAAACTTTGTAACACCAAACACGAGAGCCAATGCTTCTTTCTCGATCTGTGAATAATTACTTTGCGCAAACGAGAGCAATTTGGACGCAAAGGCAATAGGGCGATCATGCGAGCCATCTTTGTGCGCAAGCACAGCACCCATCCCGGAATCCGATGCATCCACCATCAACAAAAGGGGCTTCTGGGGATTGAATCGCGTAAGGCAAGTATTGGAAAGCAATGTCGATTTCAACTGGCGAAAGGCACATTCGCATTCCGTCGTCCACATGAACGGAACACCTTTACGGCATAAGCGATGAAGCAGAGCTGAAATGGAAGAGACATGCAGCACATATCTGTGATAATAGTTGATTTTTCCCAGCACACACTGTAGCTGCTTCAAATTCTGCGGCGAAGGCAAGTCTTGTATGGCAAGGATGTGCGTGGGACTGGGATGTATGCCTTGGGCATTGAGTACATGGGCCAGGTAAGGCAAGTCACGAGCAAGAAACACACATCTGTCCTTCCGTAAGCGAAGACCATTATGTCGCATGACCTGAAATATGTTGTTGTTGTGGTCTTCAGTCCTGAGACTGGTTTGATGCAGCTCTCCATGCTACTCTATCCTGTGCAAGCTTCTTCATCTCCGAGTACCTACTGCAGCCTACAGCCTTCTGAATCTGCTGAGTGTATTCATCTCTTGGTCTCCCTCTACGATTTTTACCCTCCACGCTGCCCTCCAATGCTAAATTTGTGATTCCTTGATGCCTCAAAACATGTCCTACCAACCGATTCCTTCTTCTAGTCAAGTTGTGCCACAAACTTCTCTTCTCCCCAATCCTATTCAATACCTCCTCATTTGTTATGTGATATACCCACCTTATCTTCAGCATTCTTCTGTAGCACCACATTTCGAAAGCTTCTATTCTCTTCTTGTCCACACTAGTTATCGTCCATGTTTCACTTCCATACATGGCTACACTCCATACAAATACCTTCAGAAACGACTTCCTGACACTTAAATCTATACTCAATGTTAACAAATTTCTCTTCTTCAGAAACGATTTCCTTGCCATAGCCAGTCTACATTTTATATCCTCTCTACTTCGACCATCATCAGTTATTTTACTCCCTAAATAGCAAAACTTTACTTTACTACTTTAAGTGTCTCATTTCCTAATCTAAATCCCTCAGCATCACCCGATTTAATTTGACTACATTCCATTATCCTCGTTTTGCTTTTGTTGATGTTCATCTTATATCCTCCTTTCAAGACACTGTCCATTCCGTTCAACTGCTCTTCCAAGTCTTTTGCTCTCTCTGACAGAATTACAATGTCATCAGCGAACCTCAAAGTTTTTACTTCTTCTCCATGAATTTTAATGCCTACTCCGAATTTTTCTTTTGTTTCCTTTACTGCTTGCTCAATATACAGATTGAATAACATCGGGGAGAGGCTACAACCCTGTCTCACTCCTTTCCCAACCACTGCTTCCATTTCATGCCCCTCGACTCTTACAACTGCCATCTGGTTTCTGTACAAATTGTAAATAGCCTTTCGCTCCCTGTATTTTACCCCTGCCAGTTAACATTGTCAATAGCTTTCTCTAAGTCTACAAATGCTAGAAATGTAGGTTTGCCTTTTCTTAATCTTTCTTCTAAGATAAGTCATAAGGTTAGTATTGCCTCACGTGTTCCAACATTTCTATGGAATCCAAACTGATCTTCCCCGAGGTCCGCTTCTACCAGTTTTTCCATTCGTCTGTAAAGAATTCACATTAGTATTTTGCAGCTGTGACTTATTAAACTGATTGTTCAGTAATTTTCACATCGGTCAACACCTGCTTTCTTTGGGATTGGAATTATTATATTCTTCTTGAAGTCTGAGGGTATTTCGCCTGTCTCATACATCGTGCTCACCAGATGGTAGAGTTTTGTTATGACTGGCTCTCGCAAGGCCATCAGTAGTTCTAATGGAATGTTGTCTACTCCCGGGGCCTTGTTTCGACTCAGGTCTTTCAGTGCTCTGTCAAACTCTTCACGCAGTATCTTATCTCCCATTTCGTCTTCATCTACATCCTCTTCCATTTCCATAATATTGTCCTCAAGTACTTTGCCCTTGTATAAACCCTCTATATACTCATTCCACCTTTCTGCCTTCCCTTCTTTGCTTAGAACTGGGTTTCCATCTGAGCTCTTGATATTCATACAAGTGGTTCTCTTCTCTCCAAAGGTCTCTTTAATTTTCCTGTAGGCAGTATCTATCTTACCCCTAGTGAGACAAGCCTCTACATCCTTACATTTGTCCTCTAGCCATCGCTGCTTAGCCATTTTGCACTTCCTGCCGATCTCATTTTTGAGACGTTTGTATTCCTTTTTGCCTGCCTTCACTACTTCATCCCTCAGAGTTACCCATTCTTCTTCTACTGTATTTCTTACCCCCATTCCTGTCAATTGTTCCCTTATGCTCTCCCTGAAACTCTCAACAACCTCTGGTTCTTTCAGTTTATCTAGGTCCCATATCCTTAAATTTCCACCTTTTTGCAGTTTCTTCAGATTCAATCTGCAGATCATAACCAATAGATTGTGGTCAGAATCCACATCTGCCCATGGAAATGTCTTACAATTTAAAACCTGGTTCTTAAATCTCTGTCTTACCATTATATAATCTATCTGATACCTTTTAGTATCTCCAGGATTCTTCCAGGTATACAACCTTCTTTTATGATTCTTGAACCAAGTGTTAGCTATGATTAGGTTATGCTCTGTGAAAAATTCTACAAGACGGCTTCCTCTTTCATTTCTTACCCCCAATCCATATTCACCTACTATGTTTCCTTCTCTCCCTTTTCCTACTGACGAATTCCAGTCACCCATGACTGTTACATTTTCGTCTCCCTTCACTACCTGAATAATTTCTTTTATCTCGTCATACATTTCATCAATTTCTTCATCATCTGCAGAGCTAGTTGGCATATAAACTTGTACTACTGTAGTAGGCATGGGCTTTGTGTCTATCTTGGCCACAATAATGCGTTCACTATGCTGTTTGTAGTAGCTAACCCGCACTCCTATTTTTTTTATTCATTATTAAACCTACTCCTGCATTACCCCTATTTGATTTTGTATTTATAACCCTGTAATCACCTGACCAAAAGTCTTGTTCCTCCTGCCACCAAAATTCACTAATTCCCACTATATCTAACTTTAACGTATCCATTTCCCTTTTTAAATTTTCTAACCTACCTGCCCAATTCCACGCTCCGATCCATAGAACGCCAGTTTTCTTTCTCCTGATAACGACGTCCTCTTGAGTAGTCCCCGCCCGGAGATCCAAATGGGGGACTATTTTACCTCCGGAATATTTTACCCAAGAGGACGCCATCATCATTTAATCATACAGTAAAGCTGCATGTCCTCGGGAAAAATTACGGCTGTAGTTTCCCCTTGCTTTCAGCCGTTCGCAGTACCAGCACAGCAAGGCCGTTTTGGTTAATGTTACAAGGCCAGATCAGTCAATCATCCAGACTGTTGCCCCTGCAACTACTGAAAAGGCTACTGCCCTCTTCAGGAACAACATGTTTGTCTGGCCTCTCAACAGATACCCCTCCGTTGTGGTTGCACCTACGGTACGGCCATCTGTATCGCTGAGGCACACAAGCCTCCCCACCAACGGCAAGGTCCATGGTTCATGGGGGGACCTGAAATAATGTTCTGAGATTAGCTAAATGATCTTCTTCCCTCGTTCCAGAGATCACAATATCGTCCAGAAAGTTTGCTGCAGTAGGGACCGACGCACAAACAGTTTGTAGATATTGCTGAAACAATGCAGGGGCGGATGCACACCCGAATGGCAGTCATTTGAATTGATACAAACCAAGATTCATGTTAACCACCAAAACGCGCTGAGATTCTTCATCCACAGGCATTTGCAAGTACACATCTGCTAGGTCCAACTACGAAAAATATGTGCCTGGGCACAGTTTGTCAAAAAGATCTTCCGGGCGGGGTAAAGGAAAAGTTACAATCATTAGTTGTGGATTCACTGTTGCCTTGTAGTCTACACAAAGTCTCAATTTTCCGGAAGTTTTTGGCAAAAATACTAAGAATGATACCCAGAGAGAAGCCTGCACACGTTCAATTACACCTTGTGATTCCAAATCATGTAGGCATAATGTTTTTGCAACGTCATCACGCAATGTGTGGGGAACATTGCGCGCTCTGAAATATTTCAGTAGCGCGTTTACTTTCAGTTCCAGATGTGCTTTATAGTTCTTAGTGCAACCGAGGTCTGGTGCAAAAATGTCTGCAAATTCTTCACATAGACGAGAAACACTGTCTGAAGCCATAGTCTGGTTCACTGATATGATCTTATTTACTATAGACAAACAACTGAAATAAATCAAAACCAAAAAAGGTCACTGCAGAAGAAGAACAAAGGATGTAAAATGACAAAACTTGTGTTTGTCCTTTGTATGTTGCAAGAAGGCTGCACTGTCCTAACACAGGGATCTCTTGACCTGAATAGCTAGTTAACGTAAAAGTTGCGGCACACAACGGAGGTGTGCCCAGCTGTTTGTAAGTGTCGTGATTGATCAGTGAAACTGCAGCTCCGGTATGGAGCTGGAATGGTATCACTTTGCCGTTAATGTCCATGTCAACACAAAGTTTATTTTCCTGCTGACGAAAAGAGCGACTGTCTCACGCAACGTGAACGGACACTGGTACAAAATCACTTGTGACTTGATGGGAGTTCCGGCGATGTCGATGCACACTATTTGTAGTATGAACACAGTCACTGTTAGAGAGAATGGCACTGGACGGAATGGAATGAATGACATGAATTTCCATGGGCGAAGTTTCGCGAGCCTGAGTATCCCTGGTTCGGTTGTGGCTCCGGCGCGAAGCAAAGGGCCGGGAATGGTTTTGAGCAATATGTAGGAATTTGTAATATGTCCCTAGAGTAATCATTTAAAGCCAGTTTTTGAAACTTTATTAGCAGACTTTCTCAGGATAATTTACATCTGTCTTCAAGAGCCTTCCAGTTAATTTCCTTCAGTACCTCCGCAAGACTCTCCCACAGTTTAAATAAACCTGTGACCATACATGCTGCCCTTCTCTGTATATGTCCTATCTGGTATGGGTCCCACACACTCGAGCAATATTTCAGAACCAGTCACACAAGTGATTTGTAAGAAATCTCCTTTGTAGATTGGTTGCACTTGCCCAGTATTCTACCATAAACTGAAGTCTCCACTGCTTTATCCATGACTGAACCTATGTGATCATTACATTTCATACCCCTACAAAGTGTTACAGCCAGGCATTTGTACGAGTAGGCTGACTCCAGCAGTGAATCATTGATATTATACTCATAGGATGACTCTCCACCCAAATCAGCACGCTGTGTCCTCCCTACCAAAAAGTCCTCAATCCAGTCACAAAATTCACTTGATACCCCATATGATCATACTTTTTGCAAGTATAGATATGGTATCAAGAGAAATGCTTTTCAGATGTCAACAAATACTGCATCTACATGATTGCCTTGATAGAAAGCTTTCAGTATGTCATTGGAGAAAGTGTGAGTAGGGTCTCACATGATTAATATTTCAGGAATACTTGCTGGTTACATTGATGGGATCATCCTGTTCAAGATATCTCATTACGTTTGAGCTTCAAATATATTCAAAGATTCTACACAAATCAATGTTACCTCCCTTCTTGTACATGGGTGTGCCCAATGCATTTTTCCAGAAACTGGGCAATGTTTCTTGTTCAAGTGATCTACAATAGATTATAATTAGAAGAAATGCATGGTGGTGGTGGTGGAGTGGGGAAATCATCTGAAAATTCTGTATAGAATCCAACAAGGATTCCATCGAGCCCAGGATCCTTGTTCATTCTTAATGATTTCAGCTTTTTCTCAATATCAATGACAGTAATACTTATTCCACTCCTCTTTTTATTTGTACTAGGATTATATTGGGGTAATTCTTCTGGGATTTCCTTTGTAAAGGAACATTTGCAAAAAGAGTTAAGTGTTTCAGCATTTGCTTTTCTTCCCTCAGTTTCAGTTTCTGTCACATTCACTAGCAAATCGACACTAACTTTGGTGCCACTAACAGCCTTTACATATGACCAGAATTTCTTTGGGTTCTGTGAAAGATCTCAGGTCAGTATGCTGCTATGGCAGTAAAGGCTACATTGCCCTCTACACAGTCAAATACATTTCATTCCGTATCTCACTATCTATAGCCCTACGCTTCGATTTACACATTTTATGCATTAATCTCTGTTTTCTACTGATTTTTATGTAGTTTACAGGACATACATAAATCTTTCTGCTTGTTTTAGTTGTTCTTTGTTCTTTGGTAATAATTGTTGCCACAAGTGGATCATGGTCACTGATACAATTTCTGATGTGAATATCATCAAATGGGTCAGATCTACTTGTTGCCATTACATCCAATATATTGGCATAATGAGTAGGTTTCAGAGAAGGCATTTAGTAAAATTTCACAGGACATCTTATCATGCACACCACTAATTAAACTGTAATTTTCTCAATTAATTGTTGGGTGATTAAAGTATCTGCCAATGATTACAGTATGATTGGAGAACTCATACATAAACAAACATACAACATAACTCACACAACATTAGTACTCAATAGTATTTTGTGGACCAATATGAAATTCTCGCATTAAATAAAATGCCTGCTGTCTACGCCAGTTATTTGTGGTGTTTTGAGTACAGTGTCAGACCTCACACATGTGCTAGCAGTCTGTTAATTATTAGTAACTGTAAACCTAAGTGTATGTAACCAAGACTGGCAGCTGGGATGTCTGTCTGCTGCTTTTAATTCCTCTGATGTTGATGAACTGTCATTGTTCATGAGATGTTCCCTCCCTATGTGTGTACTGAACAATTTAGAATAAAGAGGGACATTACTATTTGTACTCTTTTTATTTGTAGTATGGTGTACAACTCTTCAATTTTCAGTCTAGAATTGTATCTGATTGCCTTCTTTTGCCAACTAAGAATTGTTTTCTTGTTTGTTGGGAATTCTTTATTACAGTATTACACTATTTAGATTAGAGAGGACAGCAGAAAAAGGCACCTTGGGCATTGAGCAATACACTGCATACAGTAATAGGGTGTGTGTGTGTGTGTGTGTGTGTGTGTGTGTGTGTGTGTAGGCGTACACGCGCACTTGCGCACGCAAACAATCACAAGTTCATTAGAAGCACGATTATTGTCATCTTTTCTACACGAGAGAAGAGAATACTAACATTGTCTTCATAACTAACTGTGTACTGACTGCTTCAAGGTGATTTTCACTTTGATACTTGAGTGTGGCTAAGTCTTTTCCAGCTATAACATATAAGGTGGCATATGCGATAGAGGGGACACATACAAAATAACACTTCACAACAAAGAATCTTTGCATTACACCCCTTGTGACATCCAGAACATTTGGCCTCCTATTGTTGAACCATATTTTTTTTCCTATCCCTCTTGTATGAGCTTATCAAATAGAATTAAGTGCAACAGAGTTACTTTATCAGAACCATCGGATAGCTTTCTGTGATCCACTACCATAACAATAACAAATGACTGTGATTCAAATAAGCAAGCACACAGAGATTACCTGTAAATACAACAAAACCTTTCAAAATTCTGAATAAAAATTTAAAAATCATGAAAGCGGATAATCAATCAACATATGTAATAAAAGTAGAAGCAGCATGTCCCCATATTTCGCTATAGCTGTGCACCCTATTTGTGTAGCACTGTAAGGGTTATATGGTATGGTAGCCCTTTCTTCCCACATCCATGAAAGTGGTTTTGTTTTGGAACTGCATGAATAGGTTTCAAAGATATAGATGTCAAATGAGAGCTTCATATCAATGTGCTTATTACAGAATGGTGCAAAGCAGCTGGGAATCGAGTGCCAAAGTTTCCGTGACAGGCCAGAGTGTTCCATAATGGTTTAGAATGTTTTGGAATGTTGTAAAGTCTTCCAGAAGGTTTGAGAATCTTCCAGAATGTTTCAGTACATTGTAGAGCAATACTGAACATTTCATCACCCTGCTTTGTGTTGGTGGGGATCTCCAGATCACACTCAAACCTCCAGATGTCACACACTCAGATCAGTACGAAACATTGTGTGTCGATAGAGTGACAACCAAAACACTGACTTAGTTTGTACTGTATGCTACCATCCAGGAGAAGATGTGTAAACGGTCTAGGCAAACAGTATCTATAAGCTCTAAACATGAATATCTCTGGTAGGTGAGTTGGTAAAGCGTCAGATTATTGTACTAAAGGTCATGAGTTCAAAACCCTCTGATGGCAATTTATTTTAACAGATGACATGTGAAATTGTTATATGGGAGAACATGTTTCTGCTATGTAAAAGGATTTTTCAGAGTATGTAGCAGTGTTTTTTTTTTGGTAGCCTGCTTTTCCTTCGTTAGTTGAAAGTAGCAAACCTACAGAGTACATTTTTATTAATAGGTGTGATTATCTATACATATATACACTATAGGTTTAGTAGTTTGAACTAATGAAGCGAAAGCAGATTGTCAAAAGGTCAGTGCTACAAACTCGGAAATGTCCTTTCCCTATCCCTTACACAGGTATGTCGTGCCTGTACTCTGTGCTTTTGATTTTACTATTAATTACTGTTCATGCATCTTCTATTGGATGACAGCATACATCACAAACTAAATCAGTGTTTTGGTTGATACTCTATCAACACGCAATGTTTAGTACCAGTGTGTCTGACATCAGGAGGTTTAGGCGTGTGAGAAGTGTATATGTAGGCAATGGTGAGACAACTGCTGCACGAGTTCCCATCTGTCAAATTCTTCTGGATTCAGTAAAAGTTATGGACTCTGACCAGACACTCATTATGTATTCATTACGGTAGTTAGCAGCCTTACCAGTGGAGTATTCTGTCGGCTCGAGGATAAAAGGACATTTTCACCTTCTCTTCTGCATCACACAATGACTGACTTGTACTGGATAACATATTAGTGATCAAAATAAACCTCATACAAATAATGCAGTTGACATTACTTTCCATTGGGTGTTCATGTCCTCTACATTCCTTTGAGCAGTGTATGATGCAGTGCACTTGTGGTGATGCCAGATGCAGCTCAACTATACTCAGTGCTGCACAAAGCTCAAAAGGAATATTACAGACAATCAGAACAACAGGTTATAACCCAAAGAAACCATCATTTCAAGCAGAAGTAACTTTATTTCTCTAGACGATGATGATGCCCCACTTCTCACAAACATGAAGTTTGTCATGGTCACTAATATTCTATGATCTATGATGGCAAGGGACTTTCTGATCAGTCCAGTAATTTTACTCAGGATTATTACTGATAACACCACAGAAAATCTTGTATCCTCTCACTGTGTTACTGTATTTTTGGAAATCTATTATGGCCAATCAAGGGAAAGTGAAAATGAAATAATGTTAAGTGGAAGTGGATTGTTTAAGATAGTGAACTGTGTAGTAAGTGGCATTTTAGTGTGTTGTGCAAGATTAACATTTATCAGGATGCTGTTATGTAACAGCGGAGAAGATACTGCCTGTGGTGAACTGACAAGAAAGAAACAGAGCAGTGAAGAAATGAAACAAATCAGGAGTGAGAAGTGTGTTTAGCTTCAAAACCTAAGAGAATGAACAGACTGAGAGAAAACAGATGAACAAAATGAAATTAGGAATGAGGATCAAGTGAGACACTCAGCAATCTGACACACAGAAACTGCTGAAGAAACAACATTATGAAACAGAATAAGTATGGTTACAATGAGTTAAGTTCATGAAACGCATCATTCACAAGCACAGGAGCAGTATATTAATGTATGAGAAATGAAAAGGAGATGTTGAGATTATAATTTGGCAGATGGATCATTCCATTATGATACCACTTAAGACTACAGACACAAACACATCATCACTTGCAAAACGGATCAAGTGATTCAGGTCTGTGGCACCAAGAAATACTTTAGTGAAACACCAGGAATCTGTTCCTTGAGCAGAAAATTTCAATTAATACCACTGAAGGTGTCTCTACAAGAATTATACGATGTCTGGGGAAAATACCAAGTCAGAAAATTTTCTATAAAATATGAGAGCAAGCAATACCTCCTTTGAAATAGCATCATTTTGTGCTACTTACATGATCAGTGAAGAACATAAATTCATCACTCTGTTTTCAACTAATGGGGTAGAGTCATGGAGCGAGATCATACCATTTCCAAACAAATATTATACATTTTTGAAAGAATATTCCAGGGGCAATGAGCAAATGGAAATTCCACTGCTTACTCTATTTCACAATTTTACCATTTTATGCATGAACATTTTGCAATGTTCCTGAATGTTTTAGGATGATCTAAAATATTTTGCAATATTCGTGTTGTTCTATAAAGGAATGTGTAACAACCAAGTAGTACACAAAAACAATTCAAGTAACACAAATATGGTTTTATTCATAACCTGTAACAATAACAGTAATAAGTCTCAATCCACATGTAACAAGACACAGAACAAATGATGTGAGTGGTACAACTAGAAGAACAGAGAGGATCACTCAGCGTTGCTCTGCCCATTTATATGCACAAGTCCCCAGCAGATGGTGCACTAGACACTACATGGTGCCCAAACCTCCCATAGGGGGCCTCCAGCGGCTGCCCTGGGCTGATACATTTGACGACCAATTCAAGCACACATGCGCAATAACATGATCTCTCAATAGTCATGCTAACTAGTAGCAGCTTACAGAATACTTCATTTCAAATTAGGTTACTGTAATTTAATTAAGTGGATTTAACAGTACTTAAAAATAGTTTCGAGCATTCGAGAGTACACTTGAGTGTCAAATACTAAAATTTTTATGATATTTGAATTTTTATTTAAATTAAACCAAGCAAACTACTGGCAGTGAGCCAGATGTCTCTCGTGGTGGCTGCCTCAGATTCTGCAGAAAACAAATTGGCCTCTGTGGTCATTGTCTGCAATGTGTACTAAGATACAAGGTGAGTGCAGGCCAGGTTTAGCTAGAAGGTATTTGTGCCAGCTGTGACAGACAACATGGGCACCCATTGGATGTTGATGTGTGGTTGGTTGGTGAGTGGCTGAGACAGACCAGTTTTCCTGAACTCCACAGACAAGATCTCACCACCTGACATGCTCACATCTCAACAACCACCTTGACATAATATCCCTTAGCAAATTCCACTCCTGCATTTTTCTTCACTATACCCCCTTTTCACTCACCATCAATTATTGTTGTCATACACTCTCAGGTGGCTACCCCTTCACATATGCCTACATGGGTGTATCTCAGACTGGGACTGCCTTTCCTTTCTAACGTTCTTCAGTCTGTCCTCCTCTCCTCTCCAGGTAAGGAACTACTTGTTCCTAAAGCAAGAACAGTGTCATCACTTCTACTTTTGTGTGTTTCTATTCACAATGCTAAACATTTGACCTCTTGAAGTAAGTGCTGGCTGTGCATGATATTAGAGAGATGCTTAGCTTGAATCAGTAGATAATAACAGCAGACAGATAATCTTAGAAGAAGCACAGAGGCTTTTTCCAGAGATAGTACTTCTCACCTACTATGGTTTGTTATTAGTATAACTACAGAGCAGCTCGCAATGGCTCTTTCTGCTAGTTAATGTGTAACTGATAATTATCAATTTTTTAATGTCACATCTTCACACCCCCAATGCCTTTCCTAAGGGTGATTCAGGTATGTTACCTGGACAGTATTTTTACACACATCATGGCTCATAAATATACAAAATTTGACAAACTGCTAGAAATTTTCCTGAGCTAAGCTTCTGTAACACCCGCTCTTCACTCCTATCTCTATGGGTAGTTGGTTGTTATCCTCACAGCTTGAGCACAACTCATTACTGCTTAATTGTAATCAGTTGAAAAGTATGAAAACAAATAGAATACAAACAGGTATTCATTTTTATAGATGTTTTATTTCTGAATGAATAAAGTCAAAAATAGAAAATTACTCAACACAAGACAACTAACCACGCAAACTGATCCTTCACACAATCTGCTCTCTTCACATCAAAGTTTACACCACTGATACTAAAGCAGTCTGTTCTGTAGCAATGCTCCAAGAAGAGGCAGATTAAAAAGGATTGTCGCTGTTTTTTAAAGTTTCCACCTTTGTTTCCCAGCTACCTTTTAATTGCATGGCTGGCGTGTATTTTTTATTACAGTGGTTTTTAATAACAAATTTGTTACAAGTCATCAGACTCAGTTTTCAAAGAGGTAGATTGATATTCTGGGGGTACCAGGAGGGGTGCTTGTCCTGGGACTTACATCTCTTTTTCTTCTCTTTCGGATGTGGAGGAGGGTAGGGCACAGAGGGAGTCTAGGATTGTGAAAGATCCAGAACCGAAAGAGAGCAAGAAATCTCAGTATGCACAGATAGATGATGTGTCTCATGGCTGAGGTATGGTAGTTGCCTTCCAGTCAAAGAGACACCATGGCGAGGGGCTCCAGGGAAAGGGGGGGGGGGGGGGGGGGGGGGGGTCGGTGAGTGCAATCACCGGCAGGTGGCACAGAATGGGGCCACTTCTTCAGCAGGGGAGGAGAAATGGCTCCTCAAGGGAGGGCGTGGGAAGTGCAGCGGACAGGAAGGGGAGAGGGGATTAGGGCTGTTGTAAGGAAGAGGTACGAGTGGGAATGGATGTTGTTGTTGTTGTCGTTGTTGACTTCAGTGCAAAAATTGTTTTGATGCAGCTCTCCATGCTATGCTATCTTGTGAAAGCTTCTTCATCTCTGAGTAACTAGTGCAACCTACATCCCTCAGTCTGCTTACTGTAATTATCTCTTCATCTCCCTCCACGATTTTTAACTCCCATACATTCTTGCAGTACTAAACTGGTGATCCCTTGACTCAGAGAATGTCCCCTACCAACCGATATCTTCTTCTGGACAGGTTGTACCACAAATTTCCCCTCTCGCCAATTCTATTCCATACCTCCTCATTAGTAATGTGCTCTAGCCATCTAATCTTCAACATTCTTCTGTAGCACCACATTTCAAATGCTTCTATTCTCTTCTTGTCTAAAGTGCTTGTCATCCATGTTTCACTTCCATACATGGCTACATTCCATACATGTACTTTCAGAAAGGACTTCCTGACACTTAAATCCTAACTCAACATTAACAAATTTCTCTTCTTGAGAAATGCATTTCTGGCCATTGCCAGTCTTCATTTTATAGCCTCCCTACTTCGACCATCAGTTATTTTACTGCCCACATAGCAAAACTCATTTACTACTTTAAGTGTCTCATTTCCTAATATAATTCCCTCAACATCACCTGATTTAATTCGACTACAATTCATTATCCTTGTTTTGCTTTCGTTGATGTTCATCTTATATCCTCCTTTCAAGGTACTGTCCATTCCGTACAACTGCTCTTCCAAGTCCTTTGCTGTTTCTGCCAAAATTGCATTGTCAGTGACAAAGAATGTAATGGAGGCAGAAGTTGATGAAAGTGACACTAGATGGAGTCTCTCATGTTTTTGTCAAGCCTCAGCAGAAGACAGGTGATCCAGTGACTCGTACTCTCGGATCTTCTCTTCTCCCTCGTAAGTTGGGCGATCTGGCAAGTGAGGAGAGTACAGGTCATGACAACTGACACACGCAGGTAGAAGAACACAGGTGCTTCTGCCATGGAGTGGATGTCCACAATCACCACACAGAGGGTCCTCCGTACAGCGGGAAGACTTATGCCCTAAAAGCAAGAACTGAAAGCACCTCCTGGGTGGTGGGACTTATGGCATCGCATCACACCTTTAGCCCATAACCTTGACCTTCTCTGAGAGGGTATCCCCCTCAAAAGCCAGACTAGAGGCACCAGTATTGGTTCGCTCATCTTTATGACCATTCTGCACACATAAAAAAATAATGATCGCCACGTCACTCCAGATTAGTCTAAAGTTCCTGATCAGATTTCAAAATGAGGTACCTATGAAAAACCACTCCCTGGACTATATTCAGAGACTGGAGAGGGGTAATAGATACTGGGACATTGCCAAGATCATCACAAGCATGAAGACCTGGGAAGGGGGAGATAAATTCATGCCACAGACACTAGGAAGAGAGTTCTTGAGAAAAAGGCTCAGACTAGAAACAGAAAATTTAGACATGGAGGTCAAACATCAATTGGGGACCTACACACCAAAAAGGATGGAAGAACTGGCAGGAGGAACACAATTGCAAGCAATACAGGGAAACAAGTGGATAGCCAGATTGACATAAATCAGAACACAGAAGAAGGGGAAGAATGGGGCAGCGGGGGAGCGAGGATAGGGAGAGAGGTACAGGGTGCAGGAAATGCAGCCAGTGAAGGAAAAATGGGCTGCAATAACACTGGGTCCAGTATGCACCACATAAAAACTCATGAAAAAACTGTGAGCCCCCTGAGGGAGGTGAACAAATCTTTTAAATTTTTTGAAGTGTATTTAACAGGTGACAAACAGAATTTCCATCCTCAGATTATATTTATGAATATTTTGGATTTTTCTCAAATGGTTTAGGATGTTGTCAAATGTTTTGGAATGTTCTCCATGTTCTGTAAAGGAATTGTAAGTGGATACACAATGCTTTATTTCAAATTAAGTTATTCTTGATTAATTATGTCAATTTAAGAATACTTAAAGATACTCTTGAGTGCATTCTTGGAGTGTGAAATGCTAACTATTTAAGATTGTTTAGTTTTTATTTGTAGTATGTTCTTGAATGTATTGGAGTTATCCTGAATGTTTCCAGGAAACAAATGAAGTTAGACAAATCAAAGTTCCTCTTTTTCATATATTAGACCCAGTACATGGAAAAGTAACAAAACCTAAATATGAAGATCCACGCTACAGAATGACAGTCTCAGAGTCCAAATACGCTAGTTGGCCACAATACTGTGTGTGAGGTGCTAAATCGTGGAGAACAATTATGCGTGGAAATGACAAAAGGCTGGCAGCTCCAAGTTCCTTCATAGGTGGCTGTCCCAAGGGCATGCTGGCTGCAACTCTGTCCACGATCAGTTTTGGAAATGCAGGACAACTGACAGAGAGGCACTGAGGAACTGTGGCAGTAGTCAGTGCAACTGTCCAGAGCACCCGTGACATGAACTCATTTGATGTCTGAGACTGAACAGCCATTCTGTGATAGTGCACTTCCATAAATACCACTGTGGTACGTAGGTATGGTGTGCCCTGATAATGGGCACATGACATGATGTCAGTAAAACAGAGACTGTGATTTCAGCAATGTGGTCAACATCCACACTCTACCACCAGCAAATCGGGTGCCTCTCATTTCAACTGTCAGAGATCCCACAGACAACAATTCGGCCTCTATGGTCACTGTCTGGAAAGTTTACTAATATAAGAGGTGAGCACAGGTTGGGGTTTAGCTTCTGACTCCTTTGTGCTGGGTGTGGCAGATAATACATGGAGCATGGCCACAAAGTTGGTATGGATGTATAGTCGATTGACGAGTGACTGAGACCAAGCAGATTCCGTAACTCCAGAGACAGGATCTCACCATCCAACACACTCAGAGCCCAACAACCTCCTAGACTTCACATCCACTTACTCCCACTTTATTTCACTATGCCTCCTTTCCACTCACCATCCATTTTTCTTGTCCTTCCTCATATCTTTGTTTCTTTTCTGCTCTCCTGGTTCTGCATTGGACTATTGCTCTTCACCCAATCTATCTTTACTTCTCACTCTGCCCTCATCTCTGGTCTGAAGCAGACACAGTGCTTGCCAGTATACTATCTTTCACCTTTTACTCTCTCTGGTGTCTCCCCCTTCGTCTTTGCCTACCCTCACCATAACCACATGTGGGTGTCGCTCATACTGGACCTACAATTCCTTTATGAATTTCTTCAGTCTATCACTCTCTCCTACTAAAGGAAGGAGCTAATAGTTCCAAAACCCAGAATAGTTTCATTGCTTTTACTTTTATGAGATTCTATTCACCTCTTGAAGTAAGTGCTGGCCATACGTAAAGTTACATAAATACGTAGTGTATAGAAGTAGGTAATAACAGCAACCGACCTTCTGAGAATAAGCAGAGATGCTTTTTCCAGAGCTGATACTTCTCACCTATCACTGTTTGTCATTAGTATAATTTACAGTAGCAGCTTCCAATGGCTTCTTCTGCTAGTTAATGTCTAACTTATCATTATCATATTTTTCAGTGTACATCTTCACACCCTCAATGCCTTTCCTAACAGTGACTGAGTTATGACTCCTGGACAGTATTCCTATACACATAATGAGTTATGAACATACAAAATTTGACTGAAATTGCTTCAAATGCATCCGAGTTAACCTTTCATGCCACCACCTCATCACTCCTACCAATATGAGTTTTAAGTGCTTATTGTATTATAATTATAATAGTAAAAGATATGTAATTAATATGGAAAAATTAAATGATAGTACAATTGCATTATTAGTAAATGATCTGTGTGTACAAAATAGTGCTATTCTTCCTTCACTATATATATGTATATTTGTCGCCTTCAGCAAGTTCTTATACTTCTGTTAATCTTACGAAATAGGACCGTGGACTTCCTCTCTTACATTTCAATTGTAGATGCAGGCAGCTGACTCCAAGGACACCAGTGCCTCTCAAGATGAAGGAAATCCTCCAAACTTGGCTCTACTTCACTTCAATAAAAATACTTAATACTCTTATTAAGTCTCCTCTTATTCAGAATCACATGTAATAACCAACACTTGTAGCATGTCATACTTCGAGCAATACATCTCAACCATCCTTCTACATATGAAAGAGTGAAATAAAATAATGTAAAAAGAAAAGTGAATGATGATCTTTGTTCGTTTGTCTGCTCCTTGTATTGCTAATACCATTTACTTACCTTTCCCCCTTCATCTTGCAAGACATTACTCCAACTGCAACCTTGCTGTTGTATAATTTTCATTTGCTTACAAAACTTATAACCATATGCTTGTGTAGTACCTTGCCTTTATAACATTTTTAATTTCTTTATCTTGCTCTGTTAATTCACTAAATTCCTCAAAATTTTGTGGTAACCTAGGCATCTGCATCAACATCCTTTAATATAAATGATTCTGAAACCCAATTCTTGTAAAATATAGACACCACCTAGTAGACACCACATAGCTAATCTATGGTGCAATTGTTTAAATGTTAAAAGAAATGACAGTGACTGATGATCACAACATACTTTGGTATTTTTAACCCACAAAAAATATTCACCTTCTCGCATCTGGAACAAGCATGCCCCCCAGACCCTGAGACGATGCATCTGTGCATAGATAAAAATTATTGGCGATGTAAGGGTGGCTAAGAATGTTTGTATAAATTAATGCCTGCTTAATATTATTAAATTCCTCCTGACACTTATCATCCCATACCCAAAGCCAGGATACTAGTCATAAATAAGCTTTTAGTTGTTTTTTATTCCTTGGAGCTGGACAATTGCATATAGCATTAAGTTTTACCAGGTCAAGTAATACGGCTTGTTCTGACATGTCCTAAAAATTTGACTTGTTCCTTACCAAAATTAGACTTTCTTAAATTGGCTGTTACTCCGTGATCTGCCAATAGTTCAACTACCTTTCCAGTCAGCCAGTCTAACCAAGCGGGTGTGGCTATTAGCATGTTGTCTACATAAACAGTGACTTTGCTAAGCAATTCTGGTACTAAAACCTTGTCCAGTGCCAATATAAACATGCCTGCACTGATGTTCAGTCCAAAAGGTAGAACACAGAATTCATACCTCCTGCCGCCACAAACATAAGCTGTATCTTATCGACTTTCTTTGTGGAGCTTCGTTTGCCAGTAGGACACCTTGAGATCAAGTATACTGAAGTATTTTGTATTGTAATACTTTAAAAGCTGTAGGTCCAAGATGTCTGATCTCATACACACTGTTACTAAAATCTTATTGATACCTCTAGCATCGAGAACTAATCTTACAGATCCATCTGGTTTACTTACTAGTAATACAGGTCTCCACTAGAGTGAAAATGAAGAGTATATAATTTCCCATTTAATCATCTGATTGATCCCTTCCCATACTGCCTCTCATTTTGTCCATGGAATAGGATACGACATTACACAAAATGTTTCATGTGGATAAACTTCAAATTTATATTCATAGTGTTTGATTACTACAGACTTCTTACTGAAAACATCTGCATATTTAAACAACAACTTTGAAAGTTCTTGTCACTGCATATCATTTAGTATCTGTGATTTACATAGTGTCTGCTCTACCATTTCGTTACTAACATCAGTGTTTACTTCTCATTTGGGATCAAATTTGTAAAATTCAGATTTGGAAACAAATATTGTACTATTACATTTGAATCTGGTGTTTTTTTTTAATTACTTTTATCAGGTTTTTTGACTAAATCAACAGAAAAAATCTAATCCTTTACGTAAAAGTGGCATTTACCATTACCTATGTCAATCTGTGTTCTGAATGTTCTAAATGTGTCCGTGCCAATATGACAACGATAAGCTTGTGAATTATAAGAAAGTTGCACTTGTCTGTAAAATGTTCAATTTGTAATGGAATATGTGCCTGATGTGTCAACAATTTTGTATTACTGCCTGTAGCAGTTCACACCTTCCAATTCTGGACAGGGTATGTTGGAAATTTGCCTCTCTTCAATTCACAGAAAAATGATTTTGACATTAGGTTTGTATATGAAACTGTATCTAAAATTAACTGTGTGTCAATATTAAATATTTTCAGCTTAATAATTGCTCGTACTACATCTCCCTGCATATTATTCATTATATCTAACTCATGCTGATAGAGAGCATCCTTGACGTTTCTTGTTTGTCAAATCTTATGAAAAAAGTTTCTAGTTTTCCTTTGCCCCCACTCCCACAGTAGTCAATAGCCTGGTGCTTACTTAATAACAACCTGTTGGTGTTTCCTGACAGCTTAGTGCGACTTAATTCATTACCTGGAGTGCCAGTTTGTGTAGCTGGCTGCTCATGACGTTTCTTTGTGAGTGACTGTTATTGGTAGAAACTGCTCTTCCATTACTTAGCTGTCCAAAAGTTAGCTGCTGTACATGTCATTGTTGGCGCATGTTGGCCACTGCTGTGGCTGACTGTTTGTTTGTATTTGGCGTAAGGCATTGTGATGGTGAATTGTAATTTGATCATGTATTGAAAATTACTCCTATTTTCAAAATTTCTTTTAAATCTGATGTATTTTCCATTCCCGTACTTGTTTCTTCTGGGTATGTAACTGTACTGTTATGCCTACCATCACTGCTGTGTGTTTAGATCACGTTCCATGGCCTGATTTATGTAACTATGCAGTTGTGCCTGATTTTCTGTTGCTCTATTCAAAACAGGTCTTTCTTGATATATTAAGTCGACAGAATCAAGCACTGACAGAAAATATGCAGTGTCATGCTCTGGCATTGTGACTAATTTTTCTCTAATGTTCTATGGTAGACTTTTCAAAATTTTTAATATGTCTACCTGTGATATTGGGTTCATCCAGTAATGTGTCTTGCTGAGGTATTGTTCAAAGTATTCATGTAGGCTACTTATTTGCCATTGAATGGTGCGGGGGTGAAAACATTGCGTCTGAGTCTGTCTTGTACTGCCTCAGACCAGTATTTGACAAGGAAAGCTCATTCATATTGTGTGCAAGTGCTGCAACGTTTGGCCATTTCAGTTGCCCATGAAAGTACATTACCTCGTGTATATCCCACAACAAATCTGATTTTCTGTGTTTCTGTCCAGTTGCATGGAAATACATGACAAAAAGCACTGATAAATACTACCTGATACTTTCTTTTACGTTTGGTAGTGAATGTAGGAAACTGTCGATGTCTCAGGAAACCTTCATCTGCAAAAATTGTTGATATACATGTGGCATTTTCGGACATATTTATGTTCTAATTGTAGTTACCTGTAATTCCAGTTGGTAATTGCTCAGGTGTTGGAGTTGTGGTTAAGTAGACATTTTGCGCTATACAAGTGTCACTGGTAACTGCTATAGGACATAATTTGCGAATAAATACCAACAGGTTGTGGTGCTCCCTAGCCTGTGCCTTATTTACATAATTATTGCGAGAGCTGGTAATATTTTCTTCTAACAGATTGCCGATCCTACTTTCCATGGCTTATGGGTTAATGTTTACCTTGCTCGCTTTCATTTTATTTTTTCTGAATAGCTTTTTCTCCTACATCTATGTATAACTTACACTCGGCTACTAACCAATGTGCAGAAGTCCGTTAATTGGTAGGAACATTTTGTGTGATACGATTCTTCTGTAATTAGTAAATGTTGAAATAATAGTCCATTTTTTGAGACCAGTACAAAGAAGAAAGTGAGTAACACTACAAAGGACGTAATGATACTTACGTGAAATCACAACTGCAATGTCATTATGGAGGACAATAGGGAGGTTAACAACAATAGGGGAGTTGACGATGAGGAGGAGGTTAATGGAAACTTGCAAAACAGCAATGATATTATTGATAATAATGTAGTTGATTGAGACAATGAAATCGAAGAGGATAGAGATCACAGCAGGGCCGGTGCAAGATACGTGCGAAACTTGCGGCCATATGGGGCAGCAAATCTGCTGCCCCAGAGGCGGTAGCTTCGGGAATTGTAGCATGGTGCCTCGAGTACCTGCCGGTTGCCCCTGTTGAACAAGGGGAGGGAGGTGGACTAATTTCTTCCTTGCCACTGTGGCAGGACCATCTTGTTTACGCTGGAGGAACACAGAGGGGGAAGCAGTTTGGCGTACATGCCAATATTTTTATGAGTGGAGCGCTGCCAGCCAGTTATGCGCCGTGCATTTACTCACAATTTTGCAGAAGACGAAATCTAAGTTGGAAATTTGAATGCAGTGTTTGATACTGCTGTTACATGTTAAGCCTGAAGCAATTTTGCTAAGCCCTTCAATGGCAGTTTGAGTGTTTTATTCTTCCTACATTACGAAAAAAAATGGTTTTGCATTGCTACAGTCAAAGATGTCCAACACCTACAATGGCTAGAAGTATTCAGAATGGGTAAATATGCTGCGAGTAATTCCAAGAGATAAAGACATTGCTAATAAGCCTGGCATAAGTTGGGTTTCGACGTATTTTTGAAAATTTTTGCTAACTATTTCTGATTGATAGTCAGACGTTTTGGTTTTTGAGCTCTGAAACACCTGTCTCCACATGCAACAATTAAACTCTGACCGACACTTTTGTTTGACAATACTACTCGCACACTATCAATTTGCCAACATTTATTTACTGTATAATGCGTGTGAATCCGCGTTTCATCTTAGTAAACTACTGGTCGCTTTGATTCTCATGAAAACCTGAGAAAGTTGGTCTTTTAGCAACAATGCCCTCTCATCCACACAAAACAAGATGTTAATTTTGACATCATCTAAAACGAAAATCCATAGACAAAACATTGCTTCTAAGGGTTTCCTTGCTAGCTTTAAAGCTCATTTCTGTTTGACGAAAGTTGTGCAGCTTCCTCAAAGTTTGTATTTCTGTCTACTGTTCGTAACACCATAAAAATTGCTGCCTGATAATACATTTATCCATATCATCGGTAACATACTTATTGTGAGCTTCTTGCTTCTTCTTCTTGGGCACTAGTTTAACCATAGCCTCACTGTATGTCATATGACCTGCCACATCACCACTTCGCCTTTCCAGGCAATAGGTATTGTTGCGTTCTCTGCAACGAAAACTACAGAATTCGTTTCGGTAGTTGGCGGAGGGAGTCAGGACTGGTCAGAAGCACTTTCATTACATTTTGTAAGAACAGAATAATTTGTGTGTCTGCATTTCTTGCAATTTGGGATGTAATAGGTAAATGCTTTTCATGTAACGTACAATTACTATTGCGCATGCACATTACTCATAAGTGAGAATTTTTCTCCTTAAAGATTGCACAAAGGCAAAATTTATTTTTCTTATGATCTGTTACTTCAAAAATTGACAAGTCAGCAAATAAGCATGCGTCGTCCCAATAGCCATAATGAAAATAAAGCGAAGTAATACGGCAATGACTAATTTGTTACCCCTTATTCCATGATCAGACAGGAAAGAATTGACACCTGGAAATTTCGACAGATGTCTAGTGTCAGTTCTTTGAAATGAAAAACCGCAGTGCAGTGAGTTGTTATTATGTTACTCCATCTCCTTACTCTTCCTCTCTCCATTGTCTTCTGCCCCACCTGACCATTTCACCTGCGTCTGTAGTGAAATTCGGCCTGAAATTCAATTTCACACGGCTCAATTCTTATGACTTCATCTCCTGAACAATGTATCCTACAGTAATATAATTTTCCGTTTACGTGCAGTGGAATATCAGGAAATTGTCTGCGAAGTGTTGCAAATAAAGTTAGTACACTGATAACAGTTAGATTCACATAATTGTTCTTTACAGGCTGGATCGGAACATGTCCAATGGTAGCAAAAGACTGTCTTGCAGTGAATATAAGAAAAGATGGGCGCTGAAGGAAGATGACGATAAGAAGCAAAAGGATGCACTACAACGATATTTCAAGCCAAAGAGAGAATGACCTAGCAGCGGCGAGAGTGGAAAAATAGATCCTGACCAGAAAGTTGATGAAGACAGTACTGCAATGCTGACAGTGGGCCATCCGCAACATGTTCAATACACCTCATCTGGACTCAAGACCTGCTTTGTGACAAAAGCTCTGAGATTGAAACATCAGGCAGAACTGAAATTAGGTGACCTGATTCGGAAAATACCAGAGGGCTATCAGCTGAGGTACTCGCCACCAGAGAAGGGATTGAAGGTGAGCCTAAACTGGAAGACACAATTGACTCAGATCCCAGGAGATGGCTGGAAATTATTACCAACTGCATTCAAATGACTTTGGTCATGCGAGGTCCTTCCAAGCACATTAAGGAAGCTGAAGAATATCCTAAAAACGTGGACAACCGACATGTCAGCCCTGTGCACTACAGCTATTCTTTGAAGGATTTAGAAGAAGCAGATAGACATTGGTTGGTGTACTCAAAGAGCAAGAATGCTAAGTTCTGCTTTTGTTGCAAACTTTTTTTGTCATCTACAGTAATAATTGCAAAGAACGGTATAAGTGACTGGCAGAGCCTTGCTTCGTATCTAGAAAGTCACAGGAAGTCTACCGATCATTTGAATTCACATAAAAAGTGGATCGTCTTTTCTGAAGGACTGAAAAAGTCACGAACTGTCGACGCCCATCATCAAAGGCTTCTGAATACTGAAAGCGACCATTAGAAAAATGTTCTTGAGCGCTTAAGAACAATAATTCATTTCCTGGGTCTGCCATGTCTGCCTTTGAGAGGAAGTACAGATAAACTCTTTCAGCCTGCTGTTTCCATGTTTTCGACAGTGAAAAGCTTGTATGACGTCTTCTCGTCCTCCGTTTGACGTTGAGATGTCTTGAAGAAGTATCTACCTATCCTGTCACTGAAGCCACTGAGCGATACTATGGGGGAAAGTCGCACTAATGCCCTTACTACCCTGACATTTCAAATTGGAGGCGTTTATGATGCACTGGTTCAAATATCAGAAGAATTCGATGGCATGACCACTCACGAAGCAACTTCACTTGCAAATCAAATAAAAAATTACACCTTTCTCACTTCCTGGTAATCTGGTACGACATTCTGCTTCACATCAGTGTAGTCAGTAAGATCCTCCAGACCATTGACATAAATGTTCCTGATGCCGTGAATGCTCGAAAAAATGAAAGCATATTTTGAGAGCTGCAGAACAGAAGAAAAGTTTGTGTCTTTTTTGACGGATTTCAAAGAATTAGCTACAGAATTAGAGCTAGAAGATCTAACATTACCACGGATGAATGTTTCGCAGCGACAAGGTAAGAAGCCAATACACTTTACCTATGAAGGAAGGGATGAGGCAATACATGACCCGACAAGACGTTACAAGATTGAATTCTACCATTATCTTTTTGATGTAGTAACCACATCTTGGGATGAGAGATTCAGTCAACTGAAATCTCATTGTGATATTTTGATTTTCTCTACGACATCGCTGAGCTGAAGACTGCACCTCCTGACAGCCTGGACACAAAGTGTAGAAATCTCTCAGTGATTTTGTGAGATCATGAGTCAAGCGCCATTAATTCACTGGAGTTGAGGGAAGGAGAACTAAAAGTGCCTTCAACATTGTTGAAACCTGGAATAGGTCCAAAAGAGACTGAAGTTTATAGGAAGACATAATTATTGCCCTAGTGTTAACATTGCTCTGAGAATTCTCCTAACACTCCCTGTGACAGTTGGGAGTGGAGAGAGGAGTTTCTCAAAAACTGAAATTGATAAAGACATATCTCCGATCAACGATGAACCAAACTTGTTTGAATGAACTTGCAACAATATCAATTGAGCACGAGCTTGCAGAGGACTTAAATTACACAGATCGTGCGAAAGAATTTGCACTAGCAAAAGCCGGGAAGGTTCGATTAGTCTAGTATTTTTTTAAATTTTCATATTATGACCAGTGTCTTGGTTATTTACTATGTTGTTTCTTATTTTGTTCAACATTGTAAATATTAATGTTCAAACCAAATTATTGTTACATGGCAAATATATTTTGTTTTCCATTGAATGCATTATCTATTCACAATCATTGAAAATTGTTTATTTACATTAACTGTAAGTTCATGCCATGCCGGGTTAGCCGAGTGGTCTAAGGCACTGAAGTCATGGACTGTGCGACAGGTCCCGGCGGAGGTTTGAGTCCTCCCTCGGGCATGGGTGTGTGTGTTCGTCCTTAGGATAATTTAGGTTAAGTAGTGTGCAAGCTTAGGGACTGATGACCTTAGCAGTTAAGTCCTATAAGATTTCACACACATTTGAACATGTTTGTAAATTCACAATGCTTATTAAAATTAGCTAGATTTCTTCAATCAGATGTGACTCCATTTTTTAGCTGGTGCCTAGCGACTGTTTTGTACAAATCTGTAGAGAATGTCACCAATTAGTCACAATTCTTGTTTTTATTTTCCACATCTACATAGATTTTGGGCACAGTGTGGCTATTGTCAATGCTCTGAGTTATGTTTACACCTATACCATCATGCTGAACATAACTGTCAACATTGAGATAGATTGCTGAATTCCCTACAGATTTCCTTAAATAAAATTCCACAAAACATTTGAAAAAAAAAAAAAATAAAAAATTAAAAAAAAGGTGGGGGGGGGGGGGGGGCAATTTAGCAGCTCACACGGGGTGGCACTTGGGCTTCCGCCAGCCCTGGATCATGGTAGTGGATGTTCACCCTTTCGTGGATTTGAACCTAATGTATCAGCCTTGGATAGGTAAGTTCAACTTATGGAAGAAAAAAAAGATCAATCAAAGAACAGAAAAAGACAATTGAAAAATCGTTTGATGAACAAAAATGGTCAATTGACTAGCATAGAATCACTCTTGATCAAAAGGTTGATTTGATCGATAGAAAATTAGGCAAGTATGAACCCAGATTCGCGAGACAAAAGAGAGTTTACAGAGATGTTGAGAAAAAGTAGACGAGAATACCAAAACTGTGTCGACTACAGAAGGGAAAATTATTGTACCTTAAAACAGGAATACCAAAAATTCGAAGAGAGGCTAGATTCCGTGGAAAATTTCGAAAAAGTTGCTACTGTAGAAATGTTAAAATTGGAAAAGCTCAACAAAGATTTCGTAAAGAAGTTCACAGAAACTGACCAAAATTTCACTAAAATTGCAAATGAGAATTTCGCAGAATTAAAAGATGAAGGCACTTGTTTAGGTGAAATTTCGAACTTCAAATCTAAATTTCAAGAAATAGAAGACTCCGTTGCTGTGAAATCTTTCTGTAGTTACAGTCCAATGTGGAACAATGTTAACATAAAACCATTTTGAGGGGAGGGAAATACACATCCAGTTGATTTCATGTACCAGATAAAAGACAATTTCAATGATAAAATGAGCGATAATTTGAAAATTAAATTTTTTAAAAGTTTTTACATGGGGAGGCTTTGTCATGGGCAAACCAAGCAATCAAACCCAAAATGTCGTTTAATGAAGTAGAATGAGCTTTCATTAACAAATTCTGGTCAGAAACTAAACAAGCCAGAATTAAGTCAGAATTTTTGATTGGGCCAAATTTCAAACCGGGTAATGGACACATGAAAACATTTTGTGAACAACAGTTAAAAACTTTAGTACATCATGATAAACCACTCAATGAAATGATCCAAATAGACGCATTAAAACGTAGATTGCTAAGCAGGGTAGAGTGGAGTCTCGTCTACGGACCTGATGATACAATTGAACAATTTCTTAGATATATAGATAAACTGGATTTAGCATGGGAGAGACATGACATCTGTCATGACAGACCTGATGATAGCAGAAATAACAATAACAGTTTTCAATGATCATTTCAATAGCAGATTCAGAAATGATGACAGAAGAAATGGAGAAAGGAATGATATGCAGAGACCTGAGAATAGGAATTTCAAACCAAGAAATAGGCAGTGGGGACAAAATCAGGGAAAGAACTGCAACACTTTTGAAAATAGAAGAAATGATCTGATAAACTAAGACCTGCCCCTTTTGTAGCCTGGCAAAATGGGGCAAATAGACATGGGAATTACAATCAGGCACATTGCAGTAATTTCAGAAGGGTAAGGGGCAGAACAAATAGGAAATACCAAAATGGTGTACCCAGAATACAACCTGAAGTGAATAGAATGACATTTGATAGGGAATTTTGGGAAAATGTTTTATCTGAAAACAAAGATGAACAAAATGGTAAAATATCTGAATTAGAAGGACAAATTTCTTTAACAGTACTCATGCAGTAGTAGTTGCTGATTGTGATGAGAACAGATCTGATGAGTTTGGTTTAGTGAGAACGTTGAGTGACTGTGAAATGAGCTGTATCTGTGGAAGCTGATGTTCATGTGCTTGGTAATGGAAATGAGAATGACAGAGTAATTCCAGATGAAATTGCAGTAGATAATAGACAGGAAAATGAGGATGTGGTAGACCACAGTAGTGACAGTGCTGAGGTTGTTGAAGTGTGTGAAGAGTGAAATGTGTTTGATGTTGAAAATAATATTAAGTGTGATGATAATGTTTCTGATGAGAATGTTTCAGATGATGATGATGATGATTATTATCATTTTACTTACAGAATTAGTTGGGATGGTATATGTAGAAGTTAAAGTTGATAATTTGATGCTGAATGATTCAGCAAATTCAGATGTGTGATGTGTGTTCAAGTAATGAGTTAGAAACCAGTAGAGCAGTGCCTGATAGATTAATGTTACCAGTTGATGTTAGTGATGAAGTATCTGAATGGGTTTGTGAAAATGGAAAAGAAGATCTAATTAGTGATAGAGTACTGAGTGTAGTCAATGACTATAGTAACAAATGTCAGTATGGTGATCAAAAGTGTAAGGTCTAAAGTGAAATTTGTCAAAGTGTGTACTCAGATGATAAAATTGCCATGAAAAATATGGAACAGTCTCCAGGTGGTAATATAATTAGTAAATGACTTTGAAATTAGAAAAATGTAAGTTTGTAATGAAAGAATCACAATTTCTTGGCCATTGCATAAATGAAAAAGGGATTTTGCCTGATGGAGAAAAGACTGAGGCCATTGCAAAATTCCCAAAACCTAGAAATAAAAAAAGATTTAAAGTCTTATTTTGGATTAGTAAACTTTTATCAAAAATATGTGAAAACACAGGCACTTTATGCACCATGCTTGAACAACCTGTTCAGGAAAAATTTACTGAATTAAGAAAGAACTGGCAGAAAGTGAATTCCCCCATACACCTGAGTTATCTTTACCAGTTTGTTTGATGACAGACAGTTGTGATTATCGACTGGGGGTACATTTATTCCAAGAGAAAGAAATGAATGGGAAAATTGAACATAATTCTATAGCATTTGCAAGCAGAACCTTACAGAAACATGAGAGAAATTACATGATAACTGAAAAGGAACTTTTGGCAATTGTATGGGGATTCAAAAAATTTAAAAATTATTTGTTTGGGCATGAAGTCAAAGTTGATACAGATCATAAAGCATTAACTTACTTACAAGAGTGTAAATTGTATCATGGGAGAATTACCAGGTGGTCAATGTTCTTACAGCAGTTTAAATACACAGTTCATTTTATAAAAGGTAAGGAAAATGTCATCGCTGATGCCCTATCAAGAATGCCAGTGGGGAATGAAAATGATAATGGAAATAATAGTCAGGAATGAAAGTTTAAAATAATGTATTTTAAAGATGTCAAAGAGGAAAGTGAAATTAGAAAAATCTGTAATCAATTGAAAAGATATCAAAATGGTGGTTATCAGTGGAAGCTTGTTAAAAGTTATTTAGGGAAGAAAGGTCATGAGAAAGTACAAATGTATTATCAGGTCTTCAAAGGTATTCTGTTTTATAGACACAGCACAGATACTGATGCCTGGAAAGTTTGCTGGCCAGATTCTCACATAAATACTTTGATAAAGTACACGCATAAAAGCTTCGGACACTGTGGCGCATTGCAATTTTTGTACAAGAGTGTATATATTTTCATAATATGTCCAGGATAGTTAGGACCTTATTTGCCTACTGTGATAGATGTCAAGGAAGAAAAGTTAATAACAAAACCAACAAGGGACTTTTACAAAATGTGGTACCACATAAATAGTTGGATTTGATAGGGATAGATTTGTATGGTCAACTTCCAAGAGCTAAACGGGGATTTCAGTATACTTTCGTCATCGTAGATTTGTTTTCTAAATATGCGAAATTTTATCCTTTAAAGAAAGCAACTAGTAAGAAAATAGCTTCTACATTTGTAAAGGACTACTTCATTAATGTGAGTACACCTAAGGGCATTTTATCTGACAATGGGAGCCAATTTACTCCAAAATTTTGGAAGGAATTTGTAGAAGAACATAACACCAGAAATATCTTAATATCATCCTATTTACCTAAATGCAACCCAACTGAATGGTACATGAGGCAAATTGATAGATTATGTACAACTCGCTGTCAGAAAGATCACACAAATTGGTTATGTTATTTTAATGAATTTGAAGACATTATGAATAGCCTACAACATACTACCACAGGATACCCTCCTTATGAGATCATGTTTGACCAAAAACTTCCTTACCTAATCAAAGAACTTATTGAGTTTCCAGCTTGTAAAAGTATAACATCAGCTGAAAGAGAGGAGATATTTAGAAGAACTATGAAAGATTATAATGAAAAAAGAAAGAAATGACATGACAAACAGATAAAAATACACGGATTTCAAAGTTGGGGATCTAGTTTTGACAAAAGTTTACACCAAATCTAAAGCACTAAATAGAGAAATAAAGAAATCTTTTGATATTTATATAGGACCATTTGAAACTGTAAACCAGCACCCAAATGCTTATAGACTTTTATCCTACGTAAAAAATATTATTTGGACTCAGGAATGTTAAACAGCTGAAATGATTGAAACAGCTTTCATCACTTATATAACATCACAAGAATTCTCTTTCCTCAGGAGGTTGCAAGCTCTTTTTGCAATTTGGGGGTGGTGAACCCAAGGCTTGGAGCTGGTGTGACGCTTTCCTTTTCAAGTCACATCCTTTTTTACTTTTCTGTACAAATTCACCTCTTCCACTTCCTGATTTGGACAAATAGTCCAATTGTACAGTAATAGTCTAACTGAAACTAATATAAACACACAAATTTTAACCATAAAGAGTAACTTCTGACAGGTTTATGGAAATATGTACATGTGAAAAAAGTTACGAAGAAAATAATTGTAGAATCTTAATAACACTAATGTGTAGAAGTCTTAATTGGTAGGAAGATTTTACACGATATGAATCTTCTGTAATTAGTAAATATAACAAGTGTATTGTTAATATTTGATACTTAGGTGTTTATACATGATACAATTAATATAGAGACTAGAATTCACTTGTGTTTAATATATAAAAATCTAGGTAATCATTGAAATGTGTCATTTGTTTCAGGATGAGAGTTTTATTTGTTAATTAATCAAATAATCATTTTAAACAATGCCAAGGATTGTTTGGAATTGTTAATAAAGTATAAATAGTTACAGCCACGTTGGCAATGTAAATCAGTCTGGTTTTGGTTTTTGAGCAATGAGCATGTAGCTGTTCCTTTTGTATTGTAGGCTAATGCAGTAATACTTTGATTTTGTTTTGAAAGTATAATGAAAATGATTAAACTTAACACAAGACTGAACTAAATTAATTCTCCAGTAGTTAATTTACAGTTACTGTCAATGTACTCAGGACGTAGACTGCGGCACATCATGAGTAACTATGAACAACCCCATTATTACGAGTAGTTAAGAACATTATAAGCTAGAGGTACACCTTCATAGTTAGTTTATTTTGTTGAACAACATGGGTAACTTTTTTACTGTATAACACAACTCATTTTGTGTTGCTTTTATATTTGTCTTCACATCTGCAATTTTCTTTATCTGTTGCTCTGCTAGTCATGATGGTCATTAAAAGAATCTACCTTCTGTTTCAACTCGGTAATGTTATTGTTAACTTCAGAAAGTACTTCAAGCTTTGCTTGTTTTTCATATCATTCAATATTTCATCAGTGTGAAAATTCTTGGCTAAGTCATTGAACTTCTGTGGGATTGTGACTCACAAATACTTGTTTTTATTCTTGTTGCATTGTATTTAGATTTTATGTAACACTTTTGTTGCTGTTTCACTGTGTTCATATCTTGTGCCAAATTATCAACTTCAGCATTCGGATCTTGTTCCGTATCACTGAAATTGGTGTACACATTATCTAATTTCATGTTTATGTTAGGTAATAACTGTCATAGCAGTCCATCAGTTTTACTACTGTGGTTATTGTCAGCTTTGTAATCTGTTGTCCAGATTTATATTTGTATTGTTCTGTTTCATTCGTAAGCAGTATGTCACTCCGGAAGCTGCATGAAATTGTCTTGTCAATTGTAAACATTGTGTCGCCAAGGTTATTCTGCTGTGGAACGCCACTATCATTTGTCACACCTGGGACACCCATCTCTGACCTACTTAAACTTTTTGTGGTAGACATGCATGGCACCTGAACTTCAATTGTTCTATACCATCGCACTGATTGCGTTTTCTCTGTTGCTATCAACAATGGACACATTTTTCTGCCATCTATGAATATGCAAAAATAAAAATTTCACAAAATTTCTGAAATTTCTATGCTAATTATAACACTTAATTGTAATTTACAAGATGTCAAAGCCTGTTTTACATCTATTAAGATATGCAAACTATTCTGTCACAATTCTTTATGTTTTACTGACAACGTGTATCACACTGGAAAATTCCGGTACATTTTCCACAATAAAATTCAAGAAAGGGAATAATAAGGAAAAGCTATGTATCTACATCAAAAGTGGCGCTACCAAGCCTAAGCATAGAAGCAAATTGCAAAGCCATCCTATCTTTGCTGCGCCGAACAAAACGGCTTACTCTGGAAAATTTCATGTAACCTGGGTCCAATTTTTATTTCTCTCCAAAATTTTCTTCCTTTTTGCTTTACTTGCTCCCCATTGTGATTCATGTAAACAGATAATACAGATCATTAGTTTTTATGAGTAATAACTGTCACAGAAATCTTTCTATAACAATAGTTAACAAACCCTACTTACAACTGGTAGGCTGAAGTAGTGGTACTTATGTCACCAGTTTCATTATAACAATAATATAAATGTAAAAAGTTAATAGATAGTACAATTGCATTATTAGTAAATGATCTGTGTGTACGAAATTGTGCTAGTCTTCCTTCACTTTACCTTGCGTTCTTTTTTTTATTTATTTATTTTTATTATGTCATCTTCTGAAAGCTCTTATACTTATGTTTATCTTGCAAAATAGGACCATGGACTTAATCTGACATTTCATTTCAATTGTAGATGCAGACAGTTGACTCCAAGGACACCAGTGCCTCTCAAGATGAAGGAAATCCTCCCAGCTTCACTCACTTCACTTCAATAAAAATATTTAATGATGCTATTAAGTCTTCTCTTATTCATAATCACATATAATACAAAGCACTCGTTGCACATCTTACTTCGAGCAACACATTGAAGCAGTCCTGCATATGAGAGAGTGAAACAAAAAATGTATAAAGGAAAGTGAATGATGTTTTTTGTTCATTTGTATGCTCCTTACTGACCACGGCTTTGCTCACGTACATAGTCAGTCCTTGCTTCTGTTATAATTGCCGTTTCATTTTTTTGTTCTTTAATAAATTCTAACTTTACCACATCCAGGACATCATTCACCATGTACCTTCACATTGTTATCCTGACAAACTTTTGAAGGCATGAGCTCAACTCATTAACACTTAGGTGCCAACGCCCGAAAAATAAGGGATTGCGCGGCCTGCCCGGAAGTCCAGCGCCCATAATTTTACGAGAGCATGTTCTTGTTCTTCCCCTTCCTTCCTTTGTGTGTTCTTACGGCTCCTGCTTGTCTGGAGGTGCTGCATGGACTGTAGTTCGAGTATTGGTCACTAGATGGTGCGGGCATGCTGTGGAAGGGTGTGCTTCCCTTTCTATTTGTCGGGTTTTGTGAGCGGCGATTTTTTCCCAGGCGGTCTCAGTAGCGTCGACATGGCAAAGTGGTGGAAAAAGTTGGCATTCCATGTTATACTAATTGCGATTGTAAATTCCTGCATATTATACAATAAAGTTACTGCAAAATGCCTCACAATATCTTACTTCATGACAGTTATCTGTGCAGATCTTGCACAAAGCTAAGGTCTTTAACCCCGACCTGGTCCATCTGGACTCTCAGGACTATCAACTGGAAATCATTTCCTGGACAAGATTGAGACAGAAGTAGGTAAGAAACAGAAACAAAAACAATGTGTAGTGTGTTCTCTGAGAGGAAAAAACTGATTGGAAAAGTGTGGCAAAAAGACACAAGCTACAAGTGTAGTGAATATAAAGTAGCATTGTGCAAAATGCCGTGCTTCAAAATTCACCACACAAAGAGCAAAATTGCATCCTAAAATAGTTACAGGAGGTTACTGTAGATGAGACATACTGTATCCATCATAGTTACAATTTTTGTGTAAAATAAAAAAAATTTCCTTCTAGAAAATACAATGAATATACCTTTGACCAATTTTTCCTTTTTTCAAAAACAATGTTATAATAATAATGCTTGTCCAAAGTATGTATTAATTCAAGAGAAAGGTATTATATATGGTTTTAAACAAGAAAGTCTACGTTTTTCAATAAGAGTAATTTTATTGCTATAACTGAAACCTTTCGTGAGTTGAAGTAGTTTAAAATACGTTAAAATCAGCCAGTCTTTATGGTAGACACCCGTGCGCAACGGCTCAGGACCCAAAGTGTTAAAGATTTTCAGCTTCACCGCAATCAGTCAAATGGTATAGGAACAAACAGAAGAAAAACAAAGATGTATTCGTCTTTGGAGTTGTTGTATTTATGTATGAATGAGTAAAGTCAAAACTAGAAAATTATTCACAACACGGTACTATAAGACAACCAATCATGCAAACTGGTCCTTTCCACACTTCACATCGCAGTCTGCTGCACTGATACTGAAAGTGTTTCAGTTCTGTAGCAATGCTACTGGAATAGGCATATTAAAAAGGATTGTCACTTTCTTAAAGTTTCCAGCTTTTTCCTCTTGCTACCTTTTGACCGAATGCCTGGTGTGTATTTTTTATTACATCAGTAAGAAATTTGTTGCACCATAGAACAATTTTCAGAATGTTTTCAGTCATTTGATTGTCACACAAATTAGGCTGCTCAAAATTTGATGACAAAATACACAATATCAAACCCTCAGCGCTTGTGTTTGGTTGTAATCCTGCAATATGGGTTTTTCAGATTAAAGATGAACGAGTTTGAAAAAGTGATATAGCTGTAGCCTACATGACAAATGGCCTTATGTCAAGTAGGCCACTTCTATCTCCATACCACATATGCCTAACAAACTCCTCATAATTCATGACTCTGTGAAAACTAGACTATTCTAGCACACATTGCATTTCAGTTTTCTTGCAGCCACTGGGGTACATAATCAATGGTAAGTAGCTGCTAACACCATTAGTGTCAGAATCTGATTCACAGGGAGAGGCAGAACAGTGAGAAAATAGTGAGTATCCCTTCTATGGTTATGAAACACAGAAATAATTTACTTTGGTTGGTCTACCTATCACAGATTTATTAAATATCTTCAAAAATGTAGAAAATCAGTTTTTTCTGCGCTAAAAGTATTAGCCTGATCGATACATGTCAATGTGACTCTGCCAATTCTCTGCTTTCCAAAGTGGTCTTCAAGAAGATCAGTGTGAAATTTTCCAGGCTAAATGGATTTCACATACACAATATTTGTAATCACGAGATTGGAACATGTAGGCAACTTCAGAGCAGATAATGTTTCTTTTGTAAAGACTGACATGCCTCTTGCCTACTCCTACCTTTTATCAAGATGAGCTAGAAAGTATTTTTGAGGTAATGAGCTGCTGATCTGTATTTAACAATGCAAAATCCAGGATGGTTTATTGACAATTCTATGAAAAAGATGTTGCTACTCACCTTATAGTAGAGATAAGTCACAGATAGGCACAAGAAAGAGAGACAAGTAAGGTCTTCACTTGTTATGGTTTTAGGGCGCAAAACTGCTATGGTCATTAGCGCCCAGTCTATTACTTAGGAAAAGGCAGAAATGGGAACAAAACTCAAAAAATTGGAGAAACTAAAAATAAATGGAAAGCTTAAAAAACCACTATAGAAGGGGGTTGATTGTCCCCAAAAACAGCTTCAAATGACTGACGTCATCTCACTGGCACTAATAAACGCGATCAGCTGAGCGCGTATCATCTGCTAAAATGGAAGATACATCAGGCGACAGCTGTAAGACGGACGCGTAACAGAGTAAAATAGGGGCACTCTAGTAAAAGGTGTCTCACCGTCCACAGCTGAGAGCAGTGGGGTCAGAGTGGGGGAGGATCACCATTTAAAAGATGTTGATGGCTAAAAAGACAGTGCCCTATCCGGAGTCTAGTTAAAATTACCTCCTCCCGAAGACGCATTCGGAAGGAAGAGGTCCAAGCACAGGGAAGAGCTTTCACGTCCCGCAATTTATTATTGGGAAGTGTTGACCAATGTGCGTGCCGTAAGAGTAACACAACGACATAAAACACTCCGTAGATCGGCGAAGGGAATCATGTGAATAACTGGCTGCAGAAGAGAAACTGCAGCCTTGGCCGCTATATCGGCCGCCTAATTTCCACAGATAACAATGTGTCCTGGGATCCAGAGGAATGCCACAGAGACACCCCCCAATTGGGGCAAGTGGAGGCAGTCCTGAATCCAGTGGACCAGAGGGTGGACAGGGTAGAGAGCTTGGAGACTGAGGAGAGAGCTGAGAGAATCTGAAAAGATAACATACTGTATCCGCTGATGGCGACGAATGTATTGGACAGCCTGGAGAACAGCGTAAAGCTCCGCAGTATAAACCGAACACTGGTCGGGAAGCCGAAATCTATTTGGGGTGTCGCCAACAATATAGGCACTCCCTGCACCTAACGATGTTTTCGAGCCATCCGTGTAAATAAATGTGGCTTCCTTCATTTGTGCACATAGAGCAGCAAATGCCAGACGATAAACAAGTGAAGGGGTACCTTCCTTGGGAAATTGACAAAGGTCATGGAGCAGGCAGGTCCAGGGATGGAGCCAAGGCGGTGCTGTACCCCAAGTTGTCAAGAAGGTTTAAGGAAAACGGAAGGAAAGAGAATGGAGCAGTTGACGGAAGCGGACTCCCGGTGGTAGTAGGGAGGAAGGGCGGCCTGCATAGTCTAAATCCAAGGAGGCGTCGAAAAAATGTCATGGGCCGGATTAGCAGGCATGGAAGACAGATGGCTAGCATAACGACTCAGAAGGACTGCTCGCCGATTGGACAACGGAGGTTCAGCAGTCTCAGCATAAAGGCTTTCCACAGGGCTGGTGTAAAAAGCTCCAGACACTAAACGTAATCCACAGTGGTGGATAGAGTCGAGACGACTAAGAATAGACGGCCAAGCAGAGGAGTAAACTATGCTTCCATAGTCCAATTTCGAGCGCACTAAGGCGCGATAGAGGCGGAGAAGGACCACTCGGTCTGCTCCCCAGGAGGTACCATTCAGGACATGGAGGGTGTTGAGGGATCACAAACAGCAAGCCGAAAGATAGGAAACGTGGGAGGACCAGCACAGTTTTCTGTCAAACATAAGACCCAAGAATTTAGTGACATCTGAAAACGGAAGGTTGACAGGTCCTAGATGTAAGGAGGGTGGAAGAAACTCCTTACGTCGCCAAAAATTAACCCAAATGGTCTTACTGGGAGAAAAACAGAAGCCGGTTTCGATGCTCCAAGAGTGGAGGCGATCGAGACATTCTTGAAGACGTCGTTCAAGAAGGCTGGTCCGTTGAGAGCTGTAGTAGATCGCAAAATCGTCCAAAAGAGGGAGCCCGAGACATCAGGAGGGAGACAATCCATAATTGGATTTATGGCAATGGCAAACAGTACAACACTCAGCACGGAGCCCTGGGGTATCCCGTTTTCTTGGGAGAAAGTACGGGAGAGAGTAGTGTTCACCCGCACCCTAAATGTGCGCTCTGCCATAACTTCGCGAAGAAAAAGGGGCAGCCGACCTCGAAAGCCCCAAGAGAACAGTGTGCGGAGGATGCCTGTCCTCCAACAGGTATCGTATGCACTCTCCAGATCAAAAAATATAGCTACAGTTTGGCGTTTCCGGAGAAAATTGTCCATGATATAAGTGGAGAGAGCAAGATGGTCAACTGCAGAACGATGCTTTTGGAATCCGCATTGGGCAGGTGTTAAAAGACTGTGGGACTCCAGCCATCAAGCTAAACGGCAATTCACCATACGCTCCAAGACCTTACATACACTACTCGTGAGAGAAATGCGATAGCTAGAGGGGAGATGTTTGTCCTTTCCAGGTTTCGGAACAGGAACGACGATAGCTTCCCGCCATAGTCTGGGAAAAGTACTGTCGGTCGAAATTCGAAAATAAAGGCGAAGGAGGTAACGCAGACTATGGGTTGATAAATGCAGCAACATTTGGACGTGGATACCATCCGGTTCTGGGGCGGAGGAGCGAGAAGAAGAGAGTGCATGTTGGAGTTCCCGCATGGAGAAAACAGTATTGTAGCTTTCGCGATTTTGAAAGGGGAAAACAAGAGGTTGCACTTCAGCTGCACGTTTCTTCGGGAGAAAGGCTGGCGAGTAATTTGAAGAGCTCAAAATCTCAGCAAAGTGTTGACCCAATGAGTTAGAAATTGCGACGGGGTCCACTAACGTATCATGCACGACAGTGAGCCCAGAGACCGGGGAGAAACTAGGCATGCCAGATAACCATCTAATCCGACTCCAAACTTCCGAGGAGGGAGTGAAGGTGTTAAATGAGCTAGTAAAGAAGTCCCAGCTTGCCTTTTTACTATCACGGACGACGCGACGGCATCGCGCACGGAACTGCATATAGCGGATGCAGTTTGCCAAAGTAGGATGGTGGCGGAAAACGCGAAGAGCACGTCGCCGCTCATGTATTGCGTCATGGCATGCCTCGTTCCACCAAGGAACTGGGGGGCGCTGGGGCAATTCGGAGGTGTGTGGTATTGAACGTTCCGCAGCTGTAAGAATAACGTCGGTAATATGTGTGACCTCATTGTCGACGCTGGGAAAGTGACTGTCGTTGAATGTCGCTAGAGACGAAAAAAGTGTCCAATCGGCTTGGGCAAACTTCCAGCGTCGCGGGCGTGTATATGGCAGTTGAGGCTGCAGTCTAAGGACACATGGAAAGTGGTCACTCGAGTGTGTATCATCACGGGCGAACCATTCGAAGTGCCGAGCTAGTGGAACAGTACCGACCGCAAGGTCCAAATGAGATAAATTTGTCGTGGAGGCAGACAAAAATGTGGGGACCCCAGTGTTGAGGCAAACTAGATCCGCTTGGTGGAAGACGTCTAGCAATAGTGAGCCACGTGGACAAGGATGTGGAGATCCCCAAAGTGGGTGGTGGGCATTGAAGTCCCCAACCAGCAAATAGGGGGGTGGAAGCTGACCAAGAAGATGAAAGAGATCAGCTCGTGCCATTGGTGTGGACGATGGAATGTATACAGTACACAGAGAGAACATGTATCCAGAAAGGGAAAGACGGACGGCGACAGCTTGGAAGGAAGTGTTTAAATGGATTGGGTGATAATGGAGAGTATCATGGAGAAGAATCATGAGTCCTCCATGGGCTGGAGTGCCTTCAACAGAGGGGAGATCATATCGGACGGACTGAAAATGAGGGAGAACAAAGCAGTCATGGGGACACAGCTTTGTTTCCTGAAGACAGAAGATGACCGGCGAGTAGGATCGTAAGAGGATCGACAATTCATCCCGATTGGCTTGAATGCCGCGGATATTCCAGTGGATAATGGACATAGGGTGAACCGAAAATGGAGGAATGTGACCAAGGTTGCTGCCAACTCAACAACTGCTCAGAGCGTGCGACCGACAGCATGGAATGGCATTCAGCCAGAGACAGAAGATCCTGATCCATAGGTTGTTCAGGAGCAGCTCCTGCCACCAGCGATCGGCCAGTTGATCGGCCGCCAGCAGTGCGCCTCGGCGACACAGAAGACGGCCGAGGGCGATTTCCGCCAGGTGGTGCTGTAGATGGGACACGCTTTCGCGGAGAAGGAGATGAACTGGGTTTCTTTGTAGCCTTCTTGGAAGTATGATGTTTAGATGAAGGAGGAACTGATGGTTGTGAAGTTGGGGTACGTAAAAAATCTTCACGAGTATGCTCTTTTTTCGAAGTCGTGGTGTCTGACTTGGGCTCGAGATTTAGCAGAACCCGACGAAGGGTGAGCCAGAGAGTGGGCAGGCGAAAGTGGTGAGGTTGAACGGGCGATCTTTGCGCTGGCCGGATCTGACTATCGTGGCACTAAAGGTGAGGTCGCAAGTCTGCGTGGCCGCCTCCTTTGTTGGCCGAGGAGAAGCAAGGACAGTGCTGTATTTTCCTGTCTGAGGCACGGTGGGCTGTCGACTGGCGAATAATTTTTGAGCAGCAAAGTTTGACACCTTTTCCTTCACTCTTATTTCCTGGATGAGCTTTTCGTCCTTAAAAATGGGGCAATCTCGAGAGGAAGCAGCGTGGTCACCCATACAGTTGATGCAGCGAGGGGATGGAGGTGGACAAGCACCCTCATGGGCATCCTTGCCACACGTAACACATTTGGCCGGATTGGAACAGGACTGGCTGGTGTGATTGAACCGCTGACACCGATAGCAACGCGTAGGGTTTGGGACGTAAGGGCGAACGGAAATTATCTCATAGCCTGCTTTGATTTTCGATGGGAGTTGAACTTTGCCAAATGTCAAGAAGACAGTGCGGGTTGGAATGATGTTCATGTCAACCCATTTCATAACTCTATGAACAGCCGTTACGCCCTGGTCAGACAGGTAGTGCTGAATTTCTTCGTCAGACAATCCATCGAGGGAGCGTGTATAAATGACTCCACGTGAGGAATTTAAAGTGCGGTGCGCTTCAACCCGGACAGGGAAGGTGTGGAGCAGTGAAGTACGCAGCAATTTATGTGCCTGGCTGTTTCTAACAACAAGGTGCCATTCCGTAATCTGGAACAAGACTTTACAGGACCTGCAATTGCGTCGACACCTTTCTGAATAATGAAAGGACTGACCGTGGAGAAGTTGTGACCTTCGTCAGACCGAGAAACAACAAGAAACTGGTAACGATGGAAGAACTGTCTGTGGCTGAGACTAAGTGAACTTACGCTTGTGAGCAGACATAGTGGAAGGTGAGGAAACCATTGCGGAAGAATCCCCCATGATTACCGGCGTCTCCGATGGCGCGCTCCTCCCTTGTGGGGGTCTTCTCTGAGGGCACTCCCGCCTTAGGTGATTGTTCACACCTCAGGTCACACCTCCCGACAAACGGACGGAGGGACCAATCGGCACTTTCAGAAGGTATCAGCTCGGGTAATCACCCCTCCCTGGGCCTGGCCGTTACCAGGGGGTACGTATGTGTCCTACCTGTCTACCCGGGGCGGGGAATTACGCGTTACCCCGTCACCAGCTACGCACAAAAATGCGTGGGTCGGCCTTCAGACACGCACAGGGAGGAAGAAAGAAAAAGGGAAAAACAAAGAAAGAGAAAGGAAAGAGGAGAGGTCTCAAACGCCACAGCGGAGAAAAGGGTAAAGAGAAGAGACTGACAAAGGAAGGATGAAGACATACAAGTAGAGAAGGCGAGGAATGTGGTACATTTACGAGCGTCCGTCTCCGGACGTAGGCACAAACCATACTCCCAGAGGGGGAGAAAGGGAAGGAAAGAGCCAGAGGTGAGGGGAGGAGGGGCGAAGGTGGGGGAGAGGGAAGGATGCGGAAAGGGAAGGTATGCAGCCCGGAAAGGAAAGAGGGCCACATTAGCTCGGGGTCCCGTGCTCGCTACGCACGTATCCACAAAAGAGTTGTGGACCCCCTGGGGGGTTCTGTAGGCATGAATAGAAGTGTGGAGGGGCTACAGCACATGAAAGGAGGAATTGCATTCCATAGTCGGTGGACAAGTGAAAAGAAATGTAATAATTTGAATTAGCAGCAATACTGACAATGCTGAAAAGAGAAAAGTGTTTGACATCAGGGCTAGGGTTTCTGAAAGAGCTAGAACTGTTTTCACACTGGACTGTCAGTGAATTCTCTTGCATAATGGCAGCAGGTGATCTAGACATGAACTCACTGAAAGACAACTGTGGTACTGAAACAGCCCTACAAGATGCAGTGAAATTACAGAGACACAGATCATGTAATTATCAATTTACCACTTTACAGTCGAGTTACAGGTCTTAAATAGAGCCACTGCAGATTGTTATGGGATATTACTGAAGCACCAGACAAGACACAAATGCTACACAACAGCTTTAATGAATTGCGACAAAGCCAGCAAGCCTAGGCAAACTACAAAGATTATTTAATACGAAACAAAGGATGACAGTCAGATTGCACAACATTGGCCTACAACATAAATCTTGCAGGTCCAGTGGTAAGCAGAAATAATAATGGTAAATAAAGCACACACTAGAACACAACACACATAATAAGGAAGAGGGAATAACTAAAAACTACATTTAACACTTGTCAGATGAAACAAGTAAACTGTGATACCTATAGCGGCAAGAAGAGATCATCCAATAAAGTGTTCAAAGAAACCAAACTGAATCAGAACAAAATGGGTTCCACTAATATCACAGAGACTGTATAGATCCTCAAAGAAAGAGTAGACGCAAGGAACAATGGGAACTTAACCATCAAGAATAATGGGAATAAAATCATGGACTCTCAGTAAACCAGTAACATTTTAACCAATTAATTATGTAAAAGTCTACTGTCACAAAATGCACACAAAGTACTCCTCACAAGACCATGTTTATTCATCATCTGAATCAGTAAAAATAGAACACAGTTTAAAGACAATCTACGAGGGACTAAACAATATGTCTACTCAACTATTTAAATGCTGTCTGCAGTGGCTAGCAAAGCCTACAGCTCTTCTTATCTTAGCTATGGAAGAAGGAATATTCACATTACGTTTAAGAGGACAATGTCAAGTGATACTAGTACACAAAGACGGCAGTCAGGAAGATACAGGAAATTACAGACCAACAACTATTACACCAACATTATCTGAAACAATAGAATGTAACTGAAGCCAATAGTTAATTTTATAGGTGAAATATGCCCAGCATGGGTTTAGGAATTTTAGATCTACCAGAACAACAGCTGTCTGTCTAGTTTTTGTAACTAAGGCACTAGGTTTGTGGCATATTTCTTGACTATTCAGTGGCCATTGTGTGTGCCACAACATATACTACTAGATATTCTCCTTGACTTTGTACTGGGAAAAGTGGCTGGTATAAATTATCCATGGAAAATGAAGATGTGTGGAAAGAAAAGTCAACAGCTCTATTACAAGTATCTGTTCAAATTTTTAATTTATTTAAACAGCGGAAATTCTAGGTCAGAATATAAACATTATTATGGAAAGGATACATTGGTACTCTCTGTGAAGACGAACCATTGATATCCAGATAGACATGATGGAAAGACTGACGTATCAGCTTTCAGCCAAACCTTCTTCAGAAAAGACACTCTCAAGTTCCTATTCCACAATGTGCCTAAACCGCAGACCTGTGCACCAGCGCCCCATGCGTTCATTTCTGTAACTACCGGCAGGTTCACAAAGACCCATTACACCATCCATGTGGGATATACCTGGCATGCATGCACAGTGAACAATGGTAACACATGGAACATGAACAGAACTGTCTTATCTCTTTTAGTCATTCGTTCTACTGCATGAAACAAAGGTGGACTGTGTGACATATTGGAATGCCATCCGTTTGAATTATTCGTAAGAAAATGAATATCATTATTTATCAAGTAACTTATTCTCTTATGTAGGTTACTACTGTTCTGAATTAAAGACTAAACAGTTAGTTTTATATTACGACACTCGGTTGCACGGGTATATGTATTTATACAACATTTTGCACATGGAGTACCCATCTGCATTTGGAGCTATTGCCCTTTGCCCCGGGAGTGACAGTAGATCTTCAGATGAGGGCAGAACGACAAAAATAAAAATCCAGATGTCATCAACTTGGAAGCTGGCTTTATGGAAGGGACAAAGGCAGGGGATTATATTCACTGCTTAGGAAAGAACTGAGGGTCTAAGATCTGCGCGAATTTCGGGGCTTCGTGAGGATGGACATGGCCTGTTTCGAGAAGTTGCTGTCTATAATAGAAAATGGAATTAGCAGGTGTGACAGTCACGAGGAAGGCTGTCTCACATTCTCGAAAATAAGAATTAATCCATATGTTTATACATTTCGTGATTTTACCAACCTAAATCACAAATAAAATACCGGTAAATGCCCTGTTACGTTGCAGGCTGGATTTAACATTATGTTTACTGGCGACTGGGCAATCTCAAGAGTCTGGCTTTTAGCCACAGAATAGCACAGCACACCATTTCAAAAGTCTGTGTGGGTGCTACTCAGTTTCGCAGTCATCTGTCACACTAAGTGAAACTGCAAGGACTTTCTCCCTTTCACTGCCAGTTTCTTTTTCCTAGCATGCTGAAATAAAGGACGAGATGCAATCAAATCAAATATGAGCTTTCATAAGATAAGGTATTACGATACAAATCAAAAATCACCATAAAACTTTACACATATATTACTCGGGAAGAAATTATTTTCTACTACCTTATTAGGATACAGTGGGTCATGCATACACCTTTCCTCACTGTATGTCTGTTTTAGGACACTTAATGCCTCTTTGCTCCATTTCATTTCTAGAATATGAAGTCTAAAAATCCTTTCGCAAACAGCTAGTATGAGAGAGTCTACTGCAAAAATAAGTTCAGAGGTAGCAATCGTGTACACTCGTCTACTTTGGTGAATGAGTGCACATTTCTCTTTTCTGATGAATGCTTTGACTCAAAGCTTATATATAATAGTCTTTTCATCATGCCTACCTGGAAATCAGGATGTCATCTTTATAATGAATAGCAATCTATCCTTTCCATAATAATTTTGAATTTCTTTCATTCCTCGTCCTACACATCTGGTTCTGTACGACGCAAAGGAAGAGCGAATCTCCAAGTCATGGATTGAGTCAGTACATCAAATTGACGTCCGGAAATTAATGATGGACAATTAAAATGTACACCAATTCTATCTATGCAACATTCTGCTTTTGTATATTAGTTCAATCAACATTGTAACACAAGAATCAGCTTAATCATTTTTCAGGAATTTCCGAAGAATGTGTGCAAATACTTTACCTACTGCTTTTCTTTTTTTACATTCAAATGATGTGCATCAAAGTAGGTGGAAATGCTTCACCTCTTGTAATTACAGTTTAATAGTCAACTTACAAACAAAACATTCTCAAAATATGAAACTGGGAACAGTCACTTCACTAATATTTATCTTTTATAAAATATTAACAAATCCACACGTAAGAAAATACATGATAGGAAAACTATTTGAAAAATTCTTTGGAGCTAAAATAATTCCAGGGTGTGGTTATGGATATGTACTCGAGATGGGACAATAATAAACAACATCTGCCATGAATTGAATTTGTCGGGTTCAGCTTAACTGGTGGCTGTCCGACCTTTGCTTAACCTGATTCAGAAGAATAAAGACCTTCAGTTCAGCAACAATAACTTTATTGCGAGCGCGTATATGACAACACCCAGCATGCATGGACTGATTGAAGTTACAAAATTTGCTTCCGGCCTCTACAGAAGGATCCTTAATCCTGGGAAAACTTCCGTAGTTATTAGAGAGAAAACAAGTACTTGTCCACACAAGCGAGGAGGCACGTAACTACCAATTAACTAAAAAAACAAGGAATAATAATAATAAACAGAACGTATATAAAAGCTAGAGAACACAGCGCCTCTAGACGCTGGGCACGGAACTACGCAAACGTCGTGTACAGTAATTATGACTGCACTACACACACACACACACACACACACACACACACACACACACACACACACACACACCGGCGAGCTTTAATTAATGCGCGGCAGCGTCGCTACAAGTTCTACAAGTTCAACAACATTTCTGATGAAAAAATGTCACTACAGCATACACATGGACACTACTAACAGCGCACCATGGGCTACTTAATTCACAACACACATACAAACATAAGTGAAGCTAAAAAAGAAAATGTAAGATATACTAAAATATGACTTCTTAAATATTCTTACAGACAGATTTATGGAACTAAACATTATGCTAAAGGGCACTTTCAGTGTCAGCAGCTCCCGAATTGTGTGCAGATGTTGGCAAATTGTGAATGTTGGTCAAAGCCAAACAGGTGATTGTATTCAAGAGCCAATGAGAATCACTGAATTTAATGGCTTCCTTCAGTGGAACGCACAAATTAATTAAATTTCTTTTTGATATGCAGAGTACCAGAGTAATTTTTGGTTGTATGGTTATGAATTGCAAATTTAGTTACTGTTTTACGTACTTCCTTAATGACAAAACTGCTGACAGACCGACCTGTAGCATAGCCCAAGGCCTATGTTAGGTTTGAATGTAACACTGGTTGAGGTGCCCACAGCCAACAAGAAAATGTGAGAGTTCTAATAGCTTGACAGGTAGTGTAGCTGGAGAGAGATGTTCATCATTGCAATAACGTACTGCTTCTTATTTCTGATTTTGTCTCAAATTCTGACAACTTAGTCAAATTCTGATCTAATGGAACAAAAGCCAGTTAACTTTACTGACAAACTATTAAATATAGGTATGAGCATTCAGGTGGGCTACTGACAACTAACTCCTGACTCATCAGATTCAGTTCTCATTGTTTGTCAAGAGAGTTGTTACTAACGTCAGTACACAATGCTAAAGCCACCAACAACCTAAGTGCAATTTTACTAAAGACTAAACAGTATGATCACTGCAATGAAAGGAAATCAATATTTAAGTAAAAACTAAGTGTGCTGCATTATTAAACACATACTTATGATTTTAACACAAGGGAAAATTGTAATCAAGCTGAAGCAAATCTGCTAAAATTGACCAACAGAATCCATAAACACAACATGCTTCCTACACAGTAATCTGCCATTGTACACACAGATGAAACCAAATATGGCTGTTTTCGAAGTAAATCTTTAATCCAGTGTGTAACAGTACCTGGAAGCTAAACATTATGTAACATACAGAGAATCGCTTCTTTTATTTATATATTCTTGTAACTGTAATCCTGAACTACATTTAGTCATGATGTGTCAAGTATCATTATTTGAAAGACAAATGTTACTACTAATCATGCATAAAAATCAAGGTCATATTGATTTAATTCTTACCGTTATGTGTTCAGGATTAACATCCTTTGTCAGTAATTCCCTTTCACGTGCGCACTAGAGAATGTGGCAAAAATCCCTCATGACAGATTCATCCACATCCTCTCTGCTTCAGTGTGGGTGGAGAATCCAAAATCCATTTTACACCGACAGATGCCACATTTTACCTGCAACATTACACTTGTTAGTTCAACTGCCGTCAAATCAGTAACTACCAATAACTATATCTTATATTTCACTTTTTATATAATTCCATCATCCTGGGTGACAGGATATGGCTGAAGCAAATTACAGACTGTAATTTTTGATATGTATAACATGTGGAAAAGATAGCACTAACATGTTTGGGTGAGTATTCTGTGCCATTTGAATTTGGAGGATACACACTCAGCTAATTCTATTTACTGTGGCACACTTACTGGCAACAGTCTGGTGCAGTATACAGTCTGCCATAGCAGCACACTATTTAGAGCAGAATATGACAGCAGGTGATTGCAAGACTATTACTAGGCTAAAAGCTGTCTAAAATAAAACCATCCTTACGAAAGTTTTGTGATACTAGTTTGGTAGCTTATTTAAAACAGTGCCAATTTCTGGCATGTTCTATGTAACATTCATTGACTAGGTCAATGTATTTCATGTCAGCATGCTTTAGTTTCCAGTCCACATTTATTTCGGCCACCCTGTGTATCCTCACATACCGAACAAGCATCAGCACTAAAACATTTAATTAGCCATCCATCATGCAGTCTGTAACGAAGCAGGACGGATTTTAAGAATGACCGGACTCTTTAGTCTATTTTTTATCTCACTTATAATTTTTTGATAAAACTAGTAACCAGGTTGTGCAAGATGGCGGCTAGTGTCGATGTATAGTGTTCATGCGAAAAAAGTGAAAATTACACCGAACAAAACAGCGTGTGCACGAATTGTAGTGATGAAATCAGAAAGGTAAATGATCGTGTAAGTAGTCTGCATCTAACCATTAATACTCTGATGAGCGAACTAAAAAAACTTGCATCCGGGAAGTGTGAACCTACATCAAACTTGCCTCACAGTTACCACAAAATTCCAGGCAAAGTGAAAAACAAAGTCCCTCATTCTCAACAAAGCTTATTGTATGAGCGTAATATCGTGTTTACAAGCAGATTCAGTGAGCAATCAACTGTGCAAGATAAGAAAGATTGTGCATGTGATAAAACTAACTTCCGAGCCGAATATGAAACTGCAAATACTTTGTTGTGCTAATTTGTGGGTCAAATGACTTATATAAAAACAAAACACTCAACAAAGCAAAACAAGAACTAAAAAGGTGCAGTAACAGCTCTACCAATTGCAGACCCAGCTCTTAACACCAGCAGCAATATTATCAACAGTAGGATCAGCAGCTGAACAACTACCAGGGGAGCCAGACACAGAAGAAAACTCTGTTGCAGATGTTAGTAAAAGAATAGGTGCAGTCGGGAAAAGGAAAGCAGTACTTCCAGCACACCTCAATGATTTTTTATTGACAAGGTAAAAGTAAGTGATCAATTAAATATGCCAAAGCCTAACAAATCCTTTAATTTCATGCTGATTCATCAAAATGTCCGATCATTGCTAAACAAATGAAGTGAAGTTGAAATTATATGTACGGATGAGCTACAAAACACTTCTGTAATGTGTATAACTGAACACTGGCTGCCTAAAGATGCAATGTCAGTCACAAAACTTGCAGACTTCAATCTTTCATCATCATTCTCTAGAATTACATCCAGTCATGGAAGGTCATGTATATTTGTTAAAAGTGGCATTGACTATTGTAACATAAAACCCATTTAACTGTTAGCTGAGGAAAAAGTTTTTGAAGTATCCGCAGTTGAATACTCTGCATTAAAATCAATAATCATTGTGTATATAAGAGCCCGGATGGGAACTTCAATGATTTCTGTTATCAACTAGAAGCAGCTTTAAATACTACAAAAAACTTCAACAAAACAGTGATCATATGTGGAGATTTTAATATTGATTTTCAAGAAATATCAAAAGACCAGCAAAGCCTAATGACCCTACTGGAAACATGTAACATAAAAGCTACCATAGACTCTCCTGCAAGAGTTACACCAACAACAAGCTCAACAATTGATCAGATATTAATAAACACAAATGTAAATCACAATTTCTGTGCCAGAAATCTTAATACTGGCTTCAGTGATCACTATGCACAGTTTGCTTTGCACACCCCAAGTGAAACAACTGAGAAAGAAGAACTTGTAAAAGAAGCAAGGAAATTCACTAACAAACACATAAACCTTTTTACACAGAGACTAAGTGAAGAAACTTGGTATTAAGTGTATACTTGTGAAAATACTAACAAAAAGTTTGTAAAATTCATGAAAATCTTCATGTTATACTTTGAAGCTGCATTTCCATTAAAAAACAAAAATGTCAACCTAACTTCAAAAAGAACAAATGGATTACAACAGGTATTAGAATCTCTTGTACAGAGAAAAGAAGATTACACGATATAGCAAAGACACAGAACATGCCTCATGAATTTCATTTGTACCTGAAGAATTACAAGAGGATCCTCAAAAATGTAGTAAGGAAAGCTGAAACAATGGCAAATGACAAATACATTGAAAATTCAAAAAACAAATCTAAAGCTATAAGTGAAGTTATAAAAAATCAAACAAGTGAAACTAAACAATATAAAAATATGAACTTTTGTTATGAAGGGCAAATGATTTCTTGACCAACAGAAATTGCAGGGACCCTCAACAAATATTTTGCAAAGGTAAGTTAACAGTTGATGAGTGGACTGGAAGAACACAACAAAATATCACCTCCATCATGCAATAGTGTGAGAAATGTGTCTACATCTTTGTTCCTTTCACCCACAAATAGTGAAGAAATTTCACCAGTTATAAAAACCTTGGAAACAGGGTACTCATGTGGAATTGATGGAATACCAGATGCAATTATTAAAAAATGCTGTCTTGCCTTAGCTGAACCCTTGACACACTTGTGTAACAGCTCACTGGCATCAGGAACCTTCCATTCATGCTTAAAAAACAGCAAAACTGAAACCACTCTTCAAAAAAAGGAAATCCGGAATGTGTTTCAAACTACATACCAATAGCCCTACAGCCTGCATTTTCAAAAACTTAGAATTTTTTTGTTTTTTTTTGTTTTGTTTTAAGAGATTGTCTGATTTCTTAATATAAATAAAATTCTCTCTCCTTCACAGTAAGGCTTCAGGAAAGGCTATTCAACTGAAAGTGCAGTATTTGAATTTCTTAATGAAATCTATACTAAACTGGATGCAAGTGAGTTTGTGACAGGCATGTGTCTTGATTTATCTAAAGCTTTTGATGTCATTGGCCATAATGCCCCACTGCAGAAGCTTGACCAATTAGGAATTAGAGGTATATCCAATGAGTGGCTCAAGACATACCTATGTGGTCGCAAACAGGTGGTTGAAGCGCAATATTCTGACCGTAACAAAATCAACTACTACTGTTCAGGATATGAAAATGTGAAATACGGCATCCCTCAAGGATCAGTATTAGGACCAATTCTGTTTCTCCTCTATGTCAATGATCGTATGTACAACAAGTATTGCCAAATCACCCTCCAATTTGCAGACAATACAAGCTTCCTTATTAGTGGTAAAACAGAAGAGAAACTAAAATACTCAGCTATTCAAACAATGAACAGTGTAGAACAGTGGCTCAGCTAGAAGAAGCTAATTATAAACAAAGAAAAGATAGTAGCACTGAACTTCTATAATGTAAAAGGAAGACACCACCCAAACATAGAAATAGAACTTAAGGACAGAGTTCTTGAAAGTGTTGACAGCACAAAATTTCTGGGACTCTAGCTCCAGAACAACACAAAATGGGAGGTACATATTGAATATTTGAAAAGAAAACCAAGCAAAACCTGTTACATGATACGGATCTTAAAAATTTGTTGCAGCAAAGCCAGCCTGTTAAATGTATACTACTCCTATGTGCATTCTGTAATTAAATATGGCATAATCTTCTGGGGCAATGCAACAACAAATATTAAACCTTTCAGGATGCAAAAAAGAATATTAAGAATTATTGAAGAGGTAAACAATACGAAATCATGCAGACCCATATTCATAAAACTGTCAGTTCTTCCTCTTCCTTGCATTTTTATCTATGAAACATCAGTTTTCATCAAACAATATATTGATAGACCCCAGATATCTTATTAAAAATGAAGATATATATGCACACAATACAAGGTAAAAATCTGACCTTCATATGAAACAGGTGAGAACATCATTGTGCCAAAAAGGCACACTGCATACTGGCAGAAACATTTTTAATAATCTACCTAACCATATTAAATAGCAAGTAAACTCTGTAGTTTTAAGGCTGAAGTAAAGGCATGTTTAATTCCTCATTGCTTTTACAGTCTGACAGAATACATAAACGCCAAACAACAAAAATAAAGATGAATTATGAATATTCTACATTGTATGTTGCCTGTAATGTTTGTTGTATGTATGAATCTCTGCTAAATTACTTCAATATCCAGTCCTTAGGTTTGCAATACAAACGGTATTTTATCTTGTAAATAACTAACCATGTCCAATATCCTTCTATATATTCTATACATGTAGGATTTGAAGGACTAAATAAATAAACTGCTCATCCGTTTTAGTCATAAAAAACTATTTTTTGAAGACAGCGCAGTTTACTGAATTCTAATGTCTCCCATCCATTGCCTCATTCATGTTAATGATGATTATAGGCTTTTCATAGGACACAAGAAACACTGTAAATGATAAATTAATGTAACATCACCATGCAGTGTAGGTAAGAAATTATTAATGATGTGCAAAGAGGTAACGTGCACTAAATTTATGAGTCCCACTGGTATCTCAGACAGATCAGTCTCAAACACTGTCTCACTGTGGTGGAGCAGAATTGGAGGTATGACTAGCCTGTCACAACTGTCTCCTTTTGTATCTCATGTCCCACTTCTGAAATATGGGTTGCTTGTTAAAATGGTCTTTCACATTTACACCTCATCCTGAGTCCCAATGTCTGAATTATCAGTGCCTAACTTGAAATGTCACTTTCTAGTTCAGTTATTTTACTGAAATAATAGGGGTACTGTTTGACGAGCAACTATCAATGATGCATTGAACACAATTATACTCTACCCGTGGAATACTGGTGCCCATGGATTCAAGGTGGATGTGGGATAAAGGTCCACAGGATGTGGACCTGTCTTGCTGAGTGCACTGTAAAGACATAAAAGTTGCTGATATTAATTTGAGACAGTTTATCAACAGAAAATTCTATTTGGCAGTTGACACACTACAATTACATTTGAAGACCAGCACAGCATCAAGTATAAGTATTCGGCGGACAAGAAGAGATTTAATTATATCAAACATGAGTATACCGTACCTCGCGAAAATTCGCACCTCTCTATTCAGGAAGTATTTTTGTGTCTCTCGCACTGCAATTTAAATATTTGTGTTACATTAGGAAATATCATTACAGCCAAAATGGTGAGATAAACATATTTTAACATACAATCAATCAACTACTTACATCCGTAATAGGGAAACCAAAGATAGCAAAGTCAACATAAATATAATAGCAATTCACACCATTGTCTCACATGCCATAGGATTTCAATAGTTGGACAGATACAGGTAGTTATAAAAATAGATACATGGTCGATGCATAGATATAAACAAATACAACTTCAGATTGTATGCAGACATTTTCTGCACCATTCATTATGCTGCTAAGATAGCTGTAATCATTTCTGAGCACGCAGCTGTGTCATTAGTTCTTGGACTTCAATAAGCAATACCTGAACGGAGAAGCACGAATTCAATTATTACCTCTGATATGGGACCTTGAGGAACAGCTGCAATGAAATGCGTTTTTGCCATACACATATTTTGTGGTATGCGTAACATGTAAAATCCTTCACTCAAGCTAACCAGCATCTAACAATTCCTTTTATCCAAAATCAACTGATATATTGTCTACACAACAATTCCACAATTTGGAAAAATATCTATGCTGAGGGCCACAAAAAATTGGACACAAACAAACCATTACATACGTTGGTTGGTTGTTTGAGGTTTAAGGGACCAAACAGCAAGGTTATCAGTCCCTTGTTTCAAATATACTCCATTCTGCTAACGGGATATCTCAGAAAAGTCAGAACAATAAAACGGAAAAATGGAAAAACGTAAAAGGGCAGTCACGTTGTCATTGGTAAAAAACAAATGAGGGAAGTCGGCAAGAGAACGAACCCAACACTATGCTGAAGCAGCATAGGCACGACCACCTGTGACTTAAAAGGTACAACTGCTATAATGCAGAAAGTACGTATGGGAATAGAAAGACTAACCAAGCCTTAAAAAAAAAAGGGGGGTAAAAACAGAGTAAAAGGGGAAGAAAAGAGGATTCCAGTCAGGGAGGTGAATCAGGAATCTCTGAACACTGCCTACAGTGGGAGACACCCAAACACTCACTCACCGCCCTGCCCCAACACCAGAGAGAGAGAGGAGGAAACCGAGAACCAGGGAGACCATCCGGGAGTCGTCAGCCAACATCAAAGGTAAAGTGTGGGGGAGTCTGTACTTAGCACGCAGAGCCAAAAGAAGGGGGCATTCAACCAAAATGTGGGCCACTGACTGGAAGGCTCCACAACCACATAGCGGGGGTGGCTCACCACGCAAAAGAAAACCATGGGTCAGCCTGGTATGGCCAATGCGGAGACGACACAGTGTGGTCGAGTCCTTTCGGGAGAGGCGTAAGGAAGAACGCCATGGGCCTGGTGTCACCTTCATTGCATGAAGTTTATTAGATAGTAGAGTAGCCTCCCAAGAATCGGCCCATGACTGTGTGAAGTGGGATTTGATGTAAAGCCGTAAATCCGCTGCAGGAGGGGTTACAGAAAACGGGGGGTAAGTAACTGCTCCTCCAGCCAAACGATCAGCGAGCTCATTACCTGGGATACCCACATGGCCAGGGACCCATAGGAAGTAAATGGAACAAGCAGCACGGTGAATATCAGCAAGATGGTCATGGATGGCAGAGACCAAGGGATGGCGCGAAAAACACCGGTCAATAGCAAGAAGGCCACTCATCGAGTCCGTACATAACAAAATGCGGTTGTGTTGGGATTGTTTAATAAAGGTAAGGGCCCGGGAAATTACCATCAATTCCGCAGTAAACACCCCACATGTAGGTGGCAGCAGATGATTTTCCGTTCCAACAGAGGACGTGAAGGGATACTCAACATGATCAGCAGATTTAGAGCCATCAGTGTAAAAAACAACAGCATCCCGAAACTCCCATAAAATTTGGCGGAAAAAGGAACGGAACACCACCGGGGGGATGGAATCTTTCGGACCGCGGCGGAGATCCATCCGAATTCGAGGCCGAGGAACTAACCAAGGAGGGGTGGAGGGGAGGGAGCGAGGAAGACAGGACAAAGAAGGAAGCTGAAAATCACGGTAAAGAGACGCAAGGCGCAGCCCAACCGGTAAACCCGCCCGAGGGCGGGAGTCGGGTGGGCGACGTCCATGGTCTGGGAACAGGATAGAATAGGAAGGATGAGTGGGAGAAGAACGGATAGTGAGGGCATAAGACACCAGAAGCTGGGACCGCTGAACAGAAAGGGGGGAGGGGGGAATCCCAGCTTCAACCAGGAGACTATCAACAGGGCTAGTAGGGAAGGCACCGGTGGCCAAACGGATACCACGATGGTGGACTGGATCCAGCACGTGCAGTGTGGAAGGAGCAGCTGAACCATAAACTTGACAACCATAGTCCAAACGTGAGAACTAGAGCACGATAAAGATGGAGGAGGAGGGAACAGTCCGCACCCCAAGAGGAGTGGGCAAGGAAGCGAAGGACATTGACTTTACGGAAACATCCTACCTTCAGGAGTCTGATATGGGGAAGCCAAGTGAGCTTGTTGTCGAAAAGAAGACCCAGGAAACGAAACTGTGGGACCACAGGCAATCGTTGTGCAGCGAGAGAGCTCTGGATCAGGGTGGATCGTAGTACGGCGACAGAAGTGGACCACCCGCGATTTTAAAGGAGAGAATTGAAACCCGTGTGAGAGGGTCCATGCAGAGGCACGCCGTATAGCCACCTGGAGCTGCCATTCTGCAGATGCCATCGAGGAGGAACTAACCCAAATGCAGAAACCATCCACATACAGGGCAGGGGCGACCAAGGGACCAACAGAGGCCACAAGTCCATCGATAGCAATGAGGAAAAGAAGGACACTCAACACAGAACCCTGTGGGATGCCCGTCTCCTGGGTCCGTGGAGAACTAAAAGCAGTACCAACTCGAACTCTGAATGACCGATGGATCAGGAACTGGCGGATAAAAATCGGGAGTGGGCCCCGAAGACCCCACTGATGAAGGGTTAGTAAGATGTGATGGCGCCAGGCCGTGACATAGGCCTTGCGAAGGTCAAAAAACACTGCAACCAAATGGCGGCGCTGGGAAAACGCCTGCCGAACTGCGGATTCCAAGCGAAGTAAATGATCGATTGGAGATTGTCCCTCTCGAAAGCCACACTGGTAAGGGGACAATAGGTCCCGAGATTCGAGGACCCAAGTGAGCCGATGGGCTACCATCCGTTCAAGTAACTTACAAACAACATTGGTCAAACTAATTGGCCGATAGCTGTCAACAGATAGTTGGTTCTTACCAGGCTTAAGGACAGGAACCACAATGCTATTCCTCCACTGAGAAGGGAAGTCACCCTGGAGCCAGATACGGTTAAACACCCGAAGAAGATGTTGCCGTTGTGGAGCACTGAGATGTTGAAGCAGTTGGTTATGAATGGAATCTGGGCCAGGGGCCGTATCATGAGAAGAAGATAGAGCAGAAAGAAATTCCCACTCAGTAAAAGGTTCGTTGTAAGATTCTGACTCACAAGTGGTGAAACATAAGGTGAGAGCTTCAGCCTGCTGTTTTTGATGAAGGAAAGCAGCTGGATAGGAGGCTGACGCTGATGCCACTGCAAAATGGGTCGCAAGATGTTCTGCAAGAACTAATGGGTCCGTACAAATGCCATCTGGGAGGTGAAGGCCTGGGAGGGTGGACTGTCGATGGCAACCTTGGAGAGAGCGAAGTGTAGCCCATACCCGTGACAGAGGGACAGTGGAACCAACGGAAGAAACGAATCGTTCCCAACATATCTGCTTGCTCTGTTTGATTAAATAACGGGCTTTAGCGCGAAGGCGCTTAAAGGTAGTAAGGCTGGCTACGGATGGGTAGCTCTTAAAGTGTTGCAAAGCTCGACGGCGATCACGGATGGCAATGGCAATGGCCGTACTCCACCACGGGAATGAAACTAAATCAAGAGTGGGCAGACAACATCACTCTAGGCTCAGTACGTGGCACATTGACTAATATGAAATAACACAAATCCACAGTGACCATTCTTTCAGACATGTTCAAAAGAACACACACCACACAGTCATAACTGATTTGCCTCAATGGGAAATAGATCTACCACATTCAGTGTCCGATCTCCTTTGGGAATCGGAAAGTAGTGAGCATGGAGGAAATGAACAGGGACTGTAGACAGGTGGCACAAGGTCAGAAGAGGCATGCCAAGATAGTTGCAATAAACATTGTGACTGGGTGGCGCTGTGGTTCCCAACTTCGAATCCCAGGCCAGCACTCACATTCACTCATTGTCTTTGATGCTGTGCAGAGTCTTGATGCAGCACATGTCAACATTCCTTTCCCTCCCTTTCACCCCTCTCCCCTTGAATTTACATAACAAACATAAAAGACACTGAATGACTCCATAAAATGAAGTTTGCCAATATAAGCACGAGGATTAAGAGAACAAACAGCCACAAAAACAGGCTATTTGTTCAGGGAAAACACTTTACCTTAATACTGCAATTCAAAACAAATGAAGACCAGTTGAGGGCTGTTTTGTACTCATAAAAACCACTATTTTACTATTTTTATCCCATTTTCTACAAAAGCAGCTTATGCATACGACATTGGAAAAGTCTACCGGTAAGTAGGTTACAGAAGTGAAAGCAGTTTATGTGTACATTAATACTGCAAATAACACTTAATTCATGTGTGCCCACTGTACATTTAATAAAATTAGATATTTTCGATTGGTGTGAAAGCAGCGATGCTGCAAATTTGATGTGAGTGATGTATAATTTTCTTCTTTGCCTGGTAAAGTGGTGGTGATCCATTTTTTAAATATACTGTGCTTCCCTTCTACTTTTATTTTCTGTAATGTAGGTACATGGTTAAAAGAGGAATACCAGAAATCTTTTTCATAGTTTTACTCAAGAGTAGGCTTTCATCCAAACACGATTCTAACTGCCTTTGTTTTGCAGTTTCAATGTGCTCATAGCTGCTTTGAAGTTTCACAACAGTGACCCCATATTAAAGGTGAGAATGAAAGTACGAACTGTATGCATTCTTAACCGTTTTCTCACTACACCAGGATTTTAGTAAGCCGACTTGGCAACAGCAATGTTTCTTTACATTGCATACATTTACTCCACACTGTACTATGGCAACCTTCCGAGACGGTGCACCTAAGGTTGAAAAAAAATTTGGAAGTATGCTGCAAAATAGAATAAGTGTGCAAAAAATCATGAACGGATGTATTTCATGCAGCATTAGATTTTCTCCCTTATGGTTTTGGGAGGCACACTACAAACAATTCATTTTATCGCTACTAATCTGTTAAATTATAAAGTAAATTAGCTTTGATTATGTGAATGTTTAGCATTCTTTAGATTCTCACATCAATATTAATCTCAGTACAAAACCAGGGTCTTCAACAAACGTGACAGCAACACAGGCTGTGTATGTACAATGGTCCGTCTGCCAGATATTTACGTATTTTTTGGGAAGAGAGGAAAGGCTTTCAGGAGATGAATGAACAATGTTTAACCCTTCTGTGGCCATTGCCCTCAATTACAATGTACGCTGCTTCCAACAAAGAATGCCGTCATTGTGGTAAGGTGAGGTTTCCTTTGACAATGAGTGTTTGTGTTATATTTCTCTTACAGTTATACAGTTCAAGACTGTTAAAAAGAGTAGACCTTCTCAGAACCTGCTGCTTATTTCTATTTTTATTAGTGTGGCAGCACCTATGGTAAGACACTGTCACTTTCTGGTTGCTGCATAAGCAATACTGTAGTAGTGTGTGTAGGCCAAAATACTTTATTGTATTTTGTGTTCCAGTGCATCAAAGCCTGCTGTCCTCATCTGCCAAAACTTCCTTGGTAAATGTTCTGTATTTTGTTCTTCCCAGACTTCTGAACAACAGTAAGCATCACTGGAGAGGAAACTCAAGATATGCTGGGAAATGTAAAAATAAAACACATTCTTCGGTTGTACGTAATGAAATTCGTGTATTTGTTGTGTTGTCGATCTTTACTGGCTATCAAATTATGCAGTGAAAGAAATTATTGGTCTGAGGATGATGACCTTGGTGTTCAAACAGTGAAATATTCTTTGAGTCATAATAGGTACCTTGAACTGAAACCTGAATTACATTTCAATATGGGATACATCTTATAAAGCAGTTTATCAGACTCAAGTCCATACACACTTTGGATGTAAACCATGTGCCTTAAATCTTCTACTATATACTGGGAAGGACCAGAATGATGACAATGAGGATCTATCACTGAGTTCCAAAGCACTTTTGGATATGTTGTCCATTGTCACTAATTATTAGTCATGACCACATCCACCAGTAGGGACTAGGCTTCTGTGCATGTGCCACCTTAAGAGAAAGCAGAACAAAGATGTCATCCTTATCACCAGATAAGGTAATGAAAAAGAAAGGTGGGGAGGGGAGGTTCTCAGCTTGAATTTGATAGAGAAGGAAATCTTTGTCACAAAATGGAATGGTAAGAGGTATGTTGTACTAGGAACTGATTTTGACCCTGTACCCCCCACGGTCAAAGTCTAACGTAGGAATTCATCCCAGAAACAAAAGCTCAGTAATCCAAAACAACAGGCACTGAACACACAAGAATATCATGGAGGTGCCAATCTTCATGGATAACTAAAAGAGAAATATACAATTGCAGTACATGGTTAATAGCGATACTGGTTCCTTTTTGTTTTTACAACAACTGTAGAGATGATGGTTACAAATGCACAACTGGCTTCCAAGAGGTGCAATGAAGGAACTTCTCCCGCTGAAAGGGTTCAGAAAACAAATTGCCAGAACATATCAAATGTCAACTAATGGAACACTTATGAATCCCTTGTCATGCCCCAGCACGATACGACCACAAACTGTGTGTCAGAGAAATGAGAAAAGCGAAGATTATGCCAGTCTGAGAATTGTAAAGGAAAGGCTAGAACATATTGTGGTGAGTGGAATGTTACGCTCCCTACCAAATGCTTTCCAAACATAGCATTTGGCCTTAATTAAATTTTTGTTTTGGAAAGATGATAGGTTAAATCTTTTATAAATGCGAGTTATTGTAAAATAAACAATAATAGTGAAATGTTATCAGTTTATTATCAATTTCCTTATACTACCCATTTTCCTACAAAGCAGTGCAAGGTGAAAACTGCCAAGCACTTAGCATCGTAAAATGAGAAGGGCCCAAATTTTTTTTTTCTTTTATGCCCTAAGTAAATTAAATTTCCTCATATTTCCATAAAATGGGCCACCAGAATACTGTTTTCCAGAAATTAAGAATACATGTAAATTAATAAGAAACTGAATGCTATTGGGTTAATAGAATTGTTGTTTAATTGTCCTTTAGGAAGTTTCTTCTGTTTTTGTGGATGATAACTGGTTTTATCCATAAGAACACTATTCTGTTATGAACCACATGAATTTCCTATACATCACTATTCTCTTCTTGATAACTGGATTTCCAGGATGCAAGTATTAGCCTAAAGTGATATTCAGATTATCCCACTGAAGTTTTCTTTGCCAGACAGTGCTTTCATCCTGCCACTGCCTTCTGAATCCTGTCAAATGTGTTTTCTGGCATCATCTTTTCGATTGAGCCAAAGTGAAGGTCTTCCTTGACATTTTGTCTTTTCTGAAAACTAGCCCTGGCTACTACAACGTCAGAAACTCCGAATCAAAACCAGCCTTTCTAGCCTTGCACTTTCTGTACCAGTGTTACTGTACTGAAACATGTGCCACCTTTTGCCTCAGAAAACAAGCAATAGTCATAAAATTCCAACCAGCACAATGAACGATGTACTGCTGGAAATCGTCCAAATAAGTGACAGTTCTTCATTAGTATCTTTCCGAAGACAGAAACAACTTATTGACCACAGTATCCCATTGCCTGTACTTCTGCTAAGCTTCTCAGTAATATTTGTAGTGGAACACCACATGCTTTGGGTGACTCAGTCTGTTGTTCCAATGCTATTTCACCCCTTCTCTCATGATCTTTAAGCTTGTGAAAAAATTCAAATCCCTCATATATGACTACCTCTCAAACGAAATAGCAATACTAACCAATGCACATCACTGCTCTCTTTGCAGACACTTCCACGCAATGACGACACAAGCAAACGCTGGTTACTGTGTAGCACTAAAATTGCAGAACCATGCCAGAAACAGCACAAATTAAGCGCAGTATTGCCACATGAATACTCTGAAGGACAGGTGTGGGTCTGAATGTCATTACTTCATCCAATGTTACCCAAACAGCACTTTTAGCAGAAATAATACTATGCCAACGGTGTGAGCTTAAAATCACAGCCAGATCAGGCTACCCCAAAGTCTTCCCTCTGCTTTTTAGATCCTAAGGGAAGTTGAGGGGGTGAGAGAACTGACCTAGACCACACCACCCAGGGGCCACCCTAGCTGATACCTAGTACATCAACAAACGCCAATGAAAAGTGAATAAAAACCATTTTAAATTCATTTAAACAAGGGTGTACCATACATCATAAATATCAGGTCATCTGGATGCTCAATTGTATGCTCAGTTTTGAAAACTAACAAATTGAGAAACATCAGAAAGGATCATAACACCTAAACAACAAATGTACACCCACATTAACTGAGCATGTAAAATTAACCTAACTAGCTTTGTACAGCCAACTTCTATAGTTTTCAGTGCCCTTCACAATGGCCAATGCACCAATTACAAATCCTCTTCTGGAAGACAATCCCATCTACTGGAATATGCAACATCAAACCTACCACAAGATTATAAAAATGTAAACCCTTATGCACATCTCTCTGGTACTACACAAAGCTACAATTTTCTCAATATACCCCAACAGACTAATCACAAAGATAATTCTGTTACATTCGTGGTACCAATCTTCATTTTTGCATATCAGTGACGAAAGTAAATTATCAGGAGCTAGAGCTAAAATCTGTGTCTTTGACAAGAGAAGCTAGTGTTGAATGTTTACTACCTTATTATCAAAACACCCTAACCAGCATTTGATAACAGTTCTGTTAATGTAATATTGTTGTTAATATAATAGAGGGAAACATTCCACGTGGGAAAAATATATCTAAAAAGAAAGATGATGAAACTTACCAAACAAAAGCGCTGGCAGGTCGATAGACACACAAACAAACACAAACATACACACAAAATTCTAGCTTTCGCAACCAATGGTTGCCTCGTCAGGAAAGAGGGAAGGAGAAGGAAAGACAAAAGGATATGGGTTTAGCCTTTACAAATGTCTGCTTGTGTCTGTGTATGTGTGGATGGATATGTGTGTGTGTGCGAGTGTATACCTGTCCTTTTTTCCCCCTAAGGTAAGTCTTTCCGCTCCCGGGATTGGAATGACTCCCTTAAAACCCATATCCTTTTGTCTTTCCTTCTCCTTCCCTCTTTCCTGACGAGGCAACCATTGGTTGCGAAAGCTAGAATTTTGTGTGTATGTTTGTGTTTGTTTGTGTGTCTATCGACCTGCCAGCGCTTTTGTTTGGTAAGTTTCATCATCTTTCTTTTTAGATATAATATTGTTGTTACATAGATAAAGTAGACCACTAGAAGATGCGAACTTCCCTGAAATCCAGAGCAAGTAGAATACAGTGAACAATGCCTTCCTCACAGTACAGCACTTTTGTGAAGTACCAGAATACCAGGAGGTCGTAACTGGCAATTTAACAGTGGGACAATGAAGCACTTGTTTTGGAACTGAAGAGTTCTGACTGTATACTCCACAGCTAAGAGCTCAGTTTCACAAGTGACTGAACAATACACAAACACTAAAGAATTACCTCCATTAGTAGAAACAGGTTTTCATATCTAAGTATACATAGTACTCACTGTAGCCATAGCAATAAACTTACCCATAATAACAAAGCTTTTCTTATTTGTGAATTTCAGTGTTTCATTCATAGTTATCTCATAACGAAAAGAAATTGATATTGCCACATAATATAATTAGCACTGCCAATCAGGCAAACATGAAACAAAGCATCAGAAATAAGCTTAATAAACCATTTTATTACACAAACCATACCTGACTCCCACCAAGCCCTCAGCAGTACATCCTGGACGTACAACTTCCAGCCTGCTCTGCAGAATAGATTGTCTGGCCTGCAAACTGCAAAAAAAGGTAACTGTCAAAGCAGGTTTTTTCAGTGCAGCAATGGTAAGAGAAAGTTTGCAGTAAAAACCGACAAATCAGTTTGAGGATATCCCAGTTTAAGAAGTGGTACCATGGACCTGCAGTTTTTAACATTGAGTGAGCAATTAAAAAAAAAAAGAAAAAAATTTGTACATGCATTAAAATGAAGTGTCACAAATATACATGAAAGTTCTGCTGGCAAGTCAGAAATAGCTCATTACATATTAAAGCTTTATTCAATTTTCTACAGCACTACACTAGCTATGGGAAGGTAGCTCTAATGAAGTGTGAAGATACAAGGAAAATTTTCTAAAGTTTGGGTGGACCCTACAGATTCGAGGCATGGCACTGCAGGCATCATCAGCATCTAGTCCCTGCAACTGCAATTACTGTCATCCATTTAACTGCCTTGTTGAAAGTGCAGCTTATGCCATTTTATCACTGCCATTTATGCCGATACCACCCTGTCATGCATATAAAATTATAGCCGAACATACATAGTGTCACTGTTTATGAAATATTCAACAGCTCCATCATGTTTTATTCATACATGAACATTAAACGAGACAACAGACAATCTGAACACTTCACATACAGAAAGTGTGTTAGTAGTTTAATGGAGTCGTGGAAATGTGGATGCAAAAAAATTACAGACCAACTGCAGTTCAGGCGTATACATGAACAGGTTAAATTTCACTAGACCATGTTGGGATGAAAGAGAAAAATATTGTCTTCCCTCAAGGAACAATCCTTCCCCCAAAATTTATTTTCAAGCTTAAGGTAAATGCTTAAACCTGACATGCTCGGCATAATTAGGTTCTGGGATATAGGAAAATTAATTATTTTTGTGCATCACATGGATTGGAGAAAACTTTCAAAGCTTCTACTTCATACACAACATAAGCAACTCATGGTAAAATACTGGGATCAACTGAGAAGCAGGGAAGCAGTTTTCCATCCTGGGCAGAATCTATGAAGGCACTATCCACAATATCAAGGCTATGGGTTTGCATTTTATCCACAAAGTCAATGCAGATTGTGAATTAGTGCACCAGGTCTACAATGCACATTGATCTCTATATGAAATATGGAACACTGACAATAAGCAAAGCTCAGTATCAGCAAAAACACTAATATTCTGCTTTTAACAATAGTCACACTCAGATTCACTACACTGAGGTTCAACAGCACAACCAACACTGCATTAATATACTACAGAAAGACAACACACAAAACATGGAAAACAGTAACTAACAGATGGAGAATGGAAGCAGACAAATATAAATTCACCATTTCATAGCACAAACACACCCCCAAAGCAAAAATGGGACACTGTACCTTCATTCTCTGTACATACCACAAGTGGCTCCATTTGAGCTGACAGACATAGATTTGGGGTGGCTTGGTGGCAGAGTAATTTAGATTTTGACACAGAGTGTAAACATCTGAAATGAAAAAATTCTATTACCTCCTAAACTAACTTAAGAGGCAACAGTTCCTATGTATGTTACACAAATAATATTCCACTATTAACATCCAGTATCTAAATGTTCTCCAGACACAAATTGTTTTAACACAGTGATCCCTCCATTTTGGTAGCTGCAGCATCTTGACGTCAGCCTGTTTCATCGAATTTGTTACAGCACAATATTCTGGTGCAAGATGCTAACATCTCACATGCCAGATTGTAGGAAAGACATAAGAAATAAACATCCTTGCTAAAGGCTGATTTAAGGAAGTACTGCCCAATTCCACTTTATCCCATTGTTTCTACACATTACTCATCATACTCATTATCACATTGATATTACAGTTATTTATGCACCAGTACTGACAGTAAGTTGTGACTCATTCCACATACAAGCCAATTGCTTACACAAATGACACTACAAATAAATAACATTACAGGTAATAATATTATTCATTCCATTGTTTGGATCTGGAATATCAACTCAAGCAACATAGTCAAGACCTCAGACTAGGTGACATTGTCTCCACTAAACGAGGAAAAGAGCAAAATAGGTCAACTGATAATTCATCCAACCTAATCCAGAACTCTGGTTTCAGTACATTGTGTCACACCAACATCCTCAAAAACAAAAAAGGTAAAGAATGTTTTCACTGATGGTAGGAGAACAGCATAATGATGACAAATGTAGCAAACATGTCAAATAAATGTATGTGCTTATATCAAACTTCATGAACAACAGACACTCTCCCCCCCCCCCTCCCTTTTTCGCAAGATTTAAATGATATTGTAAAGACAAACAATAGACATCTGGCCATCTATAACAAACTACAGATACTTGCAGGAGCCCACAAAAGGAACTTCGAAGACTATACCATTGAACCACGTCATTTACTAGGTAAGCAAAGACAGTTAAGTGGACTGTTCTGCTTCTGCAGGTAGACGTCACATGCCATGTTATATGACACATCAAATCAGGGGTCGAGTACTGTTGGTTGGACTCAAGAACAGGTAACTGCTTATTTGCTACACATTTAAAGTGAAACCTAAGGTACGCATAAATGAGTGTTTAAACAATCATTAACCAAGAACTTGTATAGAATATATACGAAAATCATACTGTACCGCACAAAGATCTCCAGCCATTCTGGTAAATTACAGCAGGGACAGTCATTGCCTGGTGAGAATGAAAGAACATCAATTTTCGGCGAGACTTTGAACAACATATTTTAAGTAATAATTCTTACTTCGTTTCGCAAAATTCCAAGATATTTAAAACTGTATCAGTTATGACATGTCAGTAAGTATATGGAAATTAATTTACAGCTATAGCCATATATTTTTACATTAAATTTAGTAACAGTACATAGAGCAGTTTTTTCTGATGCCATTATTTGTTCCAAAATGCTTTCAAAGGAATAGTTGCGTTCATTTTACTGCGCATCATATCTATTCGTGAAAGTTGTCAGTACGGCTACAGCAGAAAACTGAAGCAAGTTATAGTACATGGAAGAAAATGCATCTTCTTTGGAAAATCATCTAACGATATACTGTATGAATAATTTGGTAACGAAATTCTATCTGGTATGAAGAAAGGATACAGTGGCATAGCCAAGTAAATATGTAACATGTGTAGCATATCTACAGCCAGAAGTAAACGTTCTAAACTTAAGCATGAAATTTAGGTAGAACATTGTGACCTTACACCTGTTTCCGGTGACTCGATTTAGGATGAAAACCATATTACAGATCCAAAATAGCGAACATGTGGTAAGATAATATACGTAACATGGCTCACGCTGTTCAATATTAAACTGCATACGAAACGGAAACCTTCATTTTCTCGATATTTATTTCACTGGGTAACACTTCTATTCCGCATCGTGCTTGAACTCTTTCGCTCCAGAACATATGTAAGTAGTAGTGCTAGGATTCTACAACTATCCTAAATCGGAAATAAACCACGTGTATACCTATCCCGCTTTACAGCTAACGTACTGTGCACAAAATGCAGGCGTCTGTTTAGGGAAACACACTACTACAACTGACGCTACATAAAATACCACATGCATACTACTTAAATCGACTAGCAATGCGTTCTGCATCACTGAACAGACTCTGCCGTCTAAACTATTTACAAAATACTATTTGCAACGCTTACCATCAGCCATTACAAATGCGTTATTCCGTTATCATTCACCAACTACACCTGATACAGCAAGAATAGAACTGCGCTCCTTTACTCGCCTGAGGTAAAGTGAATCATCTTTGCTTCAGCTATGCCAACATATAGAACTTTCTTACGCCATGTTTTGTGGTATAATCGATTACATGCTGGATTATTTTGCACCAACAGTAGGTAATGAGCATCATAAACAAATTCGACAACAGAGCAAAAAATAACGGATCACAGAAAATCCACAGAACATGAAATTCTGCTTTAAAGACATAAATCCCACAAATATCCGCAGCGGTAACGAAATAATAGTGAAGTATTTTGTCGATGGTTCAACCTGTTTCCGTAATAAGGTAAAACTGTCAACATTTCCTAAAAAAAAAAAAAAGAATGTAGCGGAAACAATACCAATAGAAAACCATTTAAATAACGAGCAGTGTACGAGAGATAATGTTATGGCCCGATTACATTTTATGTACCGCAGCCACGACGTAGTGTGATTAGGCCTATGTTGTCAGCGACCCTTGAATGCACGGAAATATGTGGCATTTGTGTTAATTTTTCGTATTCCCGCAAACGATTTCTTATAAGATGTTTCGTTGACGGAGATAATCAATTTACTGAGATGACGATGGTTTGCCCAATGAGCTATTTGTAAACTAAAGCGAGAGTGGTGATAGATACGACAAAACAAAATTGTGCATTTTCTTTTCTCGAAAGATCAAGAACGCCCAACACGAGTGTAGTCGACAGAGAAGCAACATAGAGGCCACTGACAAATATCTTAAATACAATCTGGCGTGAGTGTCATCAACGCCACCTAGGTGGCGTTGGTGTCATACGATAGCCTGAGAAGGAAGCTGTGGGGAGAGATCTTTGTCTAGACAACTGAGTTCGCGAAAGTGTTGCTAAGAAATAAGAGTGCTATGATAAACGCAACGATTAAGTTCTCTGGCCCGAAGTACGATATAATTAACAGTTAACTGTGTTGTTTTTCTAATAAAAATTAACTGACCCGTATACAAGACCTCTTAAAAATTTTTGTATTGTGTGTTCTATTTCAGATATAGTCGAAATACGTGTTTGTGGAAGGCACTGTGCGGAATATATGGTTTCAATTTTACAATCACGAAGGATTTGTACAGACATTTGAAAGCTTTCCATGATATGGACGTAAATTAAAAAGCGAATAATGAAATATGTAACATGCCGGTATCTTACGATATGTGTACGGACATAGTTTCCCTCGATCGCCACGAGACAAGGTGTATGCCAGCTCCTCAAAAAGTACTAAATAAAATGTAATACAGTATTATATTGTAATGTTGGTTTTTTATTTCAGATTTATATAATTTATAAATTTTATCAGCACGTGTTTCCCACTCAATAAATAACATTTATTTATTTATTTAATTATTCTTTGCCCATGGACTCCAGCTGAAAGTTCAGCTGAGAGTATTGGGTGTGTCATACAATAGGCTATCATCGTACTTGATTTCATTACATATAAATGAAACAAATGATTAAACAGAAATAGTCCATAATCATACAAAGGTATTACATGTTTCACATTATATGCACACACAAATCCAAACAACATACATGATAATTTTAAACGTACATTTCAGTAATGATATAACATATTAAACACCATCTTAGTATTCACTCAAACTGTATATACATTTCTCTGTGAGATATAGTTTCAAATGATTTTTAAAACATTTTAGGTCTGTTTCTTTTTTAATGATTTTGGGGAGTTTATTAAAAAACCTTTTGCCTGCTTCTTCTGGGGCAGTCATAGACAGTCTTAGATTTCTGTTTATCATGTAGTAATTTTCATTTCCTCTTGTACCATGTTTGTGTATATCTTTATTTAGGAGGTGTTTATCACTTGACCTTACCGCCATTATGCTTTGGTATATGTACAGTGAATATCCTGTCATAATATTATAGTGTACAAAAGCTTGCCTACAGGTCTGTCTTGGTGGTATTTTTGCAATGCATCTCACTGCTCTTTTCTGAATTGTGAATATTCTTTTTAGGTAGCCAGCTTGTGCACTTCCCCATACATGAACTGAATAAGACAAATGTGGGAAGACAAGTCCATAATACATTGATCTGAGGATTTTATCATCCACAGTCTTAGCTGTTTTATGCATGATGAAGATCTGTTTGTTTATCTTTTTACACAGTGCATCTATGTGCTCCTCCCACCCCAAATGTTTGTCTATTATAGTTCCTAAAAAACTGTTATTTCTTTAATAGTCTTTCCATTTACATTAACATTTATATTATAATTTTCACTATGCTTGGTCTGAAATACTACAGTCATTGTTTTAGACTGATTCATAAACAGGCTGTTTTGTGTTAAATATTTATTTGCATTTTCGATAGTCAGGAGAGCTTTCTTCTCAAGCTCCTCCTTTGTGTCAGCTGTGCAAATGATTGTTGTCTCATCAGCATACATTATAAGTTTCTGATTTATATAGCTAGGGAAGTCATTTACGTAGAGTATAAATAGTATTGGCCCAAGCACAGACCCTTGAGGCACACCGTGTTTAACTGTTTGTAATTCTGATCTGTAGTTTGTTATATTTCCCCCACTAGTATGTCTGATTTCTGTGCATTGTTTCCTATTTGTAATGTATGATTTAAGTATGTCATAGCATTTTCCTCTAATTCCATACTGATATAATTTCATAATTAATTTTGAGTGGTTCACACAATCAAATGCCTTAGATAGGTCCATAAAAATCCCACAAGTCTTTTGTTGTCTGTCAAGTAAATTAAAATGTGATCAATTATATCTGTGGATGCTGTTTTTGTTGACTTCCCTTCTCTGAAACCATATTGTGATGAATGCAGTATACTGTCCTTTGTTATAAAACTTACAATTCTATTCTTTATTATCATTTCATAGATTTTAGCAAATGTTGAGATCAATGATATTGGTCTGTAATTTCCTAGTTCATCCCTGTTCCCTTTCTTAAATATTGGCTTCACTTTACTTACTTTCAGTGAATCTGGAAATATACCTTCTTCTGTCGCAGCATTCAGCATGTGTGTCAATGGTTTTAAAATACATTCTCTGCATTCCTTTATGAGATGTGATGTGACACCATCCAAGCCAGATGAATGTTTAATTTTAAGTTGTTTTATTAGGTTTGACACTTCTAGGTACGAAAACCATAGTATGATTTGTATGTGGGGGGTTTAACAATTTACTTACTGCATTTGTTTTATTTTGACTTGTTAATTCGTCTGCTTCAGTAATATAATATCTGTTAAAAGTATTGGCTACTTCTAGAGGGTTTGCGTTGCTTTTCCCACTCATCAGTGGGCAGATGTCCTCCGCCCAATTTGTTACTTTTCCTCTCTCTTCATTAATTAACGACCATAAACCTATTGAGTGGTTCTTTCCCTTATCTATAGACATCCTGATGAATGATGCTTTAGTTTTTCTGATAAAACTACAGTACTCTTTCTTTTTTATTTTATACAGTGTGTTGTAGGCCTCAGTATTTTTTTGTTTGGAGAGGTTGTAATACACTCTCAGATTATTTCTGGCATGGATTACTTCTCCAGTCACCCAGCTTTTCTTTTTTTGTTGCTGTTTGACAAGCCTTTTACTAACAGGACATGTAACATCATAATAATAATTGAATAAAGAAAAAAACTGGTTCCATTTGGTGTTTGCATTTTTAGCTGCATATATTGTTTCCCAGTTTTCTGCCTCTAACATCTTTTTTAGCAGATTTATGTTATGTGGGTAGTTCTGTCTTCTCATCTCCCATATCTTCTGCACTGAATCACTAGTCTTTATATTTATGTCTGTCATGATTGCAAAATGGTCTGCTAATGTGGAGTTTATTACCTGTGTGTCACAATAGCATGTAGGAATATTTGTTATTACATGATCAATTATAGTTTCACTATGCTTTGTTACTCTGGTTGGTTTATCTATTTTCATTTTTAGGTTGTATACGCACAATAATTCCAATAGGGTCTTAGTATTGTCTGTATTTTTACTTGTGTCTATGTTCAGATCTCCTATAATTATCAAATAAGTATATGTTTTTGAGAGGTGTTGGATTATATCTTCCAGCTGTTCAAAGAAGGTTTTGATTATACCATTTGGTGATCGATACAAACCTAATACACAACATAAATTCCCAGCAATTTTAGTTTCTAGTGCTGTAGCTTCAAAGCTCAATTCTATAGCATATTTTGTTATATTTATGGCTTTAGTTGATTTATAGTTAGAAAAAATGGCAACTCCACCACCTTCATAGGAGGTTCTGCAAAAACTGGCTACTCTCACATAATTCTTCAAGTTGTACATTCCTATGTGATTTTCTTTTAGCCCATGTTCTGTAACTACTAGAATGTTTGGCCTATACTCCTGTAATATTACCTCTAGTTCCTCTATTTTATTGTTTATGTATTGAACATTTTGGTGAAGTATTCTAACAGTTGGCTTTAAATGTAATAGTTCCCCTTCCTGTAATATACTAAGCACTTCACTTGCTGCCTTTGCTTCTGGTACTATGCAGTGATTTTTTTCAGTTTGTGTCATTAAACCTGGATTGTATCTTTGTCCGGTGTTTATGTTCCTCTCACTATTGTCACACTGGTATTTAAGATGGACAGTTTTATTTACATCTTTTTCCATGTTCTCTTTCTGCTTACTCGGTACCATAAAAAATCCTCACTTAGTGTAGCAGGTCTCCTAGTTCTCAGGCATCTGTCTTGATTGGAAGCTGCTTCTGCTGTTGATCTCCCAGGCCTCAGGTACCTCTTCTGTGTGGTTGCTGTTGCAGGTGGCTCCTGTGCTCCCCGACTTGGTGACTGCCCTTCTTTGTTAGCTGCTGCGGCTAATGACCCTTGTATGTGTGCCTAACATGCATTTTCATTGCCTTGAGGTAGTATTATGGGGTCTGCTGTTCTGGATGCTGTTGCTGATGACGGCAGCTCTGCTGATGATTGTGGTGATTCTGTTGCTATTGGTTTATCTGACACTGCTGCTGAGAATATCAGAGCCTTTGCTGCTGCTACTGGTGTTTGTTGTAGCTCTCCTGCAGATAATGATGGTTCCACTGTTACAGACGACTCTTGTTTTGGCGGAATTGGGATTGGAGACCCTTCCATTACAGATGACTCATTAATAAATTAAAGTATTTCGGCACTAATAATCTTTTTCGCTTTTACGTTCATGTGGAGACCATGTCTTGTGAAGTGCTCTCTGTGAACACTGTTTACCTCTACAAAAGTCGTATTCTGGAAACCTCTACATATTTTCTCAAATAGCCTGTTTGCTGTAACAATCTCGATGTTTACGCACGAGTTTTCCATGAGATCGTGTCTCCTGGGGATACTAACAATGTAGAAATGCACTCGAGGCATCCTTTTGACAGTTCCCTTTAGGATTCTCATTGCACGCCAAGTTTCATTACAATAAACATCATTTGCGCCTCCTATTATGATGCAGCTGTTACCGGTCGTTAATGTGTTGTCACTGTTTTTCAGAATCTCGCGTAATGGCGCGCCTGGTTTGATTATGTCTGTTAGATTAAGGTCTGGGTGATTTCTTCTCATAATTTCCGTAATTCCTCTCCCATGACTATCTGCAAAAATATATGTCTGTTGCTTGTGTCCTTGCTTATGCATAACGTGGTAGTTTACTTTTTTTTCTTTACGAATATTTACCTTGTGTTTTTCCCGTTTAATCCACTTGTATATTTTTGTGTGGATAGTTTGTTCATATTTTTATCCATAGATGCACTATTAACACTTTCTTTTCTTGCGTTTAATTCACTTGTGTCTTTTTGAGTGATCAGTTCGTTCATATATCTAGTTACAGTCGTACTGTTTACAGTTTGTACATGTGGTTGTGCAGACCTACGAATTTTATGGCTAGCATTAATGAGATCTTGTTGCCTTGACGATTCAGACAGTTCCCGTATGATTAGTACCAAATTTTCCATTGTTTTTATATATTTTTTTATAATGTCAAGTTCTTTCTGAAGTTCGTCGTGCACGCTGTCTTCTATTCCCGCGTAGTACTTTCCACTCGCGATCTCGCGGCCGTTACACTCTATGTCACATTTACACTGTATTTGTAAATCTTCTTGAGCAAAACAGTGTGAATGGCACCATTTATGTTTAAACACGCATATTCTAATTCCATTTAGCACTGTTTCGTCACAAACAATACACTTGATTGAAATTAAGTCCTCAAAAACTGCAGAGCGGTTTAAAGTTACGCATACACTTGCCGACATCTTGGCTGTTAGTTTAACATTTCTTACCGCACTTCTAAATAATCGTACACGGAGTGGTGTTTTTTTACATGCAGTACCAGAGAAGAGGTAAAACGGTAATGGATTGTGAACATGGAATGAATCTGAAAACACAAGAAATGTAGTTTGATTCGTTGGGACGAAAACGGAGAAATGTGCTTAGCCCTTCGAAGATGATATGCATAGGACAAACTGACTGAACTGTTTCAGGGATATCCAGTACTTTTAGTGTACTGTCACAAAGCATATCTAGGTCTTTTGTAATCAGATGCCGTAAATCAAGCTCACTAATGAGTGTCTCTGTATAGAGGTTTTTAAAAGAATATTCACGCTAATGCCCTCCCTCAGTTAGTTATTGGCGTTACAAAAATTATAAGATTTGAGTAAGTCCTAGCAAGGCTGTAAAATTCCAAAAATTTTATCACATACTGGCTGTGTCAGAACATCAGCTTGTCGCTCATTTGTGCTAACATATATTAACACAACTTCTTCACAAAAGCTTTACCCCTCACAAGCAAAATTTTGACATATATATGCATAAACTTGATGGAGCTGTGTGGTCTTGCAAAAGCTTGTTACGGGCATATTATCTTCATGCAGTACAACAGCTCTTTGACTGCCAGAAACACTATGTTACATAGTACTGTGGTGACAGACTTCACTATTCGCCATACTTAAGGCTAAAAAATCTGATTCTGTTGACTCAGGGACACTGTAGGCTGTTTCTTAGATGCCCAAGAAACTCTGCAACCCAAAACTTTGAAAAGACAACCACTTGTGGACTTCTATGTCCTCTGTGACCAGCACAGTCAGAGTGAACATAAACAATTATGGTAGCAGTACGGTTTTTATCCTTAGCACACAACAAGCTCATTTTATGGTTCACGTAATTTAATGCAGCACAAATTTTAAAATATTCCAGCAACACAGACTATCTTATGTTTGGTACCTGGTCACAATACTTATTGCTACATGAATATCTAGTATGGAACCTAATGTGACATACATCAATGATCCCATTAACGTTTTACATCAGTTCTCAATGTTTTAATTTTCATATTATTCACTTTTCAACACACTTTACTAAATGGGAATTCAAACAGAATTACTTTAATATACATCAAAAACTTTTAATACTTTTCCAAGACAGGAACCTCCACAATTAGTAACAGTACCCTTCACTAAATTTTGAAAAAAATTCATTTCCAGTAAGTTCCTAATCAGACCTTAATCCTTAATTCTGAAGTTATCACTTAGTAACATCTGTAAGTCATCCATTCCACTTTGGGAAGTTGAAGCTACCAGCAGATCATCAGTGTAAACAAGTACGTTTTATTGCTCTTTTCAGACTTAAATACAAGCAATCCTCATAACAACTGCTCACAGATCCTAACTCAGCTATTGCTTTGTCAAATTTAACATTCATAAATTGAGGGAGTGCTTTAAACCATACAGAGTGTTTCTAAGCTTACAAACTTGACCATCCATTTTATTGCAACATACAGTAGGTAACTTAAGGCAAGTCTCCACCTATCTCCCCATATCGAAGAGCAATACAAGCATCCAGCAGATACCTGGTAGAGTTATTCTCATTTGTAGTGCGTCTACAAAAAGGGTTCACAGAAGTCCCACAAAACAACTTAAAAAAATTTTGATTTACAGAACATACAATAGATCCGTCAACTAGTCTTACCTTTAAATAATGTTAGTCACATACATATAATTAATTCTGAAATAAATATGTAAGCACTACAGTTTCCATATCCTACATATACAACATCAAAACTACTACAAGAATGAAACAGTAAAGTTGAATATCAGTCTTGGAATATATTCTGAATACAAACATAATGAGGTACAATGACCTTCTCTGTGCCAACTAACACCATTTTCGAAACCATCAGTTGTGCAAAATCTGACTTGTGCTTTACTCACATTGCATCTCGAAAGCCATGGATCGAAGCAGCTAAGCCTATATCACAACAGGTTTTTCACCCAGGAAAAGCTAAATTGAAATGGGCATACGTGTTGCCACACCTGAACAAATTTATGTACAATCTTGAACTAAAGTAGCAGGAACTTGAGTTGATTCACATGTATTCCTGAGGTAACTGGAGTAGTTGAGATACATTTATCCTGTAAAATTCGGATTCTTCTTAACTGTCAGCCAGCCACATCTTGCTGAGTTCTATAGCCTTCTACAGGTTATTCTCTCTAAATTTTACAACAGAGACCATGTTACAGGTATTGTTATTTCAATGATAATGTATGTGAAAATGGGAGAGGGGAGAATAAGATGTCATGTATAAATCCATCATTCAACCATCACTTGCATATTGTTTCTTGTTGTGGGAACTTTTCCTAAGTTAATTAACTGTAGAGACAGAAAAATTCAGAGAAGAGTTGCTGTGCTTGTCTCATGTTTCCTTGGGCAGCATTTGAGTGTCACAGGAATGCTCAAGAAACTGCAGAGGGAGACTTAACAAGAAAGACATCTAAGCAAAAGAAGCCTTACTCTTAAAATTCCATTAGCCCTACTACATATTCCAAAATGAAAACAGACATGTGTTATTCCAGCATAAATACAACATAATGAGACTGGCCTAAAATTAAAATAACTCAGGCTCATACAGTGTTGTAATGACACTCTTTGTATAATACAGTAATATTACTTTTCTGGTTCATTCAGATAAAATGAATGATTTGAGAATATTGCTTACCACTCATGAACATGAGTTACAATGATAACTTTCCACCAGAATTACACAGGAAAGCAATATAACAATATATAACATTTTCATAAGTAAACTTTTATCAGTGACATAAATGTTATCCAATAGTCTCTCTGACCATGATGCACAACTAGCCATACTAAATTGTATCATACAAAACATACGAATAAATGAACAAACAACAGAAACTTTCAATGCAGCCTTACAAAAGATTGATTAGGAGGGTGTATATAATGTGAAAAACTTAAATTCCAGCTAGGTGAATGTATTTATTTACTGGTTTCCATCAAGCTCTAGCAGCTGCTTTCCCAATGAAATGACAGAGTATGGTTCAAATAAGCTCTGGATTATAAACGGAATCAAAATATGAGCAAGGGAAAGGAAACTGTTTGAAATGATAAAGTAATAAAGTAGGACTGACTTTGTATTCCGAGAAACATTGTGCTGTACTCAAGAAAGTGATCAAAAAGCTCTGTATACTGACTGAAATCAACACCTGAGATAATAAAATTAAATCTATATGAGCAATAGCTGAAGGAGTAACCAGTTAAGCAGTGTGGTGACTTAAATAACAAAGAAAGTAGTCCATTAATACAAGATAGCCAGAGAGGCAATGTTCTTAACAACCACTCCCTTGAAGTACGAGGTTTGATTATTTTCATAGGAATTTACACTGTTCGAAAGAAGAAACTTTTTATCTCTATTTTTCCACATACTTTTTCCATGTATTTTTGTAGATGGTGCTCCAATTTCTGATTCCCCATGCCATAGAACTCTGCCACCAACCCGCTGAGGCACTTCACCTCTTCTTTCACTTCATTGTCACTCCAGAAGTGGTGGCCATCCACATGTTCCTTTAACTTAGGGAATAAGTGTTAATCACAAAGCACGTGGTCTGCACTCTAAGATGGGTGGAGCATTGCAGTCCAACCAAAGTTTGTCTAAAGTTCCTGGGTTTGGTGGGAGACATGAGGTCGGGCATTATCATGAAGCAGCATTACACCCTCTGCCAGTTGTCCTCCCTGGTGGTTCTGCATAGCTTGCCTGAGTTTCCCTACTGTTGAACAAATGGACCAGCACAGCAAAGTCATATATCCTTGAGTTCTGCTGTCAGTATACATGGAACCCATCAAGGGCAACAATTGTGATACCCCAATTTTTCCATCAAAGCTCTTTCAACTGTACCCTAAGAACTCCCAGGAATCCTAGCAAAATGTTCATGGATAGTGAACGTCCTATTTTGAAGCATTTTGCATTGGACAATTTCGATAACTGCCTCAGAGGCTGAAGCTCTTCCACTTTGTTCTTCATTGTGGACCTTCTTCTGACTCGCACTAAACTCCGTGCACTATTTTCAAATGCACTGAACGGACATACACTTGTCACCATACACTTGCGTCAACTGACAATGAATATCCATGCATGGAGTCCCTTACAAGTGCAAAAGCGAATTATGAATGAATATTGCACTTCCTTTGCTGATGGCTCCTGAGCCAATACAGCTGCACACAGCAGTGTTGACAGTTTTTCCTAGCACCTCCCAGTGCAGCTGGAGATCTTTGGGAATGTTACTTCAGGCTCAACCCTCATAGTTCATAAGATCTGCATGGAAAGTTCAATACTGCAATTCCATCTCCAAATTTTGAAACACGTATGTAACGTAGCAGCGATGGTGAGGCACGTTAAAATCTTTGACCAGAGAGCCTATTATCGTGGTTAGTCTGCGCTTGACCGCGCGAGTGTTGCGAGCAGTACGCTAGTAGTCGTCATGCAGAGCAGTCGGTCAGTAGTAGCAGCCCAGTGCAGTTGTGTGATGTAGTCTGTCGGCAGTAGTGGTTTAGTCCTGTCACGGGCGCGAGCGGGACACAGTCGGCCAGCGTCGACATGGCATTCTGGTCAAGATGCTGAATGAGGTATATTGTTAATTAAGGTAATCATCAGATAATGTAAAGTTTAATTATTGTAATTAATTTCCAACAAATGCCCAATAATAATTTTTATTTCAAAGCAATTTTTACAAAAAAAAAAAAAAATTATTTAATTGAACTAACGATTTCGTTCCACTTCCCTTCAAGAAAAGTTTCAGTTAAATTTAAAAAAAAAAAAATATTATTTGCAATGCAGTTCCTCCAAGCCGTGGCTAACAAAAAGAGCAGAAATTTGACAAGCAGTTTCAATGAGGTAAGATATTAATTCTGATTTTTGCACAAGGGCCAAAGAATGATATTTCGGTTTAATTGCGTTATCATTATCACTGAGATTTTCTTATCACTGAATGGACTTTAATTTTTTTTGTGAAGAACTTATATTTGAGTCAGATTGCGATTCTCACTTTTATTGTCATTAAATTTAATTGCTAGGGAGATTACGTTTGGCTCCTATTCATTTTATATTTCTGTCTTATTTAAAATTTCAGTGGAGAGGTTACACTTAGCGCAATGTCCATTAGCATTCTTAAATAATATTGTCATTTTTTAAATTTTTGTGGGGAGGTTACACTTGGCGACACCCAGTCCAGGATCGTATTTCGTTGAGAATCTTTTGAATGACAGTCAGATATCTGCTCTTATTTGCTTAGATATAATTAGGATTTGGCGCAACGCTTTTACTAATCTTGTGACTTTCTTTCTACAGGTCAACGGCAACTCGTTGCTCTGTTGTATTTGTTTGTTGCCTTTCTGTATTTGTGCTTATTTCTTTTGTGAATAATTGTGACTATTGTGAAAATGCCGCGAAAGACTATGAATAGTGTATCGCGAGGTATTTTGAATGAAATTACCGACTTAAACAGCGTGACCGATAGTAATTGTGACACGCAATGTAATGATGACAATCCTGCGTTCACTAACAATCAGTGCATTCCAACCACTAATGATGACTTTTGTCTTAATGATGAACAAACGTACTCGGTTATGTCCTCTGTTGATTTGACGACAATTGATGACGCAGAACGCTCTATTGTAATGAGCGCTGCCGAGCTTAACACACCCGATTTGGAAAATTCAAGTAACGTACAGACAAATTTGTCTAAAGAAAATGAACAGGATGCACAAAGTAGGACGGATTTATTTAATTCCGAAATAGTGTCTGACAGTGTACATCCGATTGATAGTCCTTTTTGTAAGTTGCAGAATGACCAAATGGTCACACAAAGCGCGACAACTGCAGGTACACCATTAAACAGCACTGAGAATAGAAATGCTAATTTTGGTTCGGATCAAATTATGACACTATTGCTGCAACGAGTTAACCAAATTATGGAAAAACAAGACAACAGTAGTAAAGATTTCAAACAACAATTTAGTGAACAGGATAAAAAATTTAATAAAATAAATGAGAAACTTGACAATAATGACGAAAATCTCAAACAACTTAGTGAACAGGTCAAACAAGATAATGAAAAACTCAAACAACACTTAAATGAAAAATTAGACGACAATTCCAGACACTTAAATGAAAAATTAGACGACAATTCCAGACAACTTAGTGAACAAATTAGAGCCGTTGCCGCACAGTGTCATGACACTAAGGAACAGTTGCGCGTGGAAATTGAGGCTTGTTCAAAAAAAAGTAGCGAAGAAATTAGGTCTGTTGCTCAGGAATTAAGGGAAATGCAAACAGCCGCAACAGAAACACTTAGAGACGAAATTAACGGAGTCGCTAAACAATGCTCTGAAAAAGCTACACAATTACGGGACGAGTTTAAAGCAATGACAGTAGAACTTTCGCGCACAGTGGACGCAAAGATAGACGCGAAATTCGAACAGCAGAACACTCAGATTAACGAACGCCTTAATCACCATATACAAAACAGTGATACGCGTTTCCGCAAATTTATTCAGGATCAAAACAAAGTGAAACGACAAGTGATGGAAACAATCACAGCACAGAGACAGGAAGACAAACGTAAAATGTTTGCGAAGGCAAAAACGTATGTAGACAATAATATTACTACCGTGTCTGACAAAATTAACACCATCGAACAGTTGAACGCGGAATTACGTGATGAAATTTCTGATCTTAAATCAAAAACAGATACACACACAGTAAATATTCAAACAGTGACAGACAGATTCGAACAATTAGAACTAACACAGAATTGCGATGTCATCAAAGCTGATGTTAAAAAACTGAGCGAAACTACACGTAAGTTGCAAAAACAGATTAATGCATCCGATTCTAAAACCGATGATCAGGCAAAAATACTGACTTATGATGAATTAGCCAGTCGTATTGATGCTATTGAAAGTAATAATGATAATAAATCAGACGATACTGCAGAGGTTTCATTTAACCAAACACCTGAATTTCAAAATTTACAGCAGACAATTAATGAGATCGATTCGTCTAATAACATGTTGCGTAGAAAATTGTCGAGTTTACAACAAGAAGTAACAGAGATGAAAAGTATTTCAGTTAATAACACATCACAGCAGACGCCACTTTGCGAACATTTGTCAGACTTACGCAGCGTGTATAATGTGAGCAATTTACAGCAACTACGCGACTTAAAATCAGAAAAGCCACGCGACTTAAAATCTGAAAAGCTATGCAACTTGAAATCCGAAGTGACACAGACGAACAGATTCACACACAAACCTGAACGTGTTCTCAAACTGAGTGACGAGAACGTAGATTTCGAGCAATTTGCATTTGTAAGAAAATCTAAGGAATTTAATAATGACAGCGTACAGGTACACGCTTTGCACTGTATACGACAATTTATCTTTGTACATTCACCGCTATTACCTGTAATGCAGAAACTAGCTTTGAACCAGATGCGACAATTTATTTTTGTATTTACAACAGCATTGCCTATAATGAAGAAACTAGAATTAACTTGGATACAACTATTTGCTTTTGAATTTATACCGCAATTGCCTGTAACGCAAAAGCCAAAATTTATTTGCAGTGCGTAATAGACCTCAGGGGATTCATTACGCTTTAATGAATATGTGCCGTAGCGAGCATAGGGCCCCGAGCTGTAGTAGTGCTGTTTCATCTTTAGTTTTCTGCACTGCTGCCTTTTCTTCTACTATCCTTTATATCTATCCAAACTGCTCTTTAACTACTGCTCTACCTAGTATTAAGAAACGAGTAATGAAAACCGGATATGACAAATATTTTACCGAATGTGACAATTTTCAGTAGGCACTCCCGTAATGACAACTACCGCCGTAACTTTAATAACAGATAAAATCGTAATCATCAGTATGTACAAAATTTTCGGCAGTCGCAACCACATTTTTGTAACAATAGATGTTTTTTCACTACAATAGCATGAAAGTCAACCGCTTAGCATACCTAACCAACAATGCAGGCTACAAGGTCAACCAAACTTTAATGTTTCGCCGCGTGCACGTATAGTCCCAGCTCCAACAAATAGTAACGCATGGCAGCAAAGAAATAACTACGTACAGATAACATACTATTTCAACTCGTATCGCAATGCGCCGTATAGAAATTACTATCATGACAGACGTAAAAAAAAAATGATGAGCACAATTTTCAGCGTACATTTAATAACAGTCGATCTTATGAGCAGCAACAACAAATAATCATGAATGGAACAGCAATAGGTGTCATCCATAGCGTAATACGTCAGGAAGAGTTAACAGAACAGTTCATATAGTGGATATGCCACAGCATCCTCCCGTAAATAGCAGGATGTACGATAGAATTTAACCAGATACAGCACAGATTGCATATTACAGTAACGCAAACATTACTTTTGACACGCAGAATTTTGCTCACGAGAATGTTATTTGAAACATGCTCTGTTGAATGCACTACTTTTATCGCACTCAGATCTTACCAGAAATTTTTCCATTGCCACCGACAGTTCTAACACCGCTTTAGGCGTACATATTTTCCAGGAAATTGAAGAAGATGGTTCAACAGTAATTAAAAACATCGCATTTGCAAGTCGCATTTTGTCACCTGCTGAGCGAAATTATTCTGTTACAGAACTTGAAACATTATGTGTTGTATGGGCTTTCACGAGATTTAGGCACTTTCTTTATGGCAGACATACCACCGTTTACACAGACCATAGAGCTATACAATTTTTACTTTCGGCTAAATTCACTCACGACAGATTAAGCAGATGGAAACTTTATTTACAGGAATTTAATTTTACGATTGTCCACATTCCCGGCGCACAAAATGTTATAGCAGACGCACTATCGCGTTCTCTCGGTAACAATCAGCAAGACGTAGCAACCAACTTCTGCAAAGCAAATTTCAGTGTCATGTACATTCAGCAAGTTGCATTTGAAAACTTTATTTCATCGTCATTACAGGACATAGCAAAGGAGCAAAATAAAGACAACGTGTGGAAAGAAATTAAACACCTTTGGCAAGATAAGAATAATGTTACGATTAGAAACCATTACACTGTACGCAATGACATTCTGTTTCGCCGCTCTCATCCTGACAGCAACAATTGGTTATTATGCATTCCTGACGAACTGGTTAACAAATTAATCTGGTACACTCATTTAAGTTACGCACATTACGGAGCACGAAAATGTTTTCTTATACTGAGACAGAACTGTTATTTTACCAACATGGAGAAACGTATATGACGAGTTTTAGCGTCTTGTAAAATTTGCCAGAAAGCTAAATCAGACACCACTTCACATATTCCTCCTTTATATCCCATTGTACCTGTTAAATTAAGACATATGGCCGCAGTAGACATTTTTGGTCCGATTCCGAGAACTAACAGAGGTTTTTGCTACATCTTTGTCGCTGTTGAGCTCACTTCAAAATTTGTTACTTTCACTCCATTACGCAAAGCTACTGCTAAAACTGTTTCGAAAGCATTTGTAAAACATTTTCTATTTCATGTAGGGCATGTGATGAAAGTAATTTCTGACAATGGATCACAATTTCGATGTGGCGTATGGACACGCATGTTACGAGCTAGAAACATTTATCCGATTTATATATCGAAGTACCATGCTTCTTCGAACCCTTGTGAACGGTTAATGAAAGAAATTGGTAAGCTGTGCCGAATATACTGCCACAAAAGACATATTGATTGGGATACACACATAATCTCATTCCAAGATGTAATTAATTCCATTCCAAATGAATCCACTATGCTATCTCCGTCTGTTATACTGAAAAACGTTGAACCACCAAACAAAATTAAAGAATTAGTAAACTTCCCTACCTGTCGTCGACTAAGACACCACGAAATAATTGACATTGCGCTGAACAACATCAAACGTGCCGCAGAGCGCCGGAGAAGACAGCAAAAACAGGTTTGTACACGCCGAGACTTTCACGTTGGACAGAAGATATTAGTGCGTACACACTATTTATCCAGCAAATTAAAAGGTAAGTGCAGTAAATTTGAACTTTTATACGCAGGTCCATATCGGATTCGCAGCATCCCTCACCCCAATGTTGTACACGTCGAAACTTTGAGAACCAGAAAATCGAAAGGCAATCACCATATCTCAAACATTAAACCGTTTATTGAGTGAAACCACTTTATGATGTAACATGCTATGATGCCATTTACTAATGCAATTATATACACATGAGTAATTACTGATGATTATCGTATTTTTTCTTGGCAAGTGCCCGACAAGGTAAGGTTAGCAGGTCGCTTTTCTTGTCGTTACACGTCAGACCGTGCACATTTTCTATTTCTTTTGTATATGATTGTACTGCAGTTTTGTTTGTATGTATTGTGAAATAGTTAAGATATAACACACACCAGTTGACTTTGACATTTTTTTTTTTGCCCTATGACATCTCAAGATCGTGACTGTTTTACATTTTTCTTTTGCTGCTGCATTGTGATATTCTCTGTACATTTTGCATCTGAACACTGTCAATGTCTTTGACATATTACGTTTTCTGTCATGTTATGCTGTATGGTTAATTATGTCACCATAAACCTGTCATTATTTAGTGGGTATATGATTTAAATGCAAGACATTAATCTTTGTTCATCAATTTCAGAAAGAAATGATGCGTGTAAGAAATAAATTCAACAGAAATGGGAATTTCACCTACGGAATAAACGAAAGAAGATGCAATAACTTTATGAGGAAGAGTAAATGGATCAGGATTAACAAGCATTAACAAGAATATACTATACTCATCGTAGAATAGCAGTCTTAACTAATTTTTTCTTTCAGAATACAAGGTGATTGATGCAGAATGTCAGACAGAACTACACATCTTAGTTTTAGTGATGAAATATGCTAGAGATAAGAATTAGTTGTATAATGAGTAATGAAGTGATTTTTTGCAGATGATAATGAATGCTGATGAATTATGATGAAGAATATGCTGTTATGAATAATGAAGTTTTTCTTTACAGGTGATGATAATAATGAAGTTATGATAATATGGATAATGAAGTGATTGATAATGTTGAAGTTATGTATTTATGCTACGTAGTTATTTAAGTATTTGTTGCAGTTTGTTTTGACAGCAGGTGTTATATTGCATAGTAGGATGACGGAAAGTTTTGGAAAGGACAGCTATGGAACACATTTTTATACACATTTCACTACCTGTTAATTCGAAGTTCACTACTTTTCAGCATAGTGTGCGTTTCTTCTTTCAGGTCAATAATCCATTTTGTATTTTTTCCAGGAGAAGCTTTTCATGATACTTACTAAACCTGTTACTTATTATACGTGTTCTAGTACTTGCATTTTTATTTTTTTTTACCCATTTGTGTCTATCATTTATAAATGTGATCACATATACTGCCTTGTTACATAATCTTGCTACAGCTGACTCATGACGAATGACGTTACCTATCCTCATTTGCAGCAATAGGTCAAAAGCAAATAGTGTTATGCCTCAGCAATTAATTATCGATCCCAACGCAATGCATTGCTGACAAAAAAAAAAATGTATTACCAGTCCCAAATAGTGATACCAGTTTGAGAAAGTTCTGAGTAATGCTGAACATCAATGAATAATATGTCACTTGGAAAATGACGAATTAATTATGCTATGCTTTGTAACTGGAAAAGAATGTGATTGTTTCATAATGCTTTGTAATTAGGAGAAGGCTAATGATTAATACTATATTGGAATGACAAATGATTAATTAACTATGCCATACTTTGTAACTGGAAAAGAATGCGATTGTTTAATAATGCTTTGTAATTAGGAGAAGGCTAATGATTAATACTATATTGGAATGACAAATGATTAATTAACTATGCTATACTTTGTAACTGGAAAAGAATGTGATTGTTTAATAATGCTTTGCAATTAGAAGAAGGCTAATGATTCTCAATTATGCTTTGTAACTGGAAAAGAATGTGATTCTTACTATATTGAAATGACAAATGATGCTATGCTTTGTAATTAGAAGAAGGCTAATGATTCTTAATTATGCTTTGTAACTGGAAAAGAATGTGATTCTTACTATATTGAAATGACAAATGATGCTATGCTTTGTAATTAGAAGAAGGCTAATGATTCTTAATTATGCTTTGTAACTGGAAAAGAATGCGACTGTTTAATAATGCTTTGTAATTAGGAGAAGGCTAATGATTCTTACTATATTGGAAAGACAAATGATTAATTAATTATGCTATGCTTTGTAATTGGAAAAGACTGTGATTGTTTAATAATGCTTTGTAATTAGGAGAAGGCTAATGACTAATACTATATTGAAATGACAAATGATTAATTAACTATGCCATACTTTGTAACTGGAAAAGAATGTGATTGTTTAATAATGCTTTGTAATTAGGAAAAAGCTAATGATTCTTACTATATTGAAATGACAAATGATTAATTAACTATGCCATACTTTGTAACTGGAAAGGAATGTGATTGTTTAATAATGCTTGTAATTAGGAGAAGGCTAATGATTAATACTGTATTGGAATGAAAAATGATTAATTAACTATGCCATACTTTGTAACTGGAAAAGAACGCGATTGTTTCATAATGCTTTGTAATTAGGAGAAGGCTAATGATTCTTACTATATTGGAATGACAAATGATTAATTAACTATGCTATACTTTGTAACTAGAAAAGAATGCGATTATTTAATAATGCTTTGTAACTAGGAAAAGAAGGCTACTGATTCTATGTAAAACAATTAATGAACATTTTTCTGTAATACTACATACATGGTACAGAAATGTTCAATAACTGGGCTATGAATGCCGCAAACTACTAATGAAGAATGGTATGTGACTTAATGTCCTTCACCTTATGAGCTAACTACCCTGAATTACTGCAATGTCCATTTGTCCTGTCTATCCTAGTGATCATGGGGCACTATCTTTGGTTTTGCACTAATTCTACGTTGGTGTGCCTTGTAAGAGCGTGGTGTTGACACGACATGCTGTCCACCACCGTGAGCGATGAAGACGTTATTATGGTCCCACTGTTTGGTGTACCTAATGTACTGACAAAATGAAAACATGGAATATTACTACGACAATTCAGTGTCTTGGCTACGCTGATAAATTCTGATGGGAAAAGAACTTCAAGTTGTGTCACTTGGTGTTGTACTTCTGTGGAAAGATATGGACTTTCAGAACAGCTGTGTGCAATCTAAAGTGCTACAACCATGATGCAATCCTTCCCTTTCCTATCCTAATTCTTGTCACATAGTGAAAATCATTTTTGCTAACATCATTTATGTTCATGGCTATACATTTTTTTCGATTCGCTGAACTCCAGTGCGAGTACACTTATGTCACTGGTCGACATGATTTTTTGCTATTATGTTTATTTATTGCGAAAATGCCCAAGACATTTTTTCGATTTGTTGTGAAGTACAGTATATGTGCACTCTTGTCTTTTATATTGTATATACATTTTTTATTTTGATGATATGTTCTGAACTACAGTGCATGTGCACTTATGTTAGGTGTTAATATGTTTTCTACTGAACTTCAGTGCCTGTGCACTTTTCTCATTTTTCAATATGATTTGTACTCATTCTGTATATTCAATACTTCAGTGCGTATGCACTTATGTCATTTGTTACTCATTGTATATACATTTCATCATTTACTGATATGTTCTCAACTGCAGTGCATGTGCACTCATGTCACTTGTCATCATGATTTTTTTTTTTTTTGCCAGTCTGTTTATTTGTTCTGAATATGCTAAAGAATTTCTTCAGTACCTGTGCACTTTGTTATCTGTCAAATAATTTTTATATACGTTTTTCTGATTTACTACTATGTTTTGTACTCACATCCTGTCTTTGTCTGATATATTTTGTACTCGGTGCATGTGCACAACATTTAATTTATGTACCAAATTTGAATATTCTGTAAATTGTAAAAATTTCTTGCGATGGCAAGTCCAAATGACTCACCATCGCTGCCAAATTTTTGCCCCCCCAATGGAGGGTTATGAAACACGTATGTAACGTAGCAGCGATGGTGAGGCATGTTAAAATCTTTGACCAGAGAGCCTATTATCGTGGTTAGTCTGCGCTTGACCGCGTGAGTGTTGCGAGCAGTACGCTTGTAGTCGTCATGCAGAGCAGTACACTAGTAGTCGTCATGCAGAGCAGTCGGTCAGTAGTAGCAGCCCAGTGCAGTTGTGTGACGTAGTCTGTCGGCAGTAGTGGTTTAGTCCTGTCACGGTCGCGAGCGGGACGCAGTCGGCGAGCGTCGACATGGCATTCTGGTCAAGATGCTGAATGAGGTATATTGTTAATTAAGGTAATCATCAGATAATGTAAAGTTTAATTATTGTAATTAATTTCCAACAAATTCCCAATAATAATTTTTATTTCAAAGCAATTTTTACAAAAAAAAAATTTATTTAATTGAACTAACGATTTCGTTCCACTTCCCTTAAAGAAAAGTTTCAGTTAAATTTAAAAAAAAAAAATATTATTTGCAATGCAGTTCCTCCAAGCCGTGGCTAACAAAAAGAGCAGAAATTTGACAAGCAGTTTCAATGAGGTAAGATATTAATTCTGATTTTTGCACAAGGGCCAAAGAATGATATTTCGGTTTAATTGCGTTATCATTATCACTGAGATTTTCTTATCACTGAATGGACTTTAATTTTTTTTGTGAAGAACTTATATTTGAGTCAGATTGCGATTCTCACTTTTATTGTCATTAAATTTAATTGCTAGGGAGGTTACGTTTGGCTCCTATTCATTTTATATTTCTGTCTTATTTAAAATTTCAGTGGAGAGGTTACACTTAGCGCAATGTCCATTAGCATTCTTAAATAATATTGTCATTTTTTAAATTTTTGTGGGGAGGTTACAATTTCTTCTTACTTCCCTATACCCCTTGCTCAAAGTAGAAACTGAACAACATACAGGGTAGGATACAATGCTGTCTCACCCCCCTCTCAACCACTGCTGCTCTTTCATGTCCGATGACTCATAGCTACAGTCAGGTCTCTGTACAAGATATAAATAACTTTTCAGTTTCTGTATCTTATCTCTGTTACATTCAAAATACCGAACAGTGTACTGAAGTCAACATTGTCAAAAGCTTTCTCAAACTCCACAAATGCTATAAATGCATATTTGCCTTTCTCTGTCCTGTCTTTTTAGACAATTTGTAGAGTTGGTATGGTCTCACATGGTTCCTACACTTCTCCAAAAGCCACACTGATCTTGGTGAAGGTTGGCTTCCATCAGTTTTTCTATTGTTCTGTAAATAACCCACATCAAGATTTTGCAACAATTACTTATTAAATTCTTAGTTCAGTAATATTAACACTTGTCAGCATCTGAATTCCTTAGAATTGAAATTATTATAGTCTTCTTGAAGTCTCTTGGGTTTTTTGTTGTTTTTGGAGGAGGAGACCTGACACCGAGGTCATGGGTCTCATCGGATTAGGGGAAGACGGGAAAGGAAGTCAGCCATGCCCTTTCAGAGGAACCAACCTGGTATTTGCCTGGATCAATTTAAGGAAATCATGGAAAACCTAAATCAGGATGGTTGAACGTGGGATTGAACCGTTGTCCTATCGAATGCGAGTCCAGTGTGCTAACCACTGCGCCACCTCGCTAGGTCTTGAAGTCTGTCTTGTATATCTTGCGCACCAGGGAAATGAATATTCAAAGCCATTATCATCACAGTACAATTTCATATTGTAACAGTACATTACACCTACATCTACATCTACTCTCTGCAAACCACAATGATGTCCACAGTGGAGGATATGCCCAATGTACCAGTTATTACCATATCTTCCTGTTCCATTAACATGTGGAGTATGGGAAGAATGACTATTTGAATGCCTCTGTGTTTGCAGTAATTATTCTAATCTCATCTTCACAATCCCTATGTGAGCAATGTTTAGGAGTTTGTAATATGTCCTTAGAGTAATAATTTAAAGCCAGCTTTTGAAATTTTTTAGCAGACTCTCTCATGATAATTTACATCTGTCTTCAAGAGTCTTCCAGTTCAGTTCCTTCAGTGCCTCTGCAAGACTCTCCCACAGATTAAATAAACCTGTGATCATTCATGCTGCCCTTCTGTGTATATGTCCTATCTGGTATGGGTCCCACACACTCAAGCAATATTCTAGAACAAATCACACGAGTGATTTGTAAGAAATTTTCTTTGTAGATTGATTGAACTTGCACTTTATTCTACCATAAACTGAAGTCTCCACTGCTTTATCCATGACCAAACCAATGTGATCATTGCATTTCATATCCCTACATAGTCCTACACCCAGGAATTTGTGTGAGTAGGCCGACACCAGCAGTGAATCATTGATATTATGGTCATAGGATACTACATTTTTTTCATTTTATGAAGTGCAAAATTTTACATTTCTGGACATTTAAAGCAAGTTTCCAATCTTTGCACCACTTTGAAATCATATCAGGATCTTCTATCACATAGACCTTCATTACAATCAATTGCATCTTCTGCAAAAACCGGATTTTACTATTAATATTGTCTGCAAGTTCACTAATATAGAAAATGAACAGCAAGGTTCCCATCACATGTCCCCGAGTCACACCCAAAGTTACTTCTACATCTGAAAATGACTCTCCACCCAAACCAGCATGCTGTGTCCTCCCTACCAAAAAGTCCTCAATCCAGTCGCAAATTTCACTTGATACCCCATATGATCATAATTTTGGCAATAAGTATAGATATGGTACCGAGTGAAATGCTTTTCAGATGTCAACAAATACTGCATCTACCTGATTGCCTTGATAGAAAGCTTTCAGTATGTCAATGGAAAAAGTGTGAGTAGGGTCTCACATGATTAATATTTCAGGAACACTTGCTGGTTACATTGAGGGGATTATCCTGTTCAAGATATCTCATTACACTTGAGCTTCAAATATATTCAAAGATTCTACAACAAATTGATGTCAAGGATTCTGGATGGTAGTTTTGTAGATCACTTTTACCTCCCTTCTTGTACATGGGTGTGCCCAATGCATTTTTCAAGAAACTGGGCACTGTTTCTTGTTCAAGTGATCTACAATAGATTATAGTTTGAAGAAAGGTGTGGTGGTGGTGGTGGTCATGGTGGTGGTGGTGGAGGGGGGAAATCATCTGAAAATTCTGTATAGAATCCAACAGGGATTCCATGGAGCCCAGGATCCTTGTTCATTCTTAATGCTATCGGCTTTTTCTCAACATCACTGACACTAATACTTATTTCACTCCTCTTTTCATTGGTACTAGGATTATATTGGGGTAATTCAGCTGGGATTTCCTTTGTAAAGGAACATTTGCAAACTGAGTTAAGTGTTTCTTCCCTCTGTTTCAGTTCCTGTCTCATTCACTAGCGACTCGACACTAACTTTGGTGCCACTAACAGCCTTTACATATGACCAGAATTTCTTTGGGTTCTGTGAAAGATCACAGGTCAGTATTCTGCTATGGCACTGTAGGCTTCACACATTGCCCTCGACACAGCCAAATACTTTTCGTTCCGTATCTCACTATCTATAGCCATATGATTTGTTTTACACATATTATGCATTAATCTCTGTTTCCTACTGATTTTTTATGTAGTTTACAGGACATACATAAATCTTTGGCAATCATTGTTGCCACAAGTGCATCATGGTCACTGATACAATTTTTGATGTGAATATCATAAAAGGGGTCAGATCTACTTGTTGCCATTAGGTCCAATATATTGGCATGATGAGTGGGGCTCCAAACCATCTTTTCTCAGTAGGTTTCAGAGAAGGCATTTAGTAAAATTTCACAGGACATCTTATCATGCACTCCACTAATTAAACTGTAATTTTCTCAATTAATTGTTGGGTGATTAAAGTATCTGCCAATGATTACAGTATGATTGGTGAACTCATACATATATAAACATACAACATAACTAACACAACATTAGTTCTCAAGTATTACTCATTAGTATTTTGTGGACCAATATTAAGTTCTTGCATTGAATAAAATGTGTGCTGTCTAAGCCAGTTATTTGTGGTGTTTTGAGTACAGTGTCAGACCTCACACACGTGCTGGCAGCCTGTTAAGTATTAGTGACTGTAAACCTAAGTGTATGTAACCAAGTGTGGCAGCTGGGATGTCTGTCTGCTACTTTTGGTTCCTCTGATGTTGATGAACTGTCATTGTTCATGATGCTGTTCCCTCCACATGTGTGTCTTGAACAATTTAGAATAAAGAGGGACATTACTATTTGTGCTTTTTTTTTTTTTTTTTTTTTTTTTTGTAGTATGGTGTACAATTCTTCAATATTCAGTCTAGAATTGTATCTGATTGCCTTCTTTTGCCAACTAAGAATTGTTTTCTTGTTTGTCGTGAATTATTTATTACAATATTACACAATTTAGATGAAAGAGGACAGCAGAAAAAGGCACTTGGGTATTGATCAATACACTGCATCCGAGCACCATTATTGTCATCTTTACTACACAAGAGAAGAGAATACTACCAGTGTCTTCACAACTAACTGTGTACTGACTGCTCAAAGGTGATTTTCAGTTTGATACATGAGTGTGGCTAAGTCTTTTCCAGCTATAACATATATCGTGGCATATGGATGTAGAGTGGACACATACAAAATACCACTTGACAATGAAGAAGCTTTGCACTACACCCCTTGTGACATCCAGAACATTTGGCCTCCTATTGTTGTACCATATTTTTTTCTATCCCCCTTTTATGAACTGATCAAATAGAATTATGTGCAACAGAGTTACAGTACTTTATCAGAACCATCGGATAGCTTTCTAGGATCCACTACCACAACAATAACAAATGACTGTCACTCAAATAAGCAAACACACAGAGATTACCTGTAAATACAACAAAACCTTTCAAAATTCTGAATAAAAATTTAAAAATCCATGAAAGCTGATAATCTATCAACACATGTAATAAAAGTAAAAATGGTATGTCCTCAAATTTCACTATAGCTGCGCACCATATTCGTGTAGCACCATAGGGGTTAGATGGTATGGTAGCCCTTCATCCCACATCCATGAAAGTGGTTTTGTTTTGGAACTGCATGAATAGGTTTCAAAGATATAGATACCAAATGAGAGCTTCATATCAATGTGCTTATTACAGAATTGTGCGAAGCAGCTGGGAATCGAGTGCTGAAGTTTCTGTGACTGGCCAGAGTGTTGCACAATGGCTTACAATGTTCTGGAATGTGGTAAAGACTTCCAGAAGGTTTGAAAATCTTCCAGAATGTTTCAGTACATTGTAGAGCATTATCGAACATTTAATTACCCTGCTTTGTGTTGTTGGTGATCACCAGATCACACCCAAAGCTCAAGATGTCAGACTCTCAGATCAGTACCAAACATTGTGTGTCAATAGAATATCAACCAAACAACTGACTTAGTTTGTGCTGTGTGCTGCCGTCCAGCAGAAGATGGGTGAACAGTCTAGGCAAACAGTATCTATAAGCTCTAAATGTGAATATCTCTGGTAGGTGAGTTGGTAAAGTGTCAGATCATTCTAGTAAAGGTCATGAGTTCAAAACCTACTGCTGGCAATTTATTTTAACAGATGACATGTAAAATTGTTATATGGGAGAACATTTTTCTGCTATGTAAAAGGATTTTTCAGAGTATGTAGCAGTGTTCTTTGGGTTGCCGGCTTTTGCTTCGTTAGTTGAAAGTAGAAAACCTACAGTGTACATCTGTATAAATAGGTGTGGTTATCTATACAAATATACACTATAGGTTTGGTAGTTTGAACTAATGAAGCGAAAGCAGTTTGTCAAAGGTCATTGCTACAAACTCGGAAATGTCCTTTCCCTATCCCTTACACAGTTATGTTTTCCCTATACTCTGTACTTCTGATTTTACTATTAATTACTCTTCATGCATCTTCTATTGGATGACAGCATACATCACAAACTAAATCAGTGTTTTGGTTGGTACTCTATCAACACATGATGTTTAGTATCAGAGTGTCTGACATCAGGAGGTTTAGATGTGTCAGAAGTGTATATGTAGGCAATGATGAGACAACTGCTGCATGAGTTCCCATCTGTCAAATGCTTTTGGATTCAGTAAAAGTTGTGGACTCTGACCAGACACTAATTATGTATTCATTACAGTAGTTAGCAGCCTTAGCAAGGGAGTATTCTGTCAACTCGAGGATAAAAGCACATTTTCACCTTCTCTTCTGCATCACGCAGTGACAGACTTGTACTTTCACATATTAGTGATCAAAGTAAATATCATACAAATAACCATCAATGCAGATGACATTACTTTCCATTCGATGTTCGTGTCGTCAAAATTCCTTTGAGCAGTGTACGATGTGGTGCACTTGTGGTGATGCCAGATGCAGCTCAACTATACTCAGTGCTGCACAAAGCTCAAAAGGAATACCACAGACAATCAGAATGACAGGATATAATCCAAAGAAACCATCGTTTCATGTAGAAGTAACTTTATTTCACAAGACGATGATGATACCCCTCTTCTCACAAACATGAAGTTTGTCATGGTTCATTTATATTCTATAATCTATGATGGGGAGGGACTTTCTGATTGGTCCAGTAATTTTACTCAGGATTATTACTGATAACACCACAGAAAATCTTGTATCCTCTCACTGTGTTACTGTATTTTTGGAAATCTATTATGGTCAATCAAGGGAAAGTGAAAATGAAATAATGTTAAGTGGAAGTGGATTGTTTAAGATAGTGAACTGTGTAGAAAGTGGCATTTCAGTGTGTTATGCAAGATTAACATTTATCTGGATGCTGTTATGTAACAGTAGAGAAGATACTGCCTGTGGTGAAATGACAAGAAAGGAACAGAGCAGTGAAGAAATGAAACAAATCAGGAGTGAGAAGTGCGTTTAGCTTCAAAACCTAAGAGAATGAACAAACTGAGAGAAAACAAAAAAAATGAAATTAGGAAAGAGGATCAAGTGAGACACTCAGGAATCTGACATGGAGAAACTGCTGAACAAACAACATTATGAAACAGAATACATATGGTTACAATCAATTAAGTTCATGCAACGCATCGATCACAAGCACAGGAGCAGAATATTAGAGTATGAGAAATCAAAAGGAGACGTGGAGATTATAGTTTGGCAGATGGATCATTCCATTATGATACCACTTAAGACTACAAACACAAACACATCATCACCTGCAAAATGGATCAAGTGCTTCAGGTCGGTGGCTCTTTAGTGAAACACCAGGAATGTATTCCTTGAGCAGAAATTTTCAGTTAATACCACTGAAGGTACCTCTACAATAATTATATGATATCTAGGGAAAATCCAAGTCAGAACATTTTCTACAAAATATGAGAGCAAGCAATATCTCCTTTGAAATAGCATCATTTTGTGCTACTTACATGATCAGTGAAGAACATCAGTTCATCGCTCTGTTTTCAATTAATGGGGAAGTGTCATGGAGTGAGATCATACCAGTGCCAAACAAATATTATACATTTTTGCAAGTATATTCCATTGGCAATGAGCAAATGGAAATTACACTGCTCACTCTATTTCACATTTTTACCATTATACATATGAACATTTTGAAATGTTCCTGAATATTTTAGGATGATCTAAAATATTTTGCAATATTCTTGTTGTTCTATAAAGAAATGTGTAGTAACCAAGTAATACACAAAAACAATTCAAGTAACACAAATATGGTTTTATTCATAACCTCCTAACAATAACAGAAATAAGCCTCTCAATCCACATCTAACAAGACACAGAACAAATGATGTGAGTGGTACAACTAGAAGAACAGAGAAGATCACTCAGTGTTGCTCTGCGCATTTATATGCACAAGTCCCCGGCAGACGGCTTACTGGAGACTGCATGGCGCCCAAACCTCCCGTAGAGGGCCTCCAGTGGCTGGCCTGAGCTGATACAGTTGGCGGCCAATTCAAGCACACATGCGCAGTGACATGATCTCGCCATAGTCACGCTAACTAGTAGCAGCTTACAGAATACTTCATTTCAAATTAGGTTACTGTAATTTAATTAAGTGGATTTAACAGTACTTAGATATAGTTTCAAGCATTTGAGAGTATACTTGAGTGTGAAATACTAACATTTTTATGATATTTGAATTTTTATTTAAATTAGACCAAGCAAACTCTACTGGCAGTGAGCCAGATGCCTCTCGTGGTGGCTGCCTCAGATTCTGCAGACAACAAATCGGCTTCTGTGGTCATTGTCTGATATGTGTACTTAAGATACAAGGTGAGTGCATGCCAGGTTTAGCTAGAAGGTATTTGTGACAGACAACATGGCCACCCACTGGATGTTGATATATGGCTGGTTGGCGGGTGGCTGAGACAGACCTGTTTTCATGAACTCTAGAGACAGGATCTCACCACCTGCCATGCTAACATCTCAACAACCTCCCCAATATAATATACGTTAGCAAATTCCATTCCTGCTGTTTTCTTCACTATACCCCCTTTTCACTCACCATCAATTATTGTTGTCCTCATACACTCTCAGGTGGCTACCCCTTCACATGTGCCTATCCTAACTATAACCACACATGGGCGTCTCTCACACTGGGTCTGCCTTTCCTTTTCCTTTCTAACTTCCTTCAGTCTATCCTCCTCTCTTCCCCAGGTAAGGAACTACTTGTTCCTAAAGCAAGAACAGTGTCATCACTTCTACTTTTGTGTGTTTCTGTTCACAATGCTAAACATTTGACCTCTTGAAGTAAGTGCTGGCTGTGCATGATGTTACAGAGATGCTTAGCTTGAATCAGTAGATAATAACAGCAGACAGCCAATCTTAGAAGAAGCACAGGGGCTTTTTCCAGAGATAATATTTCTCAGCTACCATGGTTTGTTATGAGTATAATTTACAGTAGCAGCTCATAGTGGCTCCTTCTGCTAGTTAATATGTAACTGATCTCTATCAATTTTTTATGCCACATTCAGGTATGTTACCTTGACAGTATTTTTACACACATCATGAGTCATAAATATACAAAACTGAGTGAAATTGCACGAAATTTTCCTGAGGTAAGCTTCTGTGTCACTCGCTCTTCACTCCTATCTCTATGGGTGGCTAGTTGTTGTTATCCTCACAGGCTGAGCACAACTCATTACTGCTTATTTGTAATCAGTTGAATGGTATGAAAACAAATAGAAGGCAAACAGGTATTCATTTTTAGAGATGTTATATTTCTGAATGAATAAAGTCAAAAATAGAAAACTACTCACAACACAGTAATGCAAGACAACTAACCATGCAAACTGATCCTTCACACAATCTGCTCTCTTCACATCAAAGTTTACAGCACATACTAAAGCCGCCTGTTCTGTAGCAATGCTCCAAGAAGAGGCAGATTAAAGGATTGTCTCTGTTTTTTAAAGTTTCCACCTTTGTTTCCCTGCTACCTTTTAATTGCATGCCTGGTGTGTATTTTTTATTACAGCAGTTTTTAATAACAAATTTGTCTCAAGTCATCAGACTCAGGTTTCATAGAGGGAGAGTGCTATTCTGGGGGCACCAGTAGGGGGGGGAGGGGTGCTTGTCCTGGGACTTACATCTCTTTTTCTTCTATTTCGGAGGTGGAGGAGAGTAGGGCACGGAGGGAGTGTAGGCTTGTGAAAGATCCAAAACCGAAAGAGAGCAAGAAATCTCAGTATGCACAGAAACATGGTGTGTCTCGTGGCTGAGGTACGGTAGTTGCTTTCCAGTCCAAGAGACATGGTGAAGAGGGGCTCCAGGGAACGGGGGGAGGGGGGGGGGGTGTCACCGCCAGACACCACACTTGCTAGGTGGTAGCCTTTAAAACGGCTGCGGTCCACTAGTATACGACTGACCCGCGTGTCACCACTGTCAGTGATTGCAGACCGAGCGCCGCCACATGGCAGGTCTAGAGACACTTCCTACCACTCGCCCCAGTTGTACAGCCGACTTTGCTAGCGATGGTTCACTGACAAATTACGCTCTCATTTGCCGAGACGATAGTTAGCATAGCCTTCAGCTACATTATTTGCTATGACCTAGCCAGGCGCCATTACCAGTTACTATTGATGCTGTAAAACATGTACTGTCAAGAGCGATGTTCACCTATTATGGATTAAAGTTAAGTATTCCAACAGCTGCGACCTTTTATGCTAAAGTCTAACTTCCTTGTCCAGTTCCAGACCTCACGCCAGCCTGCATGAGCTTAAACGCGTGCCTTTCGGCTTCCTGTCATAGTGGGTTGGCTGTCTTGCCAATCCACAGCAGGGGGGGGGGGGGGGGTGAGTGCAATCACCTGCAGGTGCCAAAGAATGGGGCCATTTCTTCAGCAGGGGAGGGGAAATGGCTCCTCAAGGGGAGGGCATGGGAAGTGCAGCAGACAGGGAGGGGAGAGGGGGATAGGGCTGTTGTAAGGAAGAGGTACGAGTGGGAACGGATGTTGTTGTTGTTGTCGTCATTGACTTCAGTGCAAAAATTGTTTTGATGCAGCTCTCCATGCTACGCTATCTTGTGAAAGCTTCCTTCATCTCTGAGTAACTAGTGAAACCTACTTCCCTCAGTCTGCTTACTGATATTATCTCTTCATCTTCCTCTACAACTTTTAGCTCACACACTTTCTTGCAGTACTAAATTGGTGACCCCTTGACTCAGAGAATGTCCCCTACCAACCGATATCTTCTTTTGGACAGGTTGTACCACAAATTTCCCTTCTCCCCAATTCTATTCCATACCTCCTCATTAGTTATGTGCTCTAGCCATCTAATCTTCAACATTCTTCTGTAGCACCACATTTCAAATGCTTCTATTCTCTTCTTGCCTAAAGCGCTTATCATCCATGTTTCACTTCCATACATGGCTACATTCCATACAAGTACTTTCAGAAAGGGCTTCCTGACACTTAAATCCTAACTCAACATTAACAAAATTTCTCTTCTTGAGAAATGCATTTCAGGTCATTGCCAGTCTTCATTTTATAGCCTCCGTACTTTGACCATGAGTTGTTTTACTGCCCACATAGCAAAACTCATTTACTACTTTTAGTGTCTCATTTCCTAATATAATTCCCTCAACATCACCTGATTTAATTCGACTGCATTTCATTATCCTTGTTTTACTTTCGTTGATCTTCATCTTATATCCTCCTTTCAAGGTACCGTCCATTCCGTTCAACTGCTCTTCCAAGTCCTTTGCTGTTTCTGCCAAAATTGCATTGTCAGTGGCAAAGGATGTAATGGAGGCAGAAGTTGATGAAAGTGACGCCAGATGGAGTCTCTCATGTTTTTGTCAAGCCTCAGCAGAAGACAGGTGATCCAGTGACTTGTACTCTCGGATCTTCTCTTCTCGCTTGTAAGTTCGGCAATCTGGCAAGTGGGGAGAGTACAGGTCATGACAACTGAGACACACAGGTGGAAGACCACAGGTGCTTCTGTCATGGAGTGGATGTCTATAATTGCCACACAAAGGATCCTCCGTACAGTGGGAAGACTTATGCCCTAAAAGCAAGAACTGAAAGCACCCTTTGGGTGGTGGGAGTTATGGCATTGCATCACACTTGTAGCCCATAACCTTGACCTTCTCTGGGAGGGTATCCCCCTCAAAAGCCAGACTGGAGGCACCAGTATTGGTTCGCTCATCTTTAAGACCATTCTGCACACCTAAAAAAATAATGATCGCCGCATCACTCCAGATTAGTCTAAAGTTCCTGATCAATTTTCAAAATGAAGTCCCTATGAAAAACCATTCCCTGGACTATATTCAGAGACTGGAGAAGGGTAATAGATACTGTGACATGCCAAGATCATTGCAAGCATGAAGACCTGGGAAGGGGGAGAGAAATTCATGCCATAGACGCTAGAGAGAAAGTTCTCGATCAAAAGGCTCACACTAGAAACAGAAAATTTAGACATGGAGGTCAAACATCAATTGGGGACCTACACACCAAAAAGGATAAAAGAACTGGCAGGATGAACAAAATTGCAAGCAATACAGCGAACCAAGTGGATAGCCAGATTGACATAAATCAGAACACAGAAGAGGGGGAAGAACGGGACAGCGGGGAAGGAGCGAGGATAGGGACAGAGGTACAGGGTGCAGGAAATGCAGCCAGTGAAGGAAAAATGGGCTGCAATAACGCAGGGTCCAGTATGCACCACACAAAAACTCATGAAAAAACTGTGAGCCCCCTGAGGGGGTGAACAAATCTTTTAAATTTTTCGGGCAAAGTGTGCGCATTCGCACAGAAGGAGGTCAGTGGCTGGGTAGCCTTTAACTGTATGAAGATGGTATCTGTTCCCGAAAGAACAGATACCACTGAATGGGCAAATATCTATGAGGGTCACTCCAAAAGAAATGCACACAATTGTTGTAAAAAAACAGTTATCATTCTGCATGTGTGAAAGTTTTACAGTGTGTAGATACATCCTTCCCTCTTGTTTTCAAACTTAGTTCAACCTGTTCCCGTGAGTGGCGCCGTCACAGCATGTCTTCAAGATGGCTGCTACACTTGACGTTCGTCACAAGCGACGTACTGCCATGCAACTCCAGTGCTGTGAAAACGAGACAGTGGGAAACATCCACAAGAGGTTGAAAAAGGTGTATGGAGATGCTGCTGTCGATCGCAGTACAGTTAGTCAGTGGGCAAGCAGGTTAGTTTATGAAAGCCGGCACGGCAACATTGAGGATTGTCCTCGCAGCAGCAGGCCTCGTACTGCACACACTCCAGACAATGTGCAGAGAGTTAACGAATTGGTGACTGCTGACAGACGCATCACAAACAAGAAAAACACTATGCAGCGAACTTTTGGAACAGTACGAGAGTGGTGGAGATGAATTTCTTGGAAGAATTGTGACAGGTGATGAAAAATGGCTCCCTCATTTTTCACCAGAGACCAAGAGGCAATCATTGGAGTGGCATGATGTAAATTCGCGCAAGGAAAATAAATTTAAAACCACACTTTCTTCTAGAAAACTTTGGCTACGGTGTTTTTCGATTCCGAAGGACCCTTGCTTGTGGACATCATGCAAAGAGGAACCACCATAAATTCTGATGCATGTGACGACACAGCAGAAAATTCAAGCTCGACTGAGTCGTGTTCGACCACATCTGCAAAAGCAGTATGTTTTGCTGTTACACGACAGTGCATGGCCACATATCAGTCAAAAAACCGTGGAAGCGATCACAAACCTCGGATGGACAACACTGAAACACCCGCCCTACAGTCCTGACCTGGCCCCATGTGACTATCATCTCTTTGGGAAACTGAAAGACTCTCTTCGTGGAACAAGGTTTGAAGATGATGACTCCCTTGTGCACGCTGTCAAACAGTGGCTCCAACAGGTTGGTCCAGAATTTTACCGTGCGGGTATATAGGCGCTGGTTCCAAGATGACGTAAGGCAGTTGAGAGGGATGTGAATTATGTAGAGAAATGAAAATATTGTTCCTAAAGAATGTATCTACACACTGTGAAACTTTCAGACATGTAGAATAAAAGATGGATTTAAAAAAAAAGTAGTGTGCATTTCTTTTGGAGTGACCCTCATATTAGGAACACTACGAATGTAGGTTGTGGACAGTTGGGAATATGGGCCTCACGGGAAGCATGCAAGGGATACGTCCCTGCATTCACACTATCCTCTGTGCCCTCGGTGGCTCAAACGGATAGAGCATCTGCAATGTAAGCAGGACATCCCGGGTCTGACTCCTGGTCGGAGCACATATCTTCAGGTGTCCCCATTGATGTATATCAACAACACCTATCGATAGCTAAGGGATTCGATTTAATTATCATTTTATTCTAGAGAAGCTGCACGGTCATCAGTGGTAACTGTTCTTTTGGGAACAGATACCAGCTTCATATAATCATCGTAAGTGTCTGAGAATACTGAAGAACACTTATTCAATTCACACCAGCTGGCAGTGTAAGAATGACGTGCTTTGTTGAGATACTCATATATGGGATTGTTTGGTAGCGACATGCATAATACGATAACCGTTTATGGTGGAAAGTTGTCCGCATTTGTGGCACATTCAGCGTACGACGAGAACCACCACCCAACTGCTGTCATTGATCTTGCAGGCGAGGAGTGGCAGCTGGAGGACAAAAGCAACGCTACGCTGGCTGTGGACACTGGCTGCATGCAGCTGTTGACCAACGCCCTGGACCACCCCACATGCCCACTGGAAGACCTGCCTCCGGAAACCACTAAGCCTCGCGAGCAGTGCCGTGTGTAGCTGTGGCACGACCTGTCGCAGGGGTCGCCCCACATACCCGTCACCAGCTACCTGGCCTACACGCAGAGGGCCAACGTCAACTTCTGCCTCTTCGCCTGGATGACTGTCAACTCGATCAGCATTTGCCAGGATGTCCCCTTTAGTATGATTCAGTCTGTGCGCGATGCCCGCTGCGTTTTCGGTGGTTCTGACGACCAAACCTGTCCGCAACTCAACGAAACCGACGCCGTCTGCTCTGTTTGCAGGGCTATTCTCCTGCTCAAGTGTCGCGATTTTGCTTCCACAAGTTATTTCGAGGCATGTCGCGCCCCCATGGACCACCGTGGTTGGTACTCACCATACTGTGGATATTATATACAGGGCAAAGAAAAGCCGACAAACAGAGTACTGAGCTACAAAGACAGTCTAAACAGTGGCACCTTGAAGTACAAGGATTTTAAAATCGAGGGCTTAGAACCTTTAGAAATAACATTTGTAGCAGTGAATATTCTCTTCCGATTTTTGACTGCTGCAGTGTACGTGTACCTTCCCAATTTACGTAACTTGCCCGGAAAGATATTCTTGTCCTTTCAGATAACAGGTATGGTCCAGATCTTGTTTTCTGAGGTCTTGTATCGTATGGCAGGTGTCCCTGACTTATCTACGACGGTGCAGATTGATAGCGCACTAACTCTTCTGAACTGTATCTGGCTCAACTCATTCTGCTACCAAATGTACGCATGCGTTCGTCACCTCAGGCTTCCTAGCGACCTAGAACGTGCTGAAGTGAGGAAGGTATTCTGCCGTCAGCTGTTGTGTTCACTAATACCCTGGAGCGTTGTACTGGTGGCAACCATTGCTTTGGAAAGAACGAGCGAATATTACCTGTTTCACAGTCGTATAATATTCATCGTCGCAATTTCTCTGTCAGTAGCCTACAATATTGTTTGTCTTGGACTGGTGGGATACATGTACCGACGTACTCGTAATTCCATGCGGCAGCTCAAAATTTATAGTAAAGAGACGTTTGGCTCAAAGACACTAATTCTTTACATGTCAGCTAAGACTGTCACTTTAAGTGGCATAGGCACGATTATTAGAATTGGCTTCCACCAGGCACAAGGCATAGCGCAGTACGTGTACTATGTCCATATAGCTACGATGGTACAGGGTCCACTGCTTTTCGTTTTATTCGTTTGCAACAGTGCAACTCTCCCTCTGCTCAGGGAGAGACTACTAGCACGGTGGAACCCCGATGTCATCAATCCAGGGCAAGAATTGTGTTCATCTGCCGAGAGAAATCTGGCAAAGAGAGTCAATGTACAGGCTGCGGCTGCGGAATCCACATTGTAATCGCCAAGAGTGTTTTTTTTTTTTTCCAAGGATTGTCTTCGTTGTGCTAAACCCTGTCATAAGTTATCAATGTAGAAGCTAGCTGGTTTGACAAAATTACTGTGATTCATGTAAAACTGCTTCCCTATTTTCTAATATGATCTTCATTTCTGCAATGACATTAAATAATTAATAAATAAATCTATATGAAAATAAGATGTGAGTCTCTATTTCTTCTACCAAACAGGTGAAAGATTTAGACATATATACCTTATTAACGTGCACTCCACAAATTAAACAAGAAAAATTTTGTGATATTAGACTATGTCAAAGACGAAGATAGTACAAGAACTTAATCTTAACCGCGAATTACTTTAAGTGCCGTTCTTTAAAGTGAAGACAACAGAATCTACTCTTAGTATACACTCACAAGAACTTCGTCCTTTCTGCAGATTCTTGCGAAGCTTTTAACGCACGCCTATTTTTATCTTACGTTTAAAATTACATTGAGGCTTTGTAAATAACTGATTGTCCAGTCATGGCTCATCTGATTTCTCTCACTGTATATGGAGAAACCTGAGATTCTGTCTTCGACTGGCAGTTTCTTATAAATGTTGTGTGACATGAAAATCCAACTTGAAACGAAATTATTCTTTGCGTGCCTGGTCGCACTGATATGAAAAAAATCATGGGATACCTTCTAACACCGTATCGGGACTCCTTTTTCTCGATATAATGCAGCCACACGACCTGGCATGGACTCAACAAGTCGTTTGAAGTCCCCGCAGTAATACTGAGCCATACCGCCACAGGTCTGCCAATGACATTGTAATTCTGTTGGAGAGAGCAAAGGACCTGGAAGAGCAGTTGAACTGAACAGTGTCTTGAAAGGAGGATATAAGATGAACATCAACAAAAGCAAATCGAGGATAATGGAATGTAGTTGAATTAAATCAGGTGATGATGAGGGAATTACATTAGGAAATGTGAGTACATGAGTTTTGCTATTTGGGAAGCAAAATAACCGCTGATGATGGTCGACGTTGAGAGAATATAAAATGTAGACTGGCAATGACAAGGAATGCGTTTCTGAAGAAAAGAAGTTTCTTAACATGGAATACAGTTTTAAGTGTGAGGAAGTCTTCTCTGGTAGTATTTGTATAGAGTGCAGCCATGAAAATGAAACATGGATGATAAATAGTTTAGACAAGAAGAGAATAGAAGCTTTCCAAATGTGGTGCTATAGAAGAATGTTGAAGATTAAAGGGGTGGATCACGTAACTAATGAGGAAGTGCTGAACGGAATTGAGGAGAGGAATTTGTGGCACAACTTGACTAGATGAAAGGATCGGTAGGTAGGACATGCTCTGAGGCATCAAGGGATCACCAGTTAGTATTGGGCGGCAGCGTGTAGGGAGACCAAGAGATGAATACACTAAGCAGATTCATAAGAATGATGGTTGCACAGAATAGAGTAGATCGGAGAGCTGAATCAAACCAGTTTCTGGACTGAAGACCAAAACAATAACAACTGTCTCAATAACAGTCCATATTTGCGAGAGTATTACCGCTGCAGGATATTGTGCACGCACTGACCTTTCAATTATGTCCAACAAATGTTCAATGGGATTCGTGTCGGGCGATCTAGGTGGCCACATCATAGGCTCGAATTGTCCAGAATGTTCTTCAAACCAATCGCGAGCTGTTGTGGCCCAGTGACATTGTGCATCATTGTTTGGGGACATGAGGTCCAAGTACGGTTGTAAGTGGTCTCCAAGTAGCCGAACATGACCATTTCCAGTTAATGATGGGTTCAGTTGGACCAGAGGACCCAGTTCATTCCATGCAAACATAGCCCACACCATTTTGGGGGCACCGGCAGCTTGTCTAATGCCTTGTTGACAACGTGTGTTCATGGGTTCGTGCGAATTGCCCCACATTGTAATCCCACCATCAGCTCTTACCAACTGAAATTGGGACACATCTGGCCAGGCCACAGTTTTATAGTCGCATAGGGATTAATGTGACCAGGCCACAGTTTTATAGTCTGATCCAACCGATATACCCAAAAGCCCAGGAGAAGCGTGCTTTTACCAAAGGCACGTGGGTCGACCATCTGCTGCCATAGCCCATTAACAATTTTCGCCACGCTGTCATAATGGGTCCATTCGTCGTAAATCTCACATTGATTTCTGAGGTTACGTCACGCAGTCCTCGTTGTGTGGTAACAGTGACAACTCTACGCAATCACCGCTGCTCTAGGTCGTTAAGTGAAGACATTCGGCTTTCCGAGTCTGTTAATAACTGTCGCGCGCCCTAATCACGTCGGAAACCATACGAATCGCCTGAGTACAAATGATAGCTCCCCAGTACACTGTCCTTTTATACCACGTGAAAGCTATACTACAGCCAAATGTATATGTGCATATTTCTACTGCATGACATTTGTCACCTTAGTGTATGTAAGTATTTTTTTAATTTAATTTACTGATGTTATCTGAAAGGAGCAATGGCCTTGCCGCAGTGGATACACCGGTTCCCGTTAGATCACCGAAGTTAAGCGCTGTTGGGCGTGGACGGCACTTGGATGGGTGACCATCTGGCCACCATGCGCTGTTGCCATTTTTCGGGGTGCACTCAGCCTCGTGATGCCAATTGAGGAGCCACTCGACCGAATAGTAGCGGCTTCGGTCAAGAATACCAACATAACGATCAGGAGAGCGGTGTGCTGACCCCACGCCCCTCCTATCCGCATCCTCCTTGGCGGATGACACGGCGGTCGGATGGTCCCGGTAGGCCACCCGTGGCCTGAAGACGGAGTGTTTTTTTTTTTTATTTTAATCTGAAAGAGTTGCATTTTACACATGTCTGAAGAAGTTGTACCTGTGGATGTTTTTCATTTTAACTGCTGAGTCCGGAGAAATTAATATCATTGCAGAATGAGAGGTACAGGGAAGCGGAGACAATTAGTCAGTAGTGTGTTAAGGAAGGTGTAAAAGCCTGACCTGCTTGAGCTGGTTAGTGGTTCGATTCGAAAAGCAGACGCACTTCGTCCCTTCCTCTCTCATTTAAAAATAAATTGTGTGAAACCTTTTACGTTTTTATGTTGTGTACGACATTCCAGCAACTTGGCAAGCGCCATTCTTATCTTTTGAAGAATCAAGATACGTCGGAAATATTAAAGAAAGAAAAATCTGCTGCTAATTTCAAGGCAGTGCTTGAAACAGCCTAGGAACAACCTTAAGATAAGAATGACAAACAGGAATTTTAAATAAAACGGAAACTACGTTGATAATTTTAAGTCAGTGTTTGAGATACGATAATTTGATGGAAAAACTGTTTGCTATAATTCGGTTTAAAGTCGTATATTGAATATATAGCATCCTAGCATCAAAACGTTTTTCTAAGAAAGAGAGGGATACTTACCTTGCACACTCAACACACACTTGATCGTACACACTGACACATCACAGGGACTGTTGGGGTTATTATGACAGAAGATGCCGCCAATTATGGATGTGGAGAATGGCGTTGGGTGGGCCATTGAATGATGTGCAGCAGATGATAAGTCAGTAGCATGCAAAGACCATGCTAAACCGAATCGTATGACAGTCCGTCAGCCAACGACTAAAGGTTACGAGAGTAATCCCAAAAGTAAGGTCTCCTATTTTTTACATAGACCTGTTTATTTCTACAATGGTTTACATTTGCTGACGGCTTGAACATTTAGTTATTTTTCGACATAGTCACCATTTCTGTGGATGTTTTTTTGTAGACGCTGTTCAGAAAGTTATGGACCTCTTCTTTCACCTCGTCGTCGGAGCTGAATCAGTGGGACCACATTTAATGCTGGAAGGTACTGTGAGACTCTCAAAAAAACTCAAACGGGCAATTCAGAACCGGAGAAGAGGAATGTTCAGCATGGGTGTACACATTCTCCATGACTACGTCCTCCCACACATCACTCGGCAAACCGGTGCTCTCCTGCAACAGTTTCAGTGAAATATAATCACCCATCCACCTGACTTGGCGCCCGGTGACTATCACCTGTTCCCTAGGTTAAACGAATATTCGGACAGAAAGCCATTCAGCTCCGACGACAAGGTGAAAGAACGGGTTCATAACTTTCTGAATAGGATGGCGGGGAGCTGGTATGACATGGGCATACAAAAACTGCCACATCATCTACAAAAATGCATCGACAGAAATGGTGATTATGTCTAAAAATAGCTAAATGGTCAATCTGTAATCGGATGTCATTCCTCGATCTGTCGGGAAGAAAACAATCATTGAGCTCAGAGCATACATAAAAAAGTCACCACCTGTAAGAGAGTGTCAAGCGATAGAAGAGAACCATAGTACTCGCTGGGTTTGTCAACAAAATGTGTTCTTAGTAACAAAACAATTTATATCACAACACCACACATAGGTGACGCATGTATCATCTATATTTTGATAGCCATAGAAATCAAACTACACAGCTAAAAAGAAAAAAATTATTACTTACACATAAACATACAAAATTATAGCATTATCATTTCAATACACCCAATTCTTATAGAGCTGGTAAATGGAGGAACGCAATTTGACATGTGCGACTGCTGGTTGGTACAGCTTTTATAAAAATTCAGATCACTGTGAAAATAAGTACCAGGAAAATAATCAAGGTCTGGAAAATATCTATCATCACCTTTCATTTCAAATCATTAATTAAACACTCGAAATTTCAGTAATCTATCTCATATTCAACGAAGAAGCAAACTTGGTCCGAGCAATTTACCACAGTACTGCAGTCATTAAAACATTGAAAACCTTCACTTGTCTTCTATCTACATGTTGGTATTTTTAAGTGGTGGCTCACAGTGGGTGATCATTTATCTAAGTGACAGAGGAAGGAACCTTTACAATTTATACATTTTCTCAGTGCTCCAGCTTCTGCCTTTTCCCTGTCTTCATACACAATACTGATCACTAATATTCTCGCTAGCCTCGCTTCATCTCAACTAATTCATGTGCCTTACAACTTCAAAACAATAAATTCATAGTGCAGCTCCTAACATTTTGAAAGTAAAATAATGTTTCCACTCATACTGGGTTACATTTCATCATGATCAGTATTAGGTTTTATCATTATTAGGCTATCAGTGTCTTTCCTTTTACTGATCTCAATTAACCAAATATGGCCTACTCTCACCCATCATCAAATCACAATCACTCATCTAATGGCTCAGTGCTCTTCTTCTAGCAGCTGGAAAATCGCAATATCCTCATAACCATCGTCAATGACTCCATTTCATTGTCTTCCATACAAACAAGTCCTCAGGTAACATGATGCTCCGTCACATCAAACAACCCCATACTATTTGAAGAAGGATGTTATTTCCACCACTAGTTTCGGGACTGCCCATTGTCAAGTGCATCTAAAAATACAACAACACACCATACTAAGGTAAGAGAGCTACATGAACGTACTACAACGACATCAGATGCAGTGTTAAGAAAACACAGTAGTTAGCTAAGTTACAAGCACGGATACGTCATCATTGCTGCATCAAAAATCGCATGCTATGCATATTAGTGCACAGCACCGTCGTCAGTGGTCATCTCTAATATAAGGTACATGACATGAAAGTTATTTCGAGTCAACAGCGTTACTGCGTTATTAAAATGTCACATATGGGCAAAATACCAAAGAAATAAGAAGAATGCCTTACTAATTAGAATAAATTTAAATGTTGGTCAACCTTTCCTTTGACAAGTCCCCCACTTCATCTATTACAACCATAAGAAGAAAATAACTCTGTAACAGCAGTCACCTGGAGGGAAACAAAGTATCAGAGAGCTCACTTGTAAACAGTTTACAAGTAATTAGTCACTACAGCCTGGAGAATTGAATATGATGAGTAAACATAAGAACTTCACGGGATCTATGTGAGAAAACATTGGTTCCATGATATTCATTAACATGAATCACCCATTATAGTTCATAGCCAATCTTCATATCATTTAACCATTTAACCAAGCACTGACAGTTGAATGGCTGTGGCAAAGTTGTTCAACAGCTCAAGCAACCACCAATAGCCGGTACTGAAATCGCCAAAAAATATGAGATAGCAGTAGTAGGAAATTCAAAAATACTTAGTGGCATTATGGGAAATTCAATAAAACTGCAATATGGCATGGCAGGTAATTAAAAAACACAAAATGGCAAGACGGGAATTTCAAAAAATTCCAATACGCAGAACTAGCTCAATTGTGCTTGTGGGAAATTACAAGAAAATCTAAGGTGGTGAAAACAACAACTTCTCTGCCAGTCATTATGATTCCATGTTCAAAAGTATACAAACGATCTTAATTTTGCACCTTGTTCAAAAGTGCCCAAACGATAAGACTTATTTACTGAAAACGTGTAAAGGGTGTTACTTAATAGTAAGTATTTCGACATCCAAATTATGTATCTAAAATGTGTAAATTTCATCTGAATTATGTACAATGGGACCATGCTGAAAATTTATTGGAACAGCTTTAATGCAATGCTCAGAAGTATCCAAACAAGTTGAATTTTGTCTCATGATCAAAAGCATTCGATTAATTATCAGAAAGAATGTAAAGATATTGACAATACATCTTCATCTTGGCGCTAGTGATCTAACTTTAAGGTTACTCACCATCTGTGAACAAACTTAGTTCAGTCTGTTGTACCACACTTGATGTAAGGCGTTATGGAGTCCTCAAATTAAATTTATTCATATCAAATTGTACCTATTATTTATCAAAAATATGTAAGCACACACACACTCACACACACACACACACACACACACACTTACACACACACATGCACACAGTTTTTATGTCAAGTGTTACAATTTTCATTCCACATCTAAAATGTATGTCAAAATATATGACAGCAACACACACACACACACACACACACACACACACACACACACACACACACACAGTGAATGCATCAGTCATGTCTCACAATGTTTTTCCCACATCTAAAATACAAAAAGGGCGTAACTTACAGTAATTCCACATCTAAAACATATGTGAAGAATCCATCAGCAGCACAACATTTATGTCATAGACACAATGTGTAACTTTTATGTCTAAAATATCTCTGAAAACATGTAGTCTCCAACTTACATAATTTCCACCTGTACATGTATATATAACTCTACAAAACACATGTGTTCTACTTAAATAAGATGCTAAGCAAGCTGCTGACGTTTCGTCTTATGCCTAAATGGCACTATGCACAGAAATAAACATGACCAAGAATAATTTTAGCAGTAAAGAAGATAAAAACACACACTGTGCCTATGTCAAGAGTCAAAATGATATTTTCACGTTTAAAACGTCCATCAAAAATGTTAAGAGTGTAACTAACAGTATTTGCATGCCTAAAATATGTATTAAAAACTACATCAATAACGCACACAGTATTTATGCCAAGTTTGCAATCCATTTGTCATGTTAGTATGTTAAGTGTTCCAGTGATCAATTTCACAGTCACTGTTACGATGCATAATGTGTCAAGTGCATAAGAAATGCACACAAGAAAGAAGTTTCATTCCTTTAAGCTTAAAATATTTATTACCTAGCTCATTCCCGTAAATGGAACAAAGTGCGCATATTATACCTATAGATTTATTTATTCCTGTTCAAGAACTCATCTATGGTATAGGAGGAGTGGTCAAAGAGACAAGATTTCAGTTTATTTTTTAAACTGTTACTGCTGTCTGTCAGACACTTTATCCCATTTGGTAATTTATCAAAAAGTTTTACAGCAGCATATATTTACGTGTCTCTGTGTCAAAGGTAGATTAAGTAGAGGACAGTGTAAATCTTTCTTTCTTATGGTATTGTAATCATGAATGTCACTGTTGTTTTGAAACTGGGCCAAGTTGTTCAGAACGAATTTCATTACTGATTAAATATATTGTGAGACTATTGTAAGAATTCCTAATCTTTTAAACAGATGCATAGAAAATGTTCAACTATGAGCCCCATATATTATTCAAAGCATTTTCTACTGAGCAGTCAATACTTTTTGCCTACATGTTGAGTTTCTCCAAAATATTATTCCATATGACATCACAGAGTGAAAGAATGCAAAATACGTTAGCTTACTAATTAGCAATTATTCTGATAGCAAAAGTTGCTGAACCTAGTCGTTTTAGGAGACCCAAAGTATGAATTTTCCATTTAAGGCTCTCATCTATATGTACACCAAAAAACTTAGTATGCTCTACCCTGGCTACTGACTTCTGTTGATATATTATCTTAATTGAAGAAACTGTACTCCTTGCAGGAGAAAATTGGATGTGCTATCTTTTTCGATGTTCAGACCAAGCCCATTCACTGAAAACCAATTAATAACTTTTCCAAAGACATTATTTGTATCATTTCCTTTTGCAGTTTCTTTTACTGGATTCATAATGATGCAAGAATCATCAGCAAAGAATGACAGTTTAGTTTCTTGTTTCAGATAAGAAGGAATGTCGTTCACGTATATCAAGAACAGATGGGGACCCATGATCGAACTGTGTGGCACATCTAATATAATTTCACTCCAGTTAGATGAAGTGGGAAACTTCCTTAAATCACTTAAGCCATATAAAGAAACGTTTTGGTTCCTGCTCTTTGGATATGACTTAAAACACTCATTTGCTGTTCCATTTATACCATAGAATTGTAATTTCTGTAACATAATCTCATGGTTTGCATAATCAAAATATTTGGATAAGTCACAGAAAATTGCTATTGGTGACATTTTATTATTTAAAGACTCTACTATGTGGGCAGTGAAATTGTATGTTTCTGTCTCAGTAGAACAGCATTTTTGAAATCTGAACTGTGATTTACTAAGTATCCCATTTCTGTTGAGATGGCTAACCACTCTTGAGTACATTACTTTCTGAACAATTTTGGAAAATGCTGTAAGCAAGGAGACTGGCCAGTAGTTACTGACATCTGTGGTGTCCCATTTTTTGTAGAGAGGCTTGAGTTAGTCTCTAAAATATTTGACCCGGTGTGTAAAATGTGCTGGCATTTCGATCATTGACTTACTTGAGACTATATTTTACTGCATGTACATTGATAGAACTATCGTCACCTGATGTTCTTAGAAGTTTTTCAGTAATGTTTCACCTCACCAAGTACTACGAGTATTTTATGGGGGAAGAAGAAAACATATCATGTTTTACTCTAGAAAAACATACTAACCAGATAATATAGGTTGTTTAATTACGTTCTGATCTTGAACACAATAGTGCTTAGGTACCACATGTGATCTATACACTGATGCCACATTTTCAAACTGTTTATAACAATAACCCACACTAAAAGAACTGTTTTGTTGAAATGTTTAATGTATTGTGGCACTTCGAGTACATAGTTTCAAAATATGCAAGGATAACTTCATAATACATGAAACATGATTGTAAACACAATACAACATGGCCAAAGACAATAATGGAACAAGCTTCCTCACAGATAGGAACATTGGATATCTTGAAAATGTTATCTTTGCACCAAAATAGAATTATTTATCAAAATACATAAAGATAAGTACAAAACACATACAGTTTGTGTATTGTAGTACATAGGTATAATTACAGAGTTCTTGCTACAAATTACATTTCTGTCTTTACACCAAAATGAGATTACTTATCAGAAATTAGTTATCAAAATATACAAAGATTTCGAATGTAAAACACACCTGGCACACATTCACTACTGCTCTAAGTTACTGTTCTGTAGCACTAAAAATCCATATGGCAAGGATAGTCGCACTGTTAATCTCAATAAGGGCTTAAGTAGCACCTGAACATATCCATGAGCTAGTTTGATTTTCATACCACACATTAAAGAAACCAAAGTTGTCTGTATTATTCATAAAAATATGTAATGATTTGTTCTATAGCACTGCAAAATACATGTAGCACTATTGTTAATCTAACTTACACTTATCAACAGGAAAAGGTTTATCTTTGTGCCGAAGTAAACAATGTTATTCTCAGGTCTAAACTGTATGCATTATTGGGCAAAAACTCGTCTTAGGATGCCTATAACTGATGCCATAGTCCCCTAAACTTTATGGTGACCATATCTTGGGGTACTGACATTACCTTGCAGTACACAATGTTTCATCTTCTGCTGATAATGCAGTGTAGACTACATGTACGTCGCCATGTCACAGCAAAATTCTAAAAAAGTTCTGAGCCATACCGCCATAGGTCTGCCAGTGACATTGTAATTCTGTTGGAGAGAGCAAAGGACCTGGAAGAGCAGTTGAACTGAACAGTGTCTTGAAAGGAGGATATAAGATGAACATCAACAAAAGCAAATCGAGGATAATGGAATGTAGTTGAATTAAATCAGGTGATGATGAGGGAATTACATTAGGAAATGTGAGTACATGAGTTTTGCTATTTGGGAAGCAAAATAACCGCTAATGGTGTTCGACGTTGAGAGAATATAAAATGTAGACTGGCAATGACAAGGAATGCGTTTCTGAAGAAAAGAAGTTTCTTAACATGGAATACAGTTTTAAGTGTGAGGAAGTCTTCTCTGGTAGTATTTGTATAGAGTGCAGCCATGAAAATGAAACATGGATGATAAATAGTTTAGACAAGAAGAGAATAGAAGCTTTCCAAATGTGGTGCTATAGAAGAATGTTGAAGATTAAAGGGGTGGATCACGTAACTAATGAGGAAGTGCTGAACGGAATTGGGGAGAGGAATTTGTGGTACAACTTGACTAGATGAAAGGATCGGTAGGTAGGACATGCTCTGAGGCATCAAGGGATCACCAGTTAGTATTGGGCGGCAGCGTGTAGGGAGACCAAGAGATGAATACACTAAGCAGATTCATAAGGATGATGGTTGCACAGAATAGAGTAGCTCGGAGAGCTGAATCAAACCAGTTTCTGGACTGAAGACCAAAACAACAACAACTGTCTCTATAACAGTCCATATTTGCGAGAGTATTACCGCTGCAGGATTTTGTGCACGCACTGACCTTTCAATTATGTCCAACAAATGTTCAATGGGATTCGTGTCGGGCGATCTAGGTGGCCACATCATAGGCTCGAATTGTCCAGAATGTTCTTCAAACCAATCGCGAGCTGTTGTGGCCCAGTGACATTGTGCATCATTGTTTGGGGACATGAGTTCCAAGTATGGTTGTAAGTGGTCTCCAAGTAGCCGAACATGACCATTTCCAGTTAATGGTGGGTTCAGTTGGACTAGAGGACTCAGTTCGTTCCATGCAAACATAGCCCACACCATTTTGGGGGCACCGGCAGCTTGTCTAATGCCTTGTTGACAACGTGTGTTCATGGGTTCGTGCGAATTGCGCCACATTGTAATTCCACCATCAGCTCTTACCAACTGAAATTGGGATTCATCTGGCCAGGCCACAGTTTTCTAGTCGCATAGGGATTAATCTGACCAGGCCACAGTTTTATAGTCTGATCCAACCGATATACCCAAAAGCCCAGGAGAAGCGTGCTTTTACCAAAGGCACGTGGGTCGACCATCTGCTGCCATAGCCCATTAACAATTTTCGCCACGCTGTCATAATGGGTCCATTCGTCGTAAATCTCACATTGATTTCTGAGGTTACATCACGCAGTCCTCGTTGTGTGTTAACAGTGACAACTCTACGCAATCACCGCTGCTCTAGGTCGTTAAGTGAAGACATTCGGCTTTCAGAGTCTGTTAATAACCGTCGCGCGCCCTAATCACGTCGGAAACCATACGAATCGCCTGAGTACAAATGATAGCTCCCCAGTACACTGTCCTTTTATACCACGTGAAAGCTATACTACAGCCAAATGTATATGTGCATATTTCTACTGCATGACATTTGTCACCTTAGTGTACGTAAGTATTTTTTTAATTTAATTTACTGATGTTATCTGAAAGGAGCAATGGCCTTGCCGCAGTGGATACACCGGTTCCCGTTAGATCACCGACGTTAAGCGCTGTTGGGCGTGGACGGCACTTGGATGGGTGACCATCTGGCCACCATGCGCTGTTGCCATTTTTCGGGGTGCACTCAGCCTCGTGATGCCAATTGAGGAGCTACTCGACCTAATAGTAGCGGCTTCGGTCAAGAATACCAACATAACGATCGGGAGAGCGGTGTGCTGACCCCATGCCCCTCCTATCCGCATCCTCCTTGGTGGATGACACGGCGGTCGGATGGTCCCGGTAGGCCACCCGTGGCCTGAAGATGGAGTGTTTTTTTTTTTTTTTAATCTGAAAGAGGTGCATTTTACACATGTCTGAAGAAGTTGTACCTGTGTATGTTTTTCATTTTAACTGCTGAGTCCGGAGAAATTAATATCATTGCAGAATGAGAGGTACAGGGAAGCGGAGACAATTAGTAAGTAGTATGTTGAGGAAGGTGTAAAAGCCTGACCTGCTTGAGCTGGATAGTGGTTCGATTCGAAAAGCAGACGCACTTCGTCCCTTCCTCTCTCATTTAAAAATAAATTGTGTGAAACCTTTTACGTTTTTATGTTGTGTACGACATTCCAGCAACTTGGCAAGCGCCATTCTTATCTTTTGAAGAATCAAGATACGTCGGAAATATTGAAAAATCTGCTGCTAATTTCAAGGCAGTGCTTGAAATAGCCTAGGAACAACCTTAAGATAAGAATGACAAACAGGAATTTTAAATAAAACGGAAACTACGTTGATAATTTTAAGTCAGTGTTTGAGATACGATAACTTGATGGAAAAACTGATTGCTATAATTCAGTTTAAAGTCGTATATCGAATATATAGCATCCTAGCATCAAAACATTTTTCTAAGAAAGAGAGTGATACTTACCTTGCACACTCAACACACACTTGATCGTACACACTGACACATCACAGGGACTGTTGGAGTTATTATGACAGAAGATGCCGCCAATTATGGATGTGGAGAATGGCGTTGGGTGGCCATTGAATGATGTGCAGCAGATGATAAGTCAGTAGCATGCAAAGACCATGCTAAACCGAATCGTATGACAGTCCGTCAGCCAACGACTACAGGTTACGAGAGTAATCCCAAAAGTAAGGTCTCCTATTTTTTACATAGACCTGTTTATTTCTACAATGGTTTACATCTGCTTATGGCTTGAACATTTAGCTATTTTTCGACATAGTCCCCATTTCTGTGGATGCTTTTTGTAGACGCTATTCAGAAAGTTATGGACCTCTTCTTTCACCTCGTCGTCGGAGCTGAATCAGTGGGACCACATTTAATGCTGGAAGGTACTGTGAGACTCTCAGAAAAACTCAAACGGGCAATTCAGAACCGGAGAAGAGGAATGTTCAGCAAGGGTGTACACATTCTCCATGACTACGCCCTCCCACACATCACTCGGCAAACCGGTGCTCTCCTGCAACAGTTTCAGTGAAATATAATCACCCACCCACCATATAGTCCTGACTTGGCGCCCGGTGACTATCACCTGTTCCCTAGGTTAAACGAATATTTGGACGGAAAGCCATTCAGCTCCGACGACAAGGTGAAAGAACGGGTTCATAACTTTCTGAATAGGATGGCGGCGAGCTGGTATGACATGGGCATACAAAAACTGCCACATCATCTACAAAAATGCATCGACAGAAATGGTGATTATGTCTAAAAATAGCTAAATGGTCAATCTGTAATCGGATGTCATTCCTCGATCTGTCGGGAAGAAAACAATCATTGAGCTCAGAGCATACATAAAAAAGTCACCACCTGTAAGAGAGTGTCAAGCGATAGAAGAGTACCATAGTACTCGCTGGGTATGTCAACAAAATGTGTTCTTAGTAACAAAATAATTTATATCACAACACCACACATAGGTGACGCATGTATCATCTATATTTTGATAGCCATAGAAATCAAACTACACAGCTAAAAAGAAAAAAATTATTACTTACACATAAACATACAAAATTATAGCATTATCATTTCAATACACCCAATTCTTATAGAGCTGGTAAATGGAGGAACGCAATTTGACATGTGCGACTGCTGGTTGGTACAGCTTTTATAAAAATTCAGATCACTGTGAAAATAAGTACCAGGAAAATAATCAAGGTCTGGAAAATATCTATCATCACCTTTCATTTCAAATCATTAATTAAACACTCGAAATTTCAATAATCTATCTCATATTCAACGAAGAAGCAAACTTGGTCCGAGCAATTTACCACAGTACTGCAGTCATTAAAACATTGAAAACCTTCACTTGTCTTCTATCTACATGTTGGTATTTTTAAGTGGTGGCTCACAGTGGGTGATCATTTATCTAAGTGACAGAGGAAGGAACCTTTACAATTTATACATTTTCTCAGTGCTCCAGCTTCTGCCTTTTCCCTGTCTTCATACACAATACTGATCACTAATATTCTCGCTAGCCTCGCTTCATCTCAACTAATTCATGTGCCTTACAACTTCAAAACAATAAATTCATAGTGCAGCTCCTAACATTTTGAAAGTAAAATAATGTTTCCACTCATACTGGGTTACATTTCATCATGATCAGTATTAGGTTTTATCATTATTAGGCTATCAGTGTCTTTCCTTTTACTGATCTCAATTAACCAAATATGGCCTACTCTCACCCATCATCAAATCACAATCACTCATCTAATGGCTCAGTGCTCTTCTTCTAGCAGCTGGAAAATCGCAATATCCTCTTAACCATCGTCAATGACTCCATTTCATTGTCTTCCATACAAACAAGTCCTCAGGTAACATGATGCTCCGTCACATCAAACAACCCCATACTATTTGAAGAAGGATGTTATTTCCACCACTAGTTTCGGGACTGCCCATTGTCAAGTGCATCTAAAAATACAACAACACACCATACTAAGGTAAGAGAGCTACATGAACGTACTACAACGACATCAGATGCAGTGTTAAGAAAACACAGTAGTTAGCTAAGTTACAAGCACGGATACGTCATCATTGCTGCATCAAAAATCGCATGCTATGCATATTAGTGCACAGCACCGTCGTCAGTGGTCATCTCTAATATAAGGTACATGACATGAAAGTTATTTCGAGTCAACAGCGTTACTGCGTTATTAAAATGTCACATATGGGCAAAATACCAAAGAAATAAGAAGAATGCCTTACTAATTAGAATAAATTTAAATGTTGGTCAACCTTTCCTTTGACAAGTCCCCCACTTCATCTATTACAACCATAAGAAGAAAATAACTCTGTAACAGCAGTCACCTGGAGGGAAACAAAGTATCAGAGAGCTCACTTGTAAACAGTTTACAAGTAATTAGTCACTACAGCCTGGAGAATTGAATATGATGAGTAAACATAAGAACTTCACGGGATCTATGTGAGAAAACATTGGTTCCATGATATTCATTAACATGAATCACCCATTATAGTTCATAGCCAATCTTCATATCATTTAACCATTTAACCAAGCACTGACAGTTGAATGGCTGTGGCAAAGTTGTTCAACAGCTCAAGCAACCACCAATAGCCGGTACTGAAATCGCCAAAAAATATGAGATAGTAGTAGTAGGAAATTCAAAAATACTTAGTGGCATTATGGGAAATTCAATAAAACTGCAATATGGCATGGCAGGTAATTAAAAAACACAAAATGGCAAGACGGGAATTTCAAAAAATTCCAATACGCAGAACTAGCTCAATTGTGCTTGTGGGAAATTACAAGAAAATCTAAGGTGGTGAAAACAACAACTTCTCTGCCAGTCATTATGATTCCATGTTCAAAAGTATACAAACGATCTTAATTTTGCACCTTGTTCAAAAGTGCCCAAACGATAAGACTTATTTACTGAAAACGTGTAAAGGGTGTTACTTAATAGTAAGTATTTCGACATCCAAATTATGTATCTAAAATGTGTAAATTTCATCTGAATTATGTACAATGGGACCATGCTGAAAATTTATTGGAACAGCTTTAATGCAATGCTCAGAAGTATCCAAACAAGTTGAATTTTGTCTCATGATCAAAAGCATTCGATTAATTATCAGAAAGAATGTAAAGATATTGACAATACATCTTCATCTTGGCGCTAGTGATCTAACTTTAAGGTTACTCACCATCTGTGAACAAACTTAGTTCAGTCTGTTGTACCACACTTGATGTAAGGCGTTATGGAGTCCTCAAATTAAATTTATTCATATCAAATTGTACCTATTATTTATCAAAAATATGTAAGCACACACACACACACACACACACACACACACACACACACACACACACACACACACACTTACACACACACATGCACACAGTTTTTCTGTCAAGTGTTACAATTTTCATTCCACATCTAAAATGTATGTCAAAATATATGACAGCAACACACATACACAGTGAATGCATCAGTCAGGTCTCACAATGTTTTTTCCACATCTAAAATACATAAAGGGCGTAACTTACAGTAATTCCACATGTAACATCATATTATTTTTTCAACAATATGTAAGCACAAACGAGCATACACGCACACACACACACACACACACACACACACACAGTGAATGCATCAGTCAGGTCTCACAATGTTTTTCCCACATCTAAAATACAAAAAGGGCGTAACTTACAGTAATTCCACATCTAAAACATATGTGAAGAATCCATCAGCAGCACAACATTTATGTCATAGACACAATGTGTAACTTTTATGTCTAAAATATCTCTGAAAACATGTAGTCTCCAACTTACATAATTTCCACCTGTACATGTATATATAACTCTACAAAACACATGTGTTCTACTTAAATAAGATGCTAAGCAAGCTGCTGACATTTCGTCTTATGCCTAAATGGCACTATGCACAGAAATAAACATGACCAAGAATAATTTTAGCAGTAAAGAAGATAAAAACACACACTGTGCCTATGTCAAGAGTCAAAATGATATTTTCACTTTTAAAACGTCCATCAAAAATGTTAAGAGTGTAACTAACAGTATTTGCATGCCTAAAATATGTATTAAAAACTACATCAATAACGCACACAGTATTTATGCCAAGTTTGCAGTCCATTTGTCATGTTAGTATGTTAAGTGTTCCAGTGATCAATTTCACAGTCACTGTTACGATGCATAATGTGTCAAGTGCATAAGAAATGCACACAAGAAAGAAGTTTCATTCCTTTAAGCTTAAAATATTTATTACCTAGCTCATTCCCGTAAATGGAACAAAGTGCGCATATTATACCTATAGATTTATTTATTCCTGTTCAAGAACTCATCTATGGTATAGGAGGAGTGGTCAAAGAGACAAGATTTCAGTTTATTTTTTAAACTGTTACTGCTGTCTGTCAGACACTTTATCCCATTTGGTAATTTATCGAAAAGTTTTACAGCAGCATATATTTACGTGTCTCTGTGTCAAAGGTAGATTAAGTAGAGGACAGTGTAAATCTTTCTTTCTTATGGTATTGTAATCATGAATGTCACTGTTGTTTTGAAACTGGGCCAAGTTGTTCAGAACGAATTTCATTACTGATTAAATATATTGTGAGACTATTGTAAGAATTCCTAATCTTTTAAACAGATGCCTAGAAAATGTGCAACTATGAGCCCCATATATTATTCAAAGCATTTTCTACTGAGCAGTCAATACTTTTTGCCTAAATGTTGAGTTTCTCCAAAATATTATTCCATATGACATCACAGAGTGAAAGAATGCAAAATACGTTAGCTTACTAATTAGCAATTATTCTGATAGCAAAAGTTGCTGAACCTAGTCGTTTTAGGAGACCCAAAGTATGAATTTTCCATTTAAGGCTCTCATCTATATGTACACCAAAAAACTTAGTATGCTCTACCCTGGCTACTGACTTCTGTTGATATATTATCTTAATTGAAGAAACTGTACTCCTTGCAGAAGAAAATTGGATGTGCTATCTTTTTCGATGTTCAGACCAAGCCTATTCACAGAAAACCAATTAATAACTTTTCCAAAGACATTATTTGTATCATTTCCTTTTGCAGTTTCTTTTACTGGATTCATAATGATGCATGAATCATTAGCAAAGAATGACAGTTTAGTTTCTTGTTTCAGATAAGATGGAATGTCGTTCACGTATATCAAGAACAGATGGGGACCCATGATCGAACTGTGTGGCACATCTAATATAATTTCACTCCAGTTAGATGAAGTGGGAAACTTCCTTAAATCACTTGAGCCATATAAAGAAACGTTTTGGTTCCTGCTCTTTGGATATGACTTAAAACACTCATTTGCTGTTCCATTTATACCATAGAATTGTAATTTCTGTAACATAATCTCATGGTTTGCATAATCAAAATATTTGGATAAGTCACAGAAAATTGCTATTGGTGACATTTTATTATTTAAAGACTCTACTATGTGGGCAGTGAAATTGTATGTTTCTGTCTCAGTAGAACAGCATTTTTGAAATCTGAACTGTGATTTACTAAGTATCCCATTTCTGTTGAGATGGCTAACCACTCTTGAGTACATTACTTTCTGAACAATTTTGGAAAATGCTGTAAGCAAGGAGACTGGACAGTAGTTACTGACATCTGTGGTGTCCCATTTTTTGTAGAGAGGCTTGAGTTAGTCTCTAAAATATTTGACCCGGTGTGTAAAATGTGCTGGCATTTCGATCATTGACTTACTTGAGACTATATTTTACTGCATGTACATTGATAGAACTATCGTCACCTGATGTTCTTAGAAGTTTTTCAGTAATGTTTCACCTCACCAAGTACTACGAGTATTTTATGGGGGAAGAAGAAAACATATCATGTTTTACTCTAGAAAAACATACTAACCAGATAATATAGGTTGTTTAATTACGTTCTGATCTTGAACACAATAGTGCTTAGGTACCACATGTGATCTATACACCGATGCCACATGTTCAAACTGTTTATAACAATAACCCACACTAAAAGAACTGTTTTGTTGAAATGTTTAATGTATTGTGGCACTTCGAGTACATAGTTTCAAAATATGCAAGGATAACTTCATAATACATGAAACATGATTGTAAACACAATACAACATGGCCAAAGACAATAATAGAACAAGCTTCCTCACAGATAGTAACGTTGGATATCTTGAAAATGTTATCTTTGCACCAAAATAGAATTATTTATCAAAATACATAAAGATAAGCACAAAACACATACAGTTTGTGTATTGTAGTACATAGGTATAATTACAGAGTTCTTGCTACAAATTACACTTCTGTCTTTACACCAAAATGAGATTACTTATCAGAAATTAGTTATCAAAATATACAAAGATTTCGAATGTAAAACACACATGGCACACATTCACTACTGCTCTAAGTTACTGTTCTGTAACACTAAAAATCCATATGGCAAGGATAGTCGCACTGTTAATCTCAATAAGGGCTTCAGTAGCACCTGAAATATCCATGAGTTAGTTTGATTTTCATACCACACATTAAAGAAACCAAAGTTGTCTGTATTATTCATAAAAATATGTAATGATTTGTTCTATAGCACTGCAAAATACATGTAGCACTATTGTTAATCTAACTTACACTTATCAACAGGAAAAGGTTTATCTTTGCGCCGAAGTAAACAATGTTATTCTCAGGTCTAAACTGTATGCATTATTGGGCAAAAACTCGTCTTAGGATGCCTATAACTGATGCCATAGTCCCCTAAACTTTATGGTGACCATATCTTGGGGTACTGACATTACCTTGCAGTACACAATGTTTCATCTTCTGCTGATAATGCAGTGTAGACTACATGTACGTCGCCATGTCACAGCAAAATTCTAAAAAAGTGCTCCATACATCGAAATGTTACGGCCAAACCATAACAAATCATCTCATACGTCACCATGTCCCAGAAAAATTGTAACAAATTGCTCCATACATCACCATATTACAACAAAATCGTAGGAAGTTACCGCATGCATCACCATGTTGAAGCAAAATACAAGGGCTGGAACATAAATAGTGGCAACTATTTTTTCACAACGGATGCAAAAGAGTTACATGTTTGCACCTGTTAGTGTCCTTGAAAGTAGTCACCAGCGTTGTGTAGAACCTGTTGCCAGCGATGTAGAGCAGCCACAGCTTGCACTGTATGCGCCGCGCATTGTCGTGCAAAATATTGGGTGGGTTGCGCAGAGAGTGTCCCTGTTACAATCGTCGGATAGTTCTAGACCAAAGGAGGGAGCATTATGGTCTGTGGAATGTTATCTTGGAATTCCCTGGGTGATTTCGTCATTCCGGAAGGCACACTGGATCAACATAAGTATGCGTGTGTCCTTACGTCCACCCCTATATGCAGTTTGTTTCTTTCATTGCATTGTCCAACCAGCAGGACAATGCAATGTGATAAACGGCTTGCCAGTGTACATGTGTGGTTCTAAGAGCAACACGATAAGTTTACTGCCCTAGTCATCGAACTGCCCGAAGTTACACCAAATCGAGAATCAATGGGACCAACTCGATTGGGATGTTTGTGCCATAGATCCTTAACCCAGCAGCCTATTTCAGCTGGCCACAGCACTGGAACTGGTATGGTTCCACATCCATATCGGTATGTTCCGGAACCGCCGGAACCCTCTTCCTGCACGTCCGTGCTGCACAAAGTTGTTATTCAGGCTTTTGACAGGTGGTCACATTAATGTGATTGGATCACGTAAAATAAAAATGTTTTTTCTATTCGAGCATAAAATATTGATCAGCAACGCGCACATGTGAATAAACGAAGTTATTACTTGGAGTATTTATAAACGTGAAACGTACGTAGTTCTGGTGGTATGCCTGGTGTGGTATAGTTGAGTTCAATGAGTATTCCTTGGTCTGTTACATCACATACACTATGTGATAAAAAGTGTCTGAACACCCTCAAAAACATACGTTTTTCATATTATGTGCATTTTGCTGCCACCTACTGCTGCGTACTCCATATCTGCGACCTCAGTAGTCATTAGACATCGTCAGAGAGCAGAATAGGGCGCTCCGCGGATCTCACGGACTTCGAACGTGGTCAGGTGACTGGGTGTCACTTGTGTCATAGGTCTGTACGCGAGATCTCCACAGTCCTAAACGTCCCTAGGTCCACTGTTTCTGATGTGATAGTGAAGTGGTAACGTGAAGGGGCACGTACAGCACAAAAGCGTAGAGGTCGACCTCGTATGTTGACTGACAGAGACCGCCGACAATTGAAGAGGGTCGTAATGAAAAATAGGCAGACATCTATCCAGACCTTCACACAGGAATTCCAAACTGCATCAGAGCCACAATTAGGAGGGAGATGAGAAAACCTGAATTTCATGGTCGAGCGGATGCTGATAAGCCACACATAACACCTTACGCTTGGTATAAGAAGATTAGTGGAAAAACGTTATGTGGAGTGACGAATAACGGTACACAATGTGGCGATCCGAAGGCAGGGTGAACGTCATGTGCCAGTGTGCGTAGTGCCAACAGTAAAATTCGGAGGCGGTCGTGTTATGGTGTGGTCGTGTTTTTCTTGTTGTTTTCTTATTGTTTGGCGTGGCACCATCAGAGCACAGGCCTACAATGATGTTTTAAGCACCTTCTTGATTCCCACTGTTGAAGAGAAATTCGGGGATGGCGATTGTATCTTTTAACAAATCAAGCACCTGTCAAACTGCTGATTGGCTTCTGCCTCGGGTTCTTCGGCCGACGTTCATCTAATGATTTTACTGTCGTTTCGCCTGCACGAGTGGCTGGCATTGTCAAAGCTTCACCCCCCATTGCCGGTGGTGAACTGCATACTGGCATACTGCATACAGGCACTCATGCTGGCGAAACGACAGTAAAATCATTAGATGAACGTCGGCCGAAGAACCCGAGACAGAAGCCTATAGGCAGTTTGTCAACAAGTGGCCACGAAAGCCTTAACAATTTTGAATCAAGCATCTGTTCATAAAGCGCTGCCTGTGGCTGAGTGGTTACGCAACAATAACATCTCTGGAATTGACTGGCCTGCACAGAGTCCTGACCTGAATCTACCGAACACCTTTGGGATGTTTTGGTTCGCCGACTTCGTGCCAGGCCTCACCGACATCTATACCTCTCCTCAGTCCAGCACTCCGTGGAGAATGGGCTGCCATTCCCCAAAAACCTTCCAGCATCTGATTGAACGTATGCCTGCGAGAGTGGAAGCTGTCATCAAGGCTAAGGGTTGTCCAACACCATATTGAATTCCAGCATTGCCACTAACTTGTAAGTCATTTTCAATCAGGTGTCCAGATACTTTTGATCACGTAGTGTAAGACATTTAAAAAAAGTGAATGATGAGTTAGTGGGTGAGTGAGACGAGCACTGCGTGATCAGTGACTCGCTGGCGCTCAGTGCTAATTAGAAGCGTCTCGACGGTGATGCGGCGCTGTGGGCGCCCACTTTGGCAGCGACGCCCGGCGCCTGCAAGTGACAAATGCCTCCGCCACTTGACACGTCAGCAGCCGGGGCGAGTCACGTGTCTGCCTGTAGAATGGATCCAAGCATGTTGACGAGTGCAAACTGAATGACGCCACAGTCCGTGGAATACTGCAGTGTCATGACAGCGACGCGTGTGTAACAGGTTTCAGTGGCGTCGATGTGACGGTACCACTTTCTGGCATGCCACCAATAAATGACGCTGATGGGCTTCGCCAAGCACTGCATAGTACCGCTCGACTGCTTCCTGGTGGTTGAATTTGGAAACAACAGCATTCTCTCCCAGGTTTCCTGAGATGCATTGCTGACAACTAAAATTACGGCACCATGAATGCGGCACGCAGCCAATATCAAACTAGGTAGGACATGCATATACGCAGTTGGAAGCAAATCAAACGACGGAGTGGACTCAGGGGTAGCAATGTTTATCAACAAGAAACTTCGTCATAAATTACGGCCCATATTGCATAATGAATGCTCAAATGACAATGCAGAACAATCTGCATTCTAAATCCGCTTGAGTCAGCCAACAATTTAATGAATATTGATAGACTTGCAGTAATCCACTCTGGTGCCGAGCGGTCTAACGCACGGCTTTCCGGATTGGAAAGGAGCGCCTCGTCCCCGGCACGAATCCGCCCGGCGGACTTGTGTCGAGGTCCGGTGAGCAGGCCAGTCTGTGGATGGTTTTTAGGCGGTTTTCCATCTTCCTCTGCGAATGCGGGCTGGTTCCCCTTATTCTGCTTCAGCTACACTACGTGGCGATTGCTGCACAAACATGTTCTCCATGTAAGCGTACACCATCATTAGTCTACCACGCAAACATTGGGGCTACACTTGTCTGGTGTGAGTCTTTCCGTGGTGAGTGGGGGGGGGGGGGGGGGGTCCACCTGGGGCCGAACCGCACAATAACCCTGGTTAACATACAACATACATACAAAAATCCACTCTGAAGCGTTGCAGTAATCTACACTGACAATTACGAAATCCAAAGTATTATAACTTCTTGGTTGAAGATATACGATGCCAAATGAGAAGATTTCTGATGCAGAAAGTGATAGGTAGATTTATGACGGAATACAGCTTGTACAGGAATGTGGAGCAATGTGCAAGCTGATAACCTGGCTAACAGAACAGCCAAATCGTGGAAAACAATAAGATGCAACAAAATACCTCACATGGAATAAAGGAAGTCTGACAGAAGGGTTCAGCATCAAATAGGAGATTTAGTGGAAAAGGAGGGAAATACGAAACCGTGTTTTCCTAGGATCCTCAGACGTTTAACGATTAAGCTACCACTATCAGCGAACTTTGGAGTCATCTAATGGGTAATGGAAAACTAAAACTCTATTGTAAATGGTGCTACATAATTGATGACGCACTGTGCACCTGTAATGGAGGAAACAACCAAATATTGACCACATGCTTTTAGACTGCAGTAATTTTATGACAGACAGGACACTATCAGAAAGCAAATAACTGAAAAGCGTGAATGACGGCCGATCAATAAATCAGACTTAGTTAGTAAATTCATAAGATACATTTACAACTTTTGTAATTCAATAAGATTCTCAGTTATATTGATCCTCTTTGGTATCAATTGTAATTTTATACATATCTTTAAACACCCGAATGTATGCTAGATGGCTAACAGATTGCGAGTCATAAGTCAAGATGAAGATCTGTACAAGCAAATATAATTTGACATTTCAGTAAACTGTTAAGTCTTGATGTAATCTTAATTTGTATTTGCATGAGCTGAGTTGTCTTATTTTTGTTAATCTAAAATTCACAGATGTGATATTACAATGTAATGGAACATGTGAAATAAATAAATAAGATGGTAAGATGAAAAGATAAGCACTTCAGAGCACATACTTTCCACAAGGTGGTGGGATCGCGAACTCAGTGCGAGGTATTGTGTTATACTGCTGGAATATGGCATGCAATTCAAAAGGCGTTGTGGTGTGGACTGCAGTATGGGCTATTATGTTATACTGCTGGAATTTTCAACACATTCTACAAGGTGGTATGGTGCGAACTGCATTGTGGGTAACTGCATTATACTGCTGGATTATGCCACACATTCCATGAGGCGGCGTGGTGCGAACCGCAGTTTGGGCTATTGCGTTATAGTGCTGGAATATTGCCTATATTCCACAAGGCAGTGTGGTACGAACTGTAGTGTGAGTTACTGCATTATACTGCTGGATTCTGCTGTATATTCAACAAGTCGGTGTGGTGCCAACTGCAGTGCACATTACTGCGATATACTTCTATAATGTGCCATACATTCGTCGAGGTGCTGTGGCGGAAACTAAACTGTGAGGTAATATATTGTATTGCTGGAATATGCCATACATCCCTCAAGGAGTTATGAAGTGAACTGCAGTATGGAATATCGTGTTATACATTACTCAAGGCGTTGCAGTGCGAACTGCTGTGTGAGGTGTGTATCAGTTATGGATTTGAAAATAAAATTCATCGTTTATAGAGACTGTTGTCCCAGAAACGAAAAGAAGTGGAATATGCGTAATGTTAACATAGTTTTTCTTGTAGCATTGTGAATGCAATTCAGCCATATTTCATCTTGCACAATGTCTAATGAGTTTTACGTCACAAGTTCACCTCTGATATAATTATAGCTACATGACTGCTCTGCAAATCGCACTTGCTTGCAGGTGTTGGAATTATATCTATACCATCCCAGTGTCGAAAAGGGTGTGGCAGGAGTGAATACCTAAATCATTCCGTGCGAACCCTGATTTCTCTTATTACGCTATTATCGTCCTTCTATGCTGCATAAGTGTTTGGCGGAAAAATATTTTGACATTGGGAAAAGAAAATCGTTGACCGAAATTTGGTACAAAGATTTATAGGCAAAGAAACACGCCTTCACTTTTATGACTACCATGCCAGTACACTTACTATATCCGTGACTCTCTCTTCCCTATGTAGCTATAACACAAAAGTACCAAATTATGTAAAAAATTGGAGAGGGCCTTCGAAGTTGCAGTATTCATTTAATTCATTACCTGGTGACTAGTTTCGAACCTAAGCTCATTAGCAAATCATCCACTAAGCTACGCAATAACAAACATTACTACAGCCACATGACTCATCATTCCATTTATACATATTTTTTAAAGTAGTGCAGGAAAGAACTTCATTCACCCCATACGTTTTTTCGCAGCACTGACTGAAAACGTGATTTTTTGTCAGAAGGGTCACACTATGTATTAACAAATGGAATCTCATCAAGCGGAATTTAATATTTGACATTCCCCAATGACATATGACTGACCCTTTCCTATTTTTGATGTTTATAAATAATTTAGAAATATCTGAGCAACGCTCTCAGATTTCTTACATTTAACTCCTTCTTTCAAAATTTGTTGAAGTCTACACAAGATCAAAAAGAACTGCAAAATAATTGACAGCATATCCAAACGTCCCCCCATGAACCATGGACCTTGCCGTTGGTGGGGAAGCTTGCGTGCCTCAGCGATACAGATGGCCGTACCGTAGGTGCAACCACAACGGAGGGGTATTTGTTGAGAGGCCAGACAAACATGTTGTTCCTGAAGAGGGCAGCAGCCTTTTCAGTAGTTGCAGGGGCAACAGTCTGGATGATTGACTGATCTGGCCTTGTAACATTAACCAAAACGGCCTTGCTGTGCTGGTACTGCGAACGGCTGAAAGCAAGGGGAAACTACAGCCGTAATTTTTCCCGAGGACATGCAGCTTTACTGTATGATTAAATGATGATGGCGTCCTCTTGGGTAAAATATTCCGGAGGTAAAATAGTCCCCCATTCGGATCTCCGGGCGGGGACTACTCAAGAGGACGTCGTTATCAGGAGAAAGAAAACTGGCATTCTACGGATCGGAGCGTGGAATGTCAGATCCCTTAATCGGGCAGGTAGGTTAGAAAATTTAAAAAGGGAAATGGATAGGTTAAAGTTAGATATAGTGGGAATTAGTGAAGTTCGGTGGCAGGAGGAACAAGACTTTTGGTCAGGTGATTACAGGGTTATAAATACAAAATCAAATAGGGGTAATGCAGGAGTAGGTTTAATAATGAATAAAAAAATAGGAGTGCGGGTTAGCTACTACAAACAGCATAGTGAACGCATTATTGTGGCCAAGATAGACACAAGGCCCATGCCTACTACAGTAGTACAAGTTTATATGCCAACTAGCTCTGCAGATGATGAAGAAATTGATGAAATGTATGACGAGATAAAAGAAATTATTCAGGTAGTGAAGGGAGACGAAAATGTAATAGTCATGGGTGACTGGAATTCGTCAGTAGGAAAAGGGAGAGAAGGAAATATAGTAGGTGAATATGGATTGGGGGGAAGAAATGAAAGAGGAAGCCGCCTTGTAGAATTTTGCACAGAGCATAACTTAATCATAGCTAACACTTGGTTCAAGAATCATGAAAGAAGGTTGTATACCTGGAAGAATCCTGGAGATACGAAAAGGTATCAGATAGATTACATAATGGTAAGACAGAGATTTAGGAACCAGGTTTTAAATTGTAAGACATTTCCAGGGGCAGATGTGGATTCTGACCACAATCTAGTGGTTATGAACTGCAGATTGAAACTGAAGAAACTGCAAAAAGGCGGGAATTTAAGGAGATGGGACCTGGCTAAACTGAAAGAACCAGAGGTTGTAGAGAGTTTCAGGGAGAGCATAAGGGAACAATTGACACGAATGGGGGAAAGAAATACAGTAGAAGAAGAATGGGTAGCTCTGAGGGATGAAGTAGTGAAGGTAGCAGAGGATCAAGTAGGTAAAAAGACGAGGGCTAATAGAAATCCTTGGGTAACAGAAGAAATATTGAATTTAATTGATGAAAGGAGAAAATATAAAAATGCAGTAAATGAAGCAGGCAAAAAGGAATACAAACGTCTCAAAAATGAGATTGACAGGAAGTGCAAAATGGCTAAGCAGGGATGGCTAGAGTACAAATGTAAGGAAGTAGAGGCTTGTCTCACTAGGGGTAAGATAGATACTGCCTACAGGAAAATTAAAGAGACCTTTGGAGAAAAGAGAACCACTTGTATGAATATGAAGAGCTCAGATGGCAACCCAGTTCTACGCAAAGAAGGGAAGGCAGAAAGGTGGAAGGAGTATATAGAGGGTTTATACAAGGGCGATGTACTTGAGGACAATATTATGGAAATGGAAGAGGATGTAGATGAAGATGAAATGGGAGATGCAATACTGCGTGAAGAGTTTGACAGAGCACTGAAAGACCTGAGTCGAAACAAGGCCCCGGGAGTAGACAACATTCCATTAGAACTACTGATGGCCTTGGGAGAGCCAGTCATGACAAAACTCTACCATCTGGTGCGCAAGATGTATGAGACAGGCGAAATACCCACAGACATCAAGAAGAATATAATAATTCCAATCCCAAAGAAAGCAGGTGTTGACAGATGTGAAAATTACCGAACTATCAGTTTAATAAGTCACAGCTACAAAATACTAACGCGAATTCTTTACAGACGAATGGAAAAACTGGTAGAAGCGGACCTCGGGGAGGATCAGTTTGGATTCCGTAGAAATGTTGGAACACGTGAGGCAATACTAACCTTACGACTTATCTTAGAAGAAAGATTAAGAAAAGGCAAACCTACGTTTCTAGCATTTGTAGACTTAGAGAAAGCTTTTGACAACGTTAACTGGAATACTCTCTTTCAAATTCTGAAGCTGTCAGGGGTAAAATACGGGGACCGAAAGGCTATTTCCAATTTGTACAGAAACCAGATGGCAGTTATAAGAGTCGAGGGGCATGAAAGGGAAGCAGTGGTTGGGAAAGGAGTGAGACAGGGTTGTAGCATCTCCCCGATGTTATTCAATCTGTATATTGAGCAAGCAGTAAAGGAAACAAAAGAAAAATTCGGAGTAGGTATTAAAATTCATGGACAAGAAGTAAAAACTTTGAGGTTTGCCGATGACATTGTAATTCTGTCAGAGACAGCAAAGGACTTGGAAGAGCTGTTGAACGGAATGGACAGTGTCTTGAAAGGAGGATATAAGATGAACATCAACAAAAGCAAAACGAGGATAATGGAATGTAGTCAAATTAAATCGGGTGATGCTGAGGGGATTAGATTAGGAAATGAAACACTTAAAGTAGTAAAGGAGTTTTGCTATTTAGGGAGTAAAATAACTGATGATGGTCGAAGTAGAGAGGATATAAAATGTAGACTGGCAATGGCAAGGAAATCGTTTCTGAAGAAGAGAAATTTGTTAACATCGAGTATAGATTTAAGTGTCAGGAAGTCGTTTCTGAAAGTATTTGTGTGGAGTGTAGCCATGTATGGAAGTGAAACATGGGCGATAACCAGTTTGGACAAGAAGAGAATAGAAGGTTTCGAAATGTGGTGCTACAGAAGAATGCTGAAGATAGGGTGGGTAGATCACGTAACTAATGAGGAGGTATTGAATAGGATTGGGGAGAAGAGAAGTTTGTGGCACAACTTGACTAGAAGAAGGGATCGGTTGGTAGGACATGTTTTGAGGCATCAAGGGATCACAAATTTAGCATTGGAGGGCAGCGTGGAGGGTAAAAATCGTAGAGGGAGACCAAGAGATCAATACACTAAGCAGATTCAGAAGGATGTAGGTTGCAGTAGGTACTGGGAGATGAAGAAGCTTGCACAGGATAGAGTAGCATGGAGAGCTGCGTCAAACCAGTCTCAGGACTGAAGACCACAACAACATATCCAAACGTCTGAAAAAACAAGGACTCTAAAATGCATACCCTAAGAGCTATGAACACTTGTTCAGTTGAAGATGAACGACATAGCTCCTCAGGTATATATTTCAGAGCCCCTGTTTAACAAACTTATTTCCATGTTTTGGTCCAGCGCTGAAAAGTGTCTACCCTACAAACTCCCCCAAAAAAGTCATGATACACAAATGCGGACTTTATTTATATATTATTCCGACCGGTTTCGGCCATAAACCATGTTAATGGTCCTGTATATAATACGAAGCAAAAATCAAGTCAATTGCAGAAAGGAAATGACCTACAAGGTTACAAGATTATTTCGAATGTAACAACAGAAAAATTACTTACATCGAAAAATTAATCTGCAGCAAACATTACACGTAAAAACTAAAAGTATCGTTCATTTCCAACATTACAAGTATGATATCAGTGTGAAGAGCAACAAACTGAAGAGAACCACAACGAGACAGTACAGGGCCAAAACTTATAGTAAACAACACGAAGATTAAGGACTACAAAGGTAATACATTTGTAGCCAGGATGAAGATAACACTAATCATACATCTCGCAACAAAACTGCATCCAGACAAAAATTTTCAACAAAACAAAGTACTAAAAATTTAAATTATATTACGTAAGTGTTTTTTTACACACGATAACAACATTCTTTATCGTAAAGACTAAAGGGTTACATCTTTACAATATAATATAAACTTATCAGAATTGGGTATATAACATACTGCAAATATCCAATTCGTGCTGGCATATATATCTAAAAGGTATTACTTCAGTTTACATATTTTTATGGAAAAAAGTACCATCTAGCAACACAGTAGTTATTAAACCCAATATCTGATACATCTACAGCAAAGGTTATCAGAAACTGGCATAGTCAAATTCATGAAAAACGATGAGAAAGATGAGACTCGTTAGTGGGCTATCCCATGGCATAATTAGGATCAAATCCTTCAGAAGTGATATACTAATAGCATACCAAATCAGCAGAGAGTATACGTTCACAAAATCATAACGGACAACTTTCAAGGATACAAAGAATTGTCATAATGTTTCTGTCAAGAGTGCCCTACTAACAATGCCTTTTTCGCAAAAAAAATGTACGAAAATGAAGCAAAATTCAATTTGCTAAGTGTAAAGTATAAAAATACTAGCTTAGGATAACATAGAGTGTAATTAATTATTTCATGCTGACATGCAAAGCTAGAAATTAGCAGACCTACACATAGAGCAATAAAATTTAAGTACCTTCAATAAACGTATTTGTCACTTAAACAAAAAGTCAAATACCTACATCTAAGGCAATAAGAGAATATCACATGAGGATCAATAGCAAAGTATGACCATTCGAAATAATCTTGTGACCTCTTGGCCATTTCTTCATGTAATTGACACGATTTTTGTTTTGTTTCGTACGGTGCTGTGAACACAGTTTATGTCAGAAACCTGTCAGAGTAAAATATAAATAAAACCAGAATTGGTTTGTCATGGATTTTATAAACTATTTACGATCTGATAAGTACCTTAACAAGATATTTACCCTAAAATCTTTGTTATAATAGTAAAGGTATATATAATCCACTGTCAGAGGTACCAGAACGATTTTCACTTATAACTCTTTACCCAATCGTTTTGGGACCAAGGTCTGTTACCTCAAAGACTGAAACATGTCCTCTTCTCCATCATTCCTGGAAGTCACAAAAATCATAACAGAATGTCCTTGAATACTATGTTTTCGACAAACAAGTGGTGGCAACAGCTCGTGATATTAAGGCAGTTTCACAGGATATTAACACGGTCGCTCTTTGTGAACTGCCATGTCTTTATAAAAATGTTGCTCGATTCTGTAAGTTATTGAAAGAATTATTCCGGTGCACTAAGACAAAAACATTCACTAGTTGGGGTGAATAGACAGTTGCGTTTCACCTGAATGCTTTTGGCCGGCCGGAGTGGCCGAGCGGTACTAGACGCTACAGTCTGGAACCGCGCGACCGCTGTGGTCGCAGGTTCGAATCCTGCCTCGGTCATGTGTGTGATGTCCTTAGGTTGGTTAGGTTTAAGTAGTTCTAAGTTCTAGGGGACTGATGACCTCAGAAGTTAAGTTCCATAGTGCTCAGAGCCATTTGAACCATTTGAAGAACGCCTTTTCTTAATTCTTGTCAGATGTGTGTCAACAGACTTTTCTTCAAGGTATCTATGACCATACGTTCCAAAATCCTACAATAAATAGATTTTAATGAGATAGGTTTATAATTTTGCGGATTGCTTGTTTGTTAAAGTTTTCTACATAACTTTCCGATCTTAACATATGTGTCTTTCGTTGAGAGGAAGTTTTTATACGACTGCTAAAAATGGAGACATTTCGTCGTATTATTTCGGAAAGCAACCTAATTGTTGTACAGTCTAGAGCAAAAGACAGTCCTGTATAAAATAATCGAAGGGGATCTACTTTTAAATTACTAGTTTTCATCTTCGCAGTTGCTCTTGATTCAATTTGTGGATTATTTACTTTAACATCTTTGATCGAAGAAATATATAAATATGCGATACCTAGACGACACTAACGGAGTCAAAACCTTGCGACGTGAATGCCACAAATTATTTAGCTTTATTGCTCAGCTGTAATTCTACTACGCTTGCCACATTTTCTAGCATGCGAGGAATGGTTCACGTAATGCACCAATACCAACTTTTACCACGGGCTGATATGACTGAAAAGAACGTTTAGAACCAATTACTGGACACATGAATCTCACAATTTTTAGTGCTTAAGAAAACTTTTTGCTCATACTTGTGAGTCTACATCTACATCTAGATGGATACTCTGCAATCACATTCAAGTGCGTGGCACCTTCACAATTCTCTATTATTCCAGTCCCGTGTAGTGCGCGGAAAGAATGAGCACCTATATCTTTCCGTACGAGCTCTGATTTCCCATATTTTATCGTGGTGATCGTTCCTCCCTATGTAGATCGGTGTCAAAAAAATATTTTCGCGTTCTTAGGTGAAAGTTGGTGATTGGAATTTCGTGAGAAGGTTCCGTCGCAACGAAAAACGCCTTTCTTTTAATGATGTCCAGCCCAAATCTTGTATCATTTCTGTGACACTTTCTCCCATATTTCGCGATAATACAAAACGTGCTGCCTTTCTTTGAACTTTTCCGACGTATTCCGTCAATCCTATCTGGTAAGGACTCTATACCGCGCAGCAGTATTCTAAAAGAGGACGTACAAGCGTAGGGTATGCAGTCTCCTTAGTAGGTCTGTTACATTTTCTAAGTGTCCTGCCAATAAAACGCAGTCTTTGGTTAGCCTTCCCCACAACATTTTCTATGTGTTCCTTCCAATTTACGTTTTTATCCCGCTTCCGGCCATCCTGATTTAGGCTTACCGTGATTTCCCTAAATCGCTCCAGGCAAATGCCGGGATGGTTCATTTGAAAGGGCACGCTCGACTTCCTTCCCCGTCCTTCCCTAATCCAATCCATCCAATTTAAGCTGTTGGTAATTGTAATACCTAGGTACTTAGTTGAATTTACAGCTTTTAGATTATACTGATTTATCGTGTAACCGAAGTTTAACGAGTTTCTTCTAGTACTCATGTGGATGACCTCACACTTTTCGTTATTTAAGGTCAACTGCCACTTTTCGCACCATTTCGATATTTCTTCTAAATCGTTGATGATTTTTTCGTCGATAAACGACAGCGTCATCTGCAAAGAACCGAAGACGGCTGCTCAGATTGTCTCCCAAATCGTTTATACAGATAAGGAACAGCAAAGGGCCTATAACACTACCTTGGGGAACGCCAGAAATCACTTCTGTTTTGCTCGATGACTTTCCGTCAATTACTACGAACTGTGACCTCTCTGACAGGAAATCACAAATCCAGTCACATAACTGAGACGATATTCCTTAAGTACGCAATTTAACTAAGAACCGCTTGTGTGGTACAGTGTCAAAAGCCTTCCGGAGATCCAGAAGTACGGAATCTATCTGAAATCCCTTGTCAATAGCGCTCAACGCTTCATGTGAATAAAGAGATAGTTGTGTTTCACGGGAACGATGTTTCCTAAACCCATGTTGGCTATGCGTCAAGCACTGCTCGATCTGGAGGCGATAGTTGTGTTTCACAGGAACGATGTTTCCTAAACAAATGTTGGCTATGTGTCAAGCACTGCTCGATCTGGAGGCGTTGGTATTGGTCGTCACTGATCCTTTTTCATTTCTCTTGGACAAATACAAAGAAAAGGCCCTCTCTGTCCTTGGCAGAGGTCACCAGTGTTTGATATTGTCCTCGTAGGGAAGCACCGCTCCAGATACTGACAGCGTAACGCTGCTGATACACTCGGAACGTTTTCCTCTGACACACTAAGGACGACCCTGACATTACTCAGTAAGTGATAAGCTTTGAAGGTTTGCAGATCGGATTACTTCCTCGACCCGGCTCTGCCTCCTACTGGCTGTGCTATTTATTTGCCCTTCGCTGTCTCCTCTTTTGTTTCTCAAAAGCTTCGACAGTTTCAAACACCCCTACACTTTTACGGCCAACAACATTAACAGGAGGACATGAAACGTATTCCCATCTGTATAATGGAATGACGACAGTAAAAATTTGTGCCGGACTGGTGAGTCGAACATGGATTTTCCACTTATTGCGAGCATTCGCCTTACCATTAGGCTACCCGTGCACTACTTTGGGCCAGACACAACTTCCGTATGTCATATGCGTTAACAGAAAAGGTGGCAACACACTTCCCTGGAACACGCCTGCAGTTACTTCTGCCGATGACTCCCCGTCCGAGATAATGTGCTGCGCCCTACCTATCGAAATACCCTCAGTGCAAACTTTATTTGTAACAAATATGATTGCACTTTAGTTAATTAGATTTTTCTGGACATTACATCACAAATGTTTGAAGCGAAGATGACCTACCTAAATTTCATCGTCACCATAAGATGTTCTGTCCATTGGAAGGTTCCTAACACCGCTGCTATCTCCATGTGGCCCGTTCCAAGCCAACTTCTTCGTATCATGGCATCTTCCGCTTTTCGCTTCATCCTTCCTCATCCTTCATCCTTCTTCCACCTTCTTCCTATTTTCTTCTGTCCTGCCACTGTACGTTTGACAAGCTGTTTCCTCCCAGTATGTCCTACCCATTCAGCTTTCCTTTTCTTAACTATATTTAAGAGAGTTCTTGACTCCTTTATCATTCCCAGTACTTTAGTGTTCTGCAGTTTATCCACGCATTTTATTTTCTCTATTCTACTCCAAAATTGCATCTCTAATGCTTCAATTTTCTCCTTTTCTTATCATTTTCAATGCCCAGCTTTAACAGCCGTACGGAAAAGCACTCCACATGAAGCATTTAATCAACCAATTTCTTTACCTCTAATTTCAGTTTGCCGGCCGAAGTGGCCGTGCAGTTAAAGGCGCTGCAGTCTGGAACCGCAAGACCGCTACGGTCGCAGGTTCGAATCCTGCCTCGGGCATGGATGTTTGTGATGTCCTTAGGTTAGTTAGGTTTAACTAGTTCTAAGTTCTAGGGGACTAATGACCTCAGCAGTTGAGTCCCATAGTGCTCAGAGCCATTTTTTTAATTTCAGTTTGCTGCATATCAAGCATAACTTTTGCTTCCAATCTCGCCTTGCCACTACAATGGAAATGATGCCCTTACACACAGGTGGTTTGATTCATACTTAACAAATAGAATGCAAAATGTTGTGCAGAATAATTCAAACAATGTTGGAAGCCTAGAAAATTTTAGTGATTGGGGGAAAACACAAAGGGAATCTCACAGTGTTCAATTTTGGATACAGTCCTACTTCTTATATATGAGAATGATCTTCCACTCAACATTCAACAAACAGAAATGATACTATTTGCTGACGATACTAGTGTGACGATAAGTGTCATTTGAGAGAAAGTGCAAGGAATTATCAAGTGTTGGTCAGAAAATGTACTCTCCAGAAAGATTGAAAAAAAAAAAAAAAGAAAAAGAAATACACATTGCATTAAGTTCTGCACAGCGAATAACATTATATCAAAAACTGTAGAACATGGACAGGAGTCAGTAAATAGCGTAGAATGCTCCAAGTTTTTTGGTCTATATATTGGTGAAACCTTGAACTGGAACAAGCATATTACTGAGCTTCGTACGATTGCTAATCTTGGAAAGAAATGAATTACGCTCCTCACATTTTTTGCATTTTTCCACTCAGTGACGCCTTATGAAACAATTTTCTGCACCAGCCCATCACTTAGAGATAAAGTACTGATTTTATAACAGCAAACGGTAAGTATAACATGCGGTGTTATTCTACCTAAATTATTTAGGTACCTCTTCAAGAAGGAAGACATTTTAACTGCGCAATCACAGTACATATATTCGCTGAAATATATTCGCTATTCGTCACAAATAATCCACCACAATTTGAGAAGAAGAGTGACCTCGATACCTACAGCACTAGGGGGTGAAATTACTGTTATTATACATTTTTAAAGCCGTCAGTGGTTCAGAACTGAGTTCAAGATGCAGCAATAAAAATTTTTTATCACGAGGCCAGTATCATAAAATGTCTTTCTGGAAGCAATGCAAGTTTTAAATCTAAAATAATTTCTGCTGGTCCACCCCTTCTATTCAACAGACTAATTTATACCAAAAAACCGGTAACCAGTTAAAAAATAAATAAAGTAAAGGGTGTTTTATGTGTAAGTGAATAAGTAGTACTGAAAAAATAATGTGTTCGTTAATGTTAGCACCAATCATGTATACATTGCCCGTAAAGTGACTCGTTCTACATCATTTCAATAAGATATTCGTTCAAATGATGTATGGAAGATGTAACTAACTAAACCTTGAAATTGTTTATTCTTCACTCATCCAGTTACCAGTTAGCATGCTCCTGTAATGTCTGTACCGTAAAAGCAGTTTAATTTGACTTTCTGTTGCTTTCAGTTTTATGCCTTCTTCCTCGTGTACTGTCTTCTATATTAATTACACATGTTCCCGCATTGTGGTAACTTAATATTCGAAAGAATGAAAGTAGTTGGAAAATGAATAAATTAACGTAACTACTGTATAAAAAAAATCTCCTGCAGATAATGTAATAATCCTGTACTGTATTACCTAACTAGGGTAGATTTGTTAAGGGTAGATATAAAGATCGATAAGCATTTCTCGCTCAATAAGCCATGAAATATTACAGGAAAATGTCAAAGTCTTGCGTTTAGAGAGTCTTATCAGATGACATCACTTCGGCGTCTCATAATGTTCCGACATAAGTAATTTCAACACCAGGAGAATGTCAGTATATCAATTACATACGTGATGATGTTTCCCTAAGCTTTATCAGCATCCGGGTGTTTCCCGATTCCCACTGAAATTCTAGGTCATAATGCCGCTGATATCGCTGCAACAGAAAGTTTTGGGTTGGACGCTTTTTTTGCGGCGCAATATAGATTACGAGCAATAGTCAATAATAACTGATGTGTGATGACCTACGTATATGGTAGGTTGATACCAGCGTTTCAGCGCTGCATGTAAAACATGCAGTGTGGTTACCAGAGCGGTCATACTGATGTGGCGAAACTTATCTCTCATTTTTTAATAAAAATCTAAACACCTAGATGATAAATTAGCATTTCTGCTCGCTAATCAGCCACAGCTTGAGCAGAAACCTACGTTGTAGTATGTAATTTCAGTAACAAAATTTAAAGAAAAGTTTTTAGACTTTGCCAAAAGCGTATTGTAGCAAACCGAATTCTTCATTTTTCTCTTCTGTAGATTATTCTTTTTTATGTTACTAATCAAACATTTTAGACGCAAATTACGTAGCACGGAAAAAATCACATTGAGTACACAGTGACCTAAGGCTTAAAATTTTTAAAATCCAAAACAGTCTTTTAAAGCAATATTTTTGCTTTACTTTATGACCGGCTTAGGTTTGTGAGAGCATCATCAGATGCGTCTGTCTTCCTAAACTAGAAAACAAAACATAAAATAACTTTCAGCCAAGGTCTGCAGCGTCAAAAGACTTAAAAACGTCACGAAACTAAGAGATAGACAGGTGATCCATAGTGTATGATCAACGTCAGTAGACCTGTCATTGTGAAATTCTGAACGCCATCTTTGTCCAGGCGAATACTCTATGAGTAAAGAATGGTGAAAACAGAAATTATGAATGGGGAAAGAAGTGCAAAAGCAGCCGATTAATCTGCAGCTCTCTGGATGGATAAGTATCTTTTCATTATCGTACTCGACTGAAGGAAACATAAAATAGCTTCTTCTCACTGAATTACATTCTACTGAAGCACCACATCTCAGAAGCTTCTATTCTCTTCTTGTCTGAAGACCTATTTATCATTCATGTTTCAATTCCCTACAGGCCTACACTCCAGGTAAATACTTTCAGAAAATAGTCCCTGACATTGAAATTTGCGTTACAGGGTAACGTATTTACAATTTTAAGAAAGGTTTTTAACTGATATTGGCAGTTTGCAATTTATATCCTCTCTACTTCAGCCATCATTAGTTATTTTGCTGTCCAAAGAGCAAACCCCATCTCCTATTTTTAGTGTCTTATTTCTTAATCTAATTTCTATTTCTCTCAGCATCACTTGATTTCTGCGTTTCATTTCCCTTGTCTTACTTTTGTGATATTCACAACGTCTACGCAATACGCTATCCATTCCATTCAACTTATATTTCAAATCCTTTGCCAACTCCGAGAATTGAAAGGTGCCCTCTCGGTAGAGAAAATTCTGCAGTCGACCAAGCCCCAGCGAAATTACATTACGAAATGCGAATGTTTCAAAGTCGCGTCAAGAAGGCACATTCCAATGGCGACGGGATTTTCTTAGTGTCCTATAATAGGCATTAACACCACCTGCAATCAACTCGTCGTACTCTGAAAATAATAAAACGTACCATTAATAGTGCCCATCGGTGAAAGAAACATATGATAAAGTTTCACGCCCACATCTTTTGGCTGTTTGCCGTCATTGTTTAGTGACACTCGACCATGAAAGTTTAACAAACTTCCTACACCGAAACAGTGTAGGAATTAAAGTAGCCAGAATTCCAGAGATTAATTAACAAAATAAAACACATAAAGCTCGAATCATTTGTGGAAGGAAAAGTTCATCTCCAACCTTTTGAAAAGGGTCTCTGTGAAGATAAATAATAAATCTACTGCAGGAAATATTATTTCATATAAGGTACAGGGTATGTCATCTGATCACAAATTATTTCGTAAGGGATAGTACAAGAAACTTACATATTTCCTCTGCAAAGGCCCGGAAGAGAAAGAGAAGTGAGTGGCGAAGAAATAATTAAAGGTAAATCATTAGCTTTAAAAAACAAGATAACGTGGAAGATGGGAAACTTCTCACGTTAGACGTATTAATAATATACATTCCTGCTTTGTAAACGTTGGACTACGGTATTTTTATTTTTTTGACTTTGAATATCGTGTTTTCAGGAAAAAGAAAATTTTGTCACATAAGATCGTTTTGTGATAAAAAGTAAAGAATTACAGTATCATCGGTAAATCTCGAAGATTTTATTTCTCCCCCGTGAATTTTAATTCCTTTCTAAATTTGTTTTTGGTTTCATTGACTGCTTGCCCAACGTTCAGATTGAATGACATTGCGGACAGGCTGCACACCTATTTCACTCCATTCTCTACCAGTGCCCCCTTTTCACGTCTTCTAACTGTTTATAACTGCAGTTTTGTTTCTGGACAAGTTGTAGATAGAGTTTGACTCGCTGAAAACTTAAGAATTATTAGTATTACACTTCGGACGAAAGAAGCCAAATAATCAATTACATTAACAGTAAAATAAGGAAAGTTTACGATAAGTGCATGTCAGCAGCCTTCACTTTGGACAGTTAATGATAAGATCGTAGAAATGCTAAGGTTTGTGTAGCCAGAAATGGAGAGATGCATGTCAGTTATTATTGGGATTTACAAGGAAGCAAACGAATGAACAGGGAACGGGTCGGAGAGGAAAACGTAATTGTGAGGGTAATGAAAGTGATACGGAAGTGGATGGATGTCATGATATGGGGGCCTCTAAGGCACTTCTATTAAATGAGACTTCAGTTTATAATGCAATCACAACGCAAATCTTGTCTAATACTTCACATGTTGCGTACAATGTGCTTCTTGTAGAGAAAGTCACAAATAACGTACGCCGTCGATGATTCAATTAGCAGATTAGACGTCGTACGAACTGCTGTATCTGACGTAGCACCTGTATTGCCTTCTATACCTCTGATGTTCTTACCTATTCATAATTATGGAGGTTCGTTCATCCGAGCGTACGTAAGGTAGTACTGCATTAAGCTTTGCTTCAACATGAGAGACGTTTGTAATAGGATACGAACACGGTAGTATGTACTAAGAAAGCAAACAGGTATAAGTTAACCTACTTCCTGGCAAATACTGGCAACGAACTACTTTTCACTAGCTTATAGTGATTACTTTACGCAGTAATGAAGCGTGTTTATTACACTATGTAGAGCATCAATCAGTATGTCATAAGGTGGCCCTAAAACTGTAGTTGTGTTCAACAGCACTTTTAAAATCGTTATCGAATATTTCTTCTGTCTGTAACATCAGTTTTATTCACTGCCTAATGATGAAGCTCTGCACTGAGCTGATCATGGTTTGCATTTAGGGACCGCGACACTGGCATTGCTTAGATAAGGTACTTAAAGCCAAACTTTTAATGGCGCATAAATCTGAAAAGCAGATTACTTAAGTTTTACACGAACTTTCACTGTTGATCAATAGATACAAAATGATTCAAATGGCTCTAAGCACTATTGGACTTAACATCTGAGGTCATTAGTCCCCTAGACTTAGAACTACTTAAACCTAACTAACCTAAGAACATCACACACATCCATGCCCGAGGCAGGATTTGAACCTGCGACCGTAGCAGCAACGCGGTTCCGGACTGAAGCGCCTTGAACCGTTCGACCACAGCGGCCGGCTGATCAATAGATACCCTCAATCTTTTATGTGCATAGTGTTTCACAATCCATGTTACACATGCATGTAGAGGTTGTAGAGGGGACTTAGTAGATGAAGCTTTACGTAGTAAACCATACCCTGAAACGTCACCCAACGACGCTAGAGAGCACCGAGCGAGATGGCGCAGTGGTTAGCACACTGGACTCGCATTCGGGAGGACGACGGTTCAATCCCGTCTCCAGCCATCCTGATTTAGGTTTTCCGTGATTTCCCTAAATCGCTTCAGGCAAATTTCTGGATGGTTCCTTTGAAAGGGCACGGCCGATTTCCTTCCCAATCCTTCCCTCCGTCTCTAATGACCTCGTTGTCGACGGGACGTTAAACACTAACCACCACCACCACCACCTAGAGAGCGTCAAAGTTATAGGCACCGGCGCCTGTAAATATATATCTGCACAGGGTTACAAACTTTGTTATATTTTATTATCTACATATATAATTAAGCCTATGTGGAACCCTCAAAGCGTAACTTCTACTCTCACTTGTCTGGTATTTTCCGTAACGATTTGTTTTGTTTCAGGTGCTCGGTCATAAGCAAGAACTGACTACACCTCAGTAGAAAGCCAAATGCGTCGCGCAGTAAGCGGACACGAAATCACCCACTGCTGCCCAAAGAAATTTCCTACGTAAATTTCAAAGGGAGCCACACGACGTTAAGGGGCTCCGGAACGCCCTATACTTGCAATGTTAAAATAACGCTTATAAATTACATCTTTCCTCACAAAGTATTTGAGGTAGGAAGTTGAACTTTTTACAGATTATTTATTGGAATATGGGCTACAACTTAACACAGGGATTTTACAAAATTTTAGTTCAGTTATTAAAGATGATTTTTTTCAATTGTAATGAAAATTCACAACATTTTCTTGCAATTTTTTATTTATATATTCAAAAATATACAGTTTTTTGGAAAAAGGCTGTGTTAAATTATGCAGAAGGTACTGTGTAACATTTACTGAAAGTTTGAAACAAATATGTTTGGAAGATCCTTAGAAAACATGTAATTAGTATGAGAAAATAAAAGTTTTGGGAATCGAGCGACAAAGATTGGATTAACTTTTTAGTGCATTCCAGGTCCATAGGATGGATTATCTTCATCCTCTGCAAACTCCTCCTCCAGCTTCCTCTTGTTCCTCCTCCTATTTACTCTTGCTTGTATTTGTAGACTCTTTACAGCCCTGTCTGCAGCCCGAAGGTGTTCCTTGTCTAAAGCAAGCATCGCTCGTTGTTGTGTTCGTAGATTTTGCTACCATTTTCTTCAGTTGCAGTTACTGCAACACTGTTCCAAAAGGTGGTCATGTATGAACACTTATCACATTTCAGTTGTATTTCACTAGCAAGTCCTACGTGCTTTATTATGGAGAGTTCCAGACCAACTTCACTACAATGAATACATCTTACACAGTTTGAAAAAATTCCTTTGAGAACCGACATATCAAATATTTCATTCACATCCGATTCGCCCATAAAACATTCATAGTTTTCACTCATTGAACCAAGCTTCTTCTGTGAAGTATTTTCTTTCCCACTTTGACTGCTATGGGCAGGTGTACTTGGGAGGTTAGGTTCACTCACTTGGTTATCGTCTTTATTGTTTACAGTAATAACACATACCTTCGGCTTTCCAACATTTCTCCTTTTCTTAAAAGCCTTCAGAGGGTTTCTAATAACTTTACTTTTACTCATTATTATACTTCAACAAAACAGAGACTCAAGAAACAGAATTAATTACGAATATTTTCGAGATAACGACAGAGTAAATAAACATGAAACAATCTACAATCACACCAGCGATATATATTGAACCATCACAGGTTAGCCACAACACATACTTTATCTCACATCACTAAAATGTACCTGATGAACACGGACGTTAATAATAATACCATTTGACAGCAGTTTAACAGCGCCACAGTGGGTCACACCCATGTAGAACACATTTCAAAAAAAATTTAAAAATAGTTGTAGTCTTCAGAATTGAATAAATTATATATCTATTAAAAGGTAATAGTCTGCAGATTCAGAAAACGCAAAAAAGTAAAAACTGAACTTTTCATGATTTTGAGCCTTTCCGGAGCCCCTTAAGACGATTAGGCCTCGATATGACAGTGTAAACCATCAGGTTCGACAGAAAACGCACATCTAATGAAATGGTAGAGGAGATCAGAGAGACATCCCAAAGAAGCCCAGCAACGTCAATTCAGGAGCATCACGAGTTCTAATATCCCTCGCACAACAGTTCGCGAGGTGCTGCATGCACAATTTCACATGCAAACATACAAAGTTAAAATTGTACATACATTGAAGCGGAACAAACTGCAGCTTCGCCACGAATTTGCTACTGATTTGTTGGACTGGATCGGCCAAAACCGTAGCTATCTAGAAAACGTCGTCTTCTCTGACGAAGTGCGAAGGTTAATCGGCACGTTATTCGCATCTCCGGCTCCTAAAACCGCGGCTGTTTTCGGGTACATGTCAGAGACAGTGAAGAGATGAGTGTGGGGTGTGTGCTGATGAAATGCAGCACTACTGGACCATTTTTGTTCATCGAGTAAACAGGAACAGTAATCGTTTATCAGGACAAGCTCGAGCACTTTGCTGTCCCTCAGTTTCTTCCCCTTCAGCCGAACGTCATCTTTCGTTAGGACAGTCCACCACCGGAATGTAATTTATATGGTCGTGACTTCCAGAACCGAACATTTGCACTCTGATGGATGTAAGGAGTTGTGGTGTGTCGTGGTAGATTGGTATTGTACAATTTTGGGCAAGACTACAAAAAAACCAGTTACTTATCATTAGCGTAACATGAGGTTCTATTTAATCGCTGCTTCTCCCGGCTAATAATCTTTATTTTGTTAAAGAAATCTCGACCTGGGATCGTGTAGGAATGTTGTCAGTCAAGCAGTGTAAATGGCACTAAGTTCACGCACAAAAGTGATCTTATAGGACCAGCAAACAAGCTACATGCACATTAAATAATCTCAACAATACGAGAGTAAGGATTTTTAGCTATCTTTGGTGCTGTTTGCGTGCTTTCAAACATTAAGAAAATGAATGATGATGTGGCCCCTAACTACGTACCCTCCAACTCAATGTTGAAATACTAAAAGTTTTGGCTGGTTTCGTTGTCCAGGGGCTGCGATACCTAGCTGCCGCATTACAGGCCAAATACTGCTGAGTCTACAGCGCAAGGTAAGAACACACACATGAATCGAATGGTCGAAGGTTTCTATCACTCGGCAATTGCGAATTATGAATGTAACATATAAATTTACAAATGAAAGATTGCAGTTAAATAAAATCTGCAGGTACTATCTTAACGACTTTAAATGATGAGTACGATAGTAGAAGTACTTTTGAGAATGTGGTACATTTCTGCAAAACACTTATAGGTGTCGATGGTCCAGCAATTGAATAAAATATAAGTTGAATAACAGGGAAACAATAGATACCTACAGCAAGTGATTAATTGTGAACAACAACACAGCTCGTGAGATATTCACTTCTAAACGCACACTACTTCTACACTGTAGAAGCCACGGAAATCTCACAAGTGCACAAGCCGGCACTCCAAAGTATTTCTATCTGCCGCGACCACGCGCAAACCGCTCCACTCTCTCTAAGTCTCTCTCGCGACCGTACGTCTGCCACGCCGTCGCGCCCAGCACTTTTCGTGTCCTCTGCCGTATGTGACGTCCGTTTGTGACGTCGGTGGGGATTCGTTATTCGTTATATACAAAGGGAAATTACACACACACACACACACACACACAAACATATATATATAACTTATCTGCATGATTCTTTCTCTCGGGGATATTGTCTTTTCTTATCACTTTTACTTACGTGCATAAGTAAATATGAAACTGGTTCTTGAAGGGCCTCAGTTATTCATGTACCAACTGTAGATTTTGAACGTGATGACTAAAATATAGTAGCCGTTAACTGAATTGAATGTAATTTTGTTAATTTCTATTTATTGATTGCAAAGCAAGACTTGAGAGAATTTCTATTGTTGCCGTGGAGCGGCCAAGATAAAACTTACTGAACTCATGGAATCTGTATAGTTTAAAAACACGAACTTTGATGTAAATTAATTATCTGTTGCAATTTTAAAAGGTTCGTACAACGAAATCTCTCGCATTTACATTCACTGTTAACACTTTGATAAATAAATTAATAGTTCGGGGCGTAATGGCCGCCCAGAGGCTGCATCCGAAGATGAGCTTCTTGCAGCACAAATTACTGAAAAATGCTTATTAAAAATAATTAGCCACTGCGAACATTAGAGGTGACAACTATTACAAAGAAATTCATTTTTTAATAATAATAACAAGTTTATTTAAGCAGAAATACCAATAACTTACATAAAATATCTGTAGCCGCTCAATGGCTGCCTTCCGTATAGCGAAACGAAACACTGTGTGTCTCATAAAATGCGTCCTTCCTCCTCGGCCGTACAATCGCGTCTCTTTCGATCCTTTTTCATTTTCATAGACATTAAATTATCTCTGCATATCAGATGTTTCAAGAACATTAACTATATCTTTTACCCTAACTATATTCACAAAATACGTAAACTACGATTTACAACCGCTAAAAATGTCAATATTTACGTGATGTACCGTCACACGTACTGTTCGGAACTCCCCCGTGTCTTCTCCGGAAACGATGCTCCTCCCCAGCCTACATCCGCCTCTCTTAGTAACGAGCGCTGTGATTGGCTAGAGCGCTCCCTCCATGTCTCCAAGCCAACGTACACTCACAAACATAAAGAAACATATTCGAAATTCTAAAGTTACATTTAAATAACTTTAAATTAAATAAATATTCCTACAGCTGGACCATAAACATGCTCTAACACACATTATTATAAACATAAACAAATTAAATAAACATATATCAAAGGAATAGAAACAAAAGTAGGCCAGTAGCCTAATGTTACTGTGCTTTCTAAACACAGTAAATATTTAATCTATTTCTTCATGACTAGTATATATCGGATATAAACAAAGACATAGATGAATAAATATATTTACAAGCATGCTGCTACCGCTTTTTTCGTGTAACTGTGGAGTACTTATGGCCTGACGTGATCGATAGTAATCGGCCACTTTGACCTTCAATAACTGAAATACTATTTAAGCTACCTGCCTGTAAGTCATACCGACTTGTTGTTGTGGTCCTGAGACTGGTTTGATGCAGCTCTCCATGCTACTCTATCCTGTGCAAGCTTCTTCATCTCCCAGTACCTACTGCAACCATATCCTACTGAATCTGCTTAGTGTATTCATCTCCTGGTCTCCCTTTACGTTTTTACCCTCCACGCTGCCCTCCAATACTAAATTTGTGATCCCTTGATGCCTCAGAACATGTCCTACCAACCGGTCCCTTCTTCTTGTCAAGTTGTGCCACAAACTCCTCTTCTCCTCAATTCTATTCAATACCTCCTCATTAGTTATGTGATCTACCCATCGAATCTTCAGCATTCTTCTGTAGCACCACATTTCGAAAGCTTCTATTCTCTTCCTGTCCAAACTGTTTATCGTCCATGTTTCACTTCTATACATGGCTACACTCAACACAAGTACTTTCAGAAACGACTTCCTGACACCTAAATCTATACACTGGTTTACACTAATAGCTTCCTACAGGCGTAGTGATTGACAAAATCGGATGAAGCGTTTATATATTGTAAATTCGTTGCTCTGTGTTACTTGTATAATTTACCGCCAGATACTAAACTTAAAACTAATAAATGAGTGGAAAATCTGATTACACCTTCAGAATCGTCGTGCAAATAATAGTAATGTACCTGTTTCTTTTTGATGTATCATAATTCATCTGGTTACTATTAATTTCCATACGAACTGTGAAACGTCTGCCATTAAGGTATCACAAAGTCCGCCATCTTTGGCCCTCCCGGCGCACAGCGTCACCGAGGAACTCCCAGCCACGTGCTGGATGGACCACGTGGTCCGGCCGTTGAGAGCCACAACGTGGATGCTAGCGATCTCGGGCCTGCCGAGCGGCCAGAGGGGTGGCCGCCCACTCTGAACTCAGAATATTTCCAGGGCGCCACGACTCCCCCGTTACCTCACACGTTGCGTAATAGTCTCATTACTAGTTGCAGCTCGTCTGTCCAATTTACCGCTACTCTTATTCGAGGTGGCAACACTTTTCTTTAAGCGGAATGAACAGTTTTGACACACAATACCACATGCGCACAACACTAACGTATTATTTCCTCATAAAAGCATTTCATGAAAGTTGTTACGAAATAACCTGGCTTCATACATAAGCACAGAACAATTTTTATCACGTAAGATGCTGTTTGCACTATAGTTACAGATTATTCACAATCTAAGTGGAATTTATTACCTCTGAGTGGATTCTGGACCACCAATACAGAATTATTATCGCAATAACGTCGATCAATGATGTCTGTTTAAAAATTCAGTTTAAAACTGCCGCTGAAATATTCCACTAAGATTGTGGCTAACATAAGACAATCACTTATAGAATCTATCTTCAGGCAGTTTTATTACTAACATATTATATATATATATGTATATATATACACAGGGTGAGTCACCTATATTTCGTAAACCACATCAAATACTATACTGACTAACCGATTCCACAGACCGAACGTGAGGAGAGGGGCTAGTGTAATTGTTTAATACAAACCATACAAAAATGCACGGAGTATGTTTTTTAACACAAACCTACGTTTTTTTAATGGAACCCCGTTAGTTTTGTTAGCACATCTGAACATATAAACAAATACGTAATCAGTGCCGTTTGTTGGATTGTAAAATGTTAATTACATCCGGAGATATTGTAGCCTAAAGTTGACGCTTGAGTACCACTCCTCCGCTGTTTGATCGTGTGTATCGGAGAGCACGGAATTACGTAGGGATCCAAAGGGAACGGTGATGGACCTTAGCTACAGAAGAGACTGGAACAGCACATTACGTCCACATGGTAACACCTTTTTATTGGTCTTTTTCACTGACGCACATGTACATTACCATGAGGGGTGAGGTACACGTACACACGTGGTTTCCGTTTTCAATTACGGAGTGGAATAGAGTATGTCCCGACATGTCAGGCCAATAGATGTTCAATGTGGTGGCCATCATTTGCTGCACACAATTGCAGCCTCTGGCGTAATGAATGTCGTGCACGCCGCAGTACATCCGGTGTAATGTCGCCGCGGGCTGCCACAATAGGTTGTTTTATATCCTCTGGGGTTCTAGGCATATCACGGTACACATTCTCCTTTAACGTACCCCACAGAAAGAAGTCCAGACGTGTAAGATCAGGAGAACGGGCTGGCCAATTTATGAATCCTCCACGTCCTATGAAACGCCCGTCGAACATCCTGTCAAGGGTCAGTCTAGTGTTAATTGCGGAATGTGTAGATACACCATCATGCTGATACCACATACGTCGACGCGTTTCCAGTGGGACATTTTCGAGCAACGTTGGCAGATCATTCTGTAGAAACGCGATGTATGTTGCAGCTGTTTGGGCCCCTGCAATGAAGTGAGGACCAATGAGGTGGTCGCCAATGATTCCGCACCGTACATTTACAGTCCACGGTCGCTGTCGCTCTACCTGTCTGAGCCAGCAAGGATTGTCCACGGACCAGTAATGTATGTTCCGTAGATTCACTGCCCCGTGGTTTGTGAAACCCGCTTCATCGGTAAACAGGTAGAACTGCAACGCATTCTCTGTTAATGCCCATTGACAGAATTGCACTCGATGATTAAAGTCATCACCACGTAATTGCTGATGTAGCGACACATGAAACGGGTGAAAGCGGTGACGATGCAGTATGCGCATGACTCAATCCACCGGCTCTCGCAATGTCCCGTGTACTCATGTGTGGGTTCATGGCAACAGCAGCTAACACACCAACTGCACACGCTTCTCCTGTGACGGGCCTGTTACGGACCCGTTTGCGTGCTACGACATACCTGTTGCATACAGTTGGCGGTAGATGTTTTGCAATGTGCGGCACGTTGGATGCTCTCTGTCCGGGTACCGTTCTGCATACACCCTGCAGGCTTCAGCTGCATTTCGTCGACACTCGCCATAGATGAGTATCATCTCCGCCTTGTCAGAGTTCGAATACACCATGGTCACAGTTCCTACAACACTACACTATCACAGACGTCTGGTAACGCGGTGTACTTCAGTTGGTCTGCGTGCGGAGACGAATGCAGAATAACAATAGCAGCAAGCGCTACATGCGGACACTGCGACAGCTAGACCAAACCACAACAATGCACTACAGCCACACTCCTAAACACTCTCGTCATCGTAAACATGTCCCTGCAGATGCTGCGCGCCGACCGTGGCCCGTGTATGTTACAACACGCAACTGAACGTCGGAGGTTTCAAGCGTCAACTTTAGGTTACATCTCCGGATATAATTAACATTTTACAATGCAACAAACGGTACTGATTACGTATTTGTTTATATGTTCAGATGTACTAACAAAACTAACGGGGTTCCATTTAAAAAAACGTAGGTTTTTGTCAAAAAACATACTTCCGTGCATTTTTGTATGGTTTGTATTAAACAATTACACTAGCCCCTCTCCTCACGTTCGGTCTGTGGAATCGATTCGTCAGTATTTGATGTGGTTTACGAAATATATCCAGCGGTAATGTTAGATGACTCACCGTGTACATACTGTCGCAATTTAGGCTGAGTAACACCGTGGTGTTGTTGTTATGATATTAAACTATTGCACGGAGGGTCGTGAGTTCAAAACTCATCTTAACTGTACGATTTTAATTTCTATATTTGGTTCGAGTACATTCTAGAAGTATCCATAAATGTGAAGAATCATTGTACCGGTATGTTCTGTAGCTGTATATATACTGTATGTGTTCTGGCGCTCTTGTATGTGCAAGTGCTGAATAAACACTCGTGATGTCAAGTTAGTGTCCGTCATTCAGCTAATTACACCTTCTACGTGACATTATTAAATCTTTTCTGCACCTTTACTGTGTGAATTAACATTTAAAAGTAATTCTCAATGTTAATCACTTGTTATTCAGCATTTACCTATAAACCGCACCATAGATCAATAGTGCTAATTGCTGCCCTCAATTGTAGCTGATAAGAACACGTAACATTCATTTAGGACGAGAGTCATGTTGAAACAAAGGTTCAAACGAAAGGGTTGATTTCAGTGACACAGAAACTCTATTTTTGAAATATTACTTAACAATATAATACAGTCTTTTACAGATCTCGCCGGCCGCGGTGACCGTGCGGTTCTGGCGCTGCAGTCCGGAACCGCGGGACTGCTACGGTCGCAGGTTCGAATCCTGCCTCGGGCATGGGTGTGTGTGATGTCCTTAGGTTAGTTAGGTTTAAGTAGTTCTAAGTTCTAGGGGACTGATGACTTGAGATGTTAAGTCCCATAGTGCTCAGAGCCATTTGAACCATGTCGCCCTACGACTTTCATGTCTTTAACGAAATGATAATTAAATCAATACTCTAAGCTGTCGACAGGCGTTAATATACATCAACAGGGACACTTGCAAATGTGTGCCCCGTCTGGGAGTCGAACCCGGGATCTCCTGCTTACAGGGCAGACGCTCTCTCCATCTGAGCCACCGAGGGCACAGACGATAGCGCGACTGCAGGGACTTATCGCCGGCACGTTCCCCGTGAGACCCACATTCGCAACTTAACGTCCACACACCACATTCGTAGTGCCCCTGCCCGCTACACTCATTACTCGCGGCAGACAATCATACCGGGTCCCGAAAGAGTTCGGGCAATGCGTGTGGATCCGCACACAAGAAGAAGGTCAATGGCCGGTTAGTCTCAACTATATGAAAATGATATCTGTTCTTTCGGACATGTCCTAAAGAACAGATACCATCTTCATATATTTCGTGTGTCTGGTCGGGGTAAAAGCATTTCAAAGGAAAGCGCTTCAGGCCGGACGTCTAACTGAAGGAATTTTGGGAAAAGGGAATACTTCGGCTCCTGAAATAGCGGGATGGCTGTGCTCAGGGGTCTGGTGATTTCTTTCGAAAAAAAAGGAAGACTTCAGTTACACCCACAGTGCTGCTTCGTACTTTACCTTTTGAACAACCCTGATAGAAGGTGATGCACTAACCAAGTAGCCCCCAACGATCTCTGGACGTAATCCTTGTGGATTTCTTCCTGTGGGTTATGTAACGACGCATTGTAACGCATCGCATTTACGGGATCTTGACGACCTCTGTGTCTACCATATCGTCCTGTACTCCAGGCATGCACGTGCGCACATCATGTGTTTAGACATTTTTCTGGTTACGGAAGGACTCCATGGAGATGTGCACTAAATTTTTGCACAAGACTTTTGAGTTACCATGTATGATGCGCAAATTGCAAGTATCTACGTCTCACAGTTTCCTTTTCATATTTCGTCTGGAAATAAGGAAGGTTTTATGTGGCCATGTCGTAATTGAGGGAAACGGCAGCTCAAATATGTTACTTTAAACAGACATTCTCGGATTTTTGCCATCGCTCCCTATTATTCAGCGAGCAAACGTCACAGACTCATAAATAAAGTTTCATGAATTAATGAACTCCCTAGTCTGGCATCACACAGTGAACGAGTAGTTACGAGACATTATTACTACGTAGTTACCGGTTTTGCGCACAATACCCTCACGCCGCGTGCTGGGCTAGGCCTTACTTGTTTGCGTGTTTGCGTGGATGATTTACGGGCAGTGGAACGCGCTGGTGGTAACTCATGCCTCGCTGTCCAAACACGGGGAGTCAGTACTCGGAAGTGCTGGCTCACGTTTGTTTATGTTCTGTTGCCAAAGGAAACGAGCCGCACCGCCGGTGAACATTGAGTAGGCCAGTCTCAAGGGCACTGTACAATTCCCCATGCGCAGCCATTCGCAATAACGACAGAGGAGACACTGCACGTATAGAAGAAAACGCAAAATCTAGAGAGCCATGGAAGGTACAAGTCGTTTCTTGCAAGGATGAAAACAACAACCATCCACTGTTAATATCGCGGTTTATTTACAAAAATATAAGCGTTACCGGTTTTGAACAGACAGGTTCACCTTCAGGCAACTGCTCATGTTTAAATTATATCTGTAGTTGTTTACGTTAGATATCGGTTTTTTTTTCTCCTTGTGGCGAAAGTTCCTTAGGGTAACAAAAAAAAAAAAAAAAGAAGCCCAGATGCGAGTAGGACTCGCTCAATGAGGGCTCTGTACAAATTACGTGTATAGGCAATTAATCCATTCCAGGACTCGAAACTATCGGCAGTTTCTGCCTGTTATAGAACCCGTTATTGGCTATATATCAGTCCCACGGATTCCAAGATTTTCGAGAATTTTTTATTTCAATAATATAAATGTGATACTAAGTCATGCAGGCAGCAACCTGGCTACCATTATGATAAGAATCAGTAGTTTTTCGATGAGGCTGACTGAGCCGCTACGGCAAAAGTTAAACAAGGCAAGGAATGGCTTTATCGCTCATATGACGCTTTTCGAAATTTATCCATCATCAGATATCCATTGGCGATTACTGCACGTACGTATAGAGTTACGAGCTCTATGTGAAACAGTCGTATTCACGTTAGAGGGAGGACCTATAACACACGAAATACACAGGATGACAGTTATTGAACTACAGTACTGGCCATTAAATTTGCTACACCGCGAAGATGACGTGCTACAGGCGCGAAATTTAACCGACAGGAAGAAGTTGCTGTGATATGCAAATGTTTAGCTTTTCAGAACATTCACACAAGGTTGGCGCCAGTGGCGACACCTACAACAGTGCTGAGATGAGGAAAGTTTCCAACCGATTTCTCATACACAAGCTGCAGTTGACGGGCGGTGCCTGGTGAAACGTTGTTGTGATGCCTCGTGTAAGGAGGACAAAAGCGTACCATCACGTTTCCGACTTGATAAAGGTCGGATTGTAGCCTATCGCGATTGCGGTTTATCGTATCGCAACATTGCTGCTCGCGTTGGTCGAGATCCACTGACTGTTAGCAGAATATAGAATCGGCGGGTTCAGGAGGGTAATACGGAACGCCGTGCTGGATCCAAACAGCCTTGTATCACTAGCAGTCGAGATGACGGGCATCTTATCCGCATGGCTGTAACGGATCGTGCAGCGACGTCTCGATACCTCAGTCAACAGACGGGGACGTTTGCAAGACACTTGCACGGTCACCATTGACCAGACGTTTTCAATTGGTGTGAGATCTGGAGAATGTAATGGCCAGCGCAGCAGTCGAACATTTTCTGCATCCAGAAAGGCCCGTACAGGACCGGCAACATGCGATCGTGCATTATCCTGCTGAAATGTAGGGTTTCGCAGGGATCGAATGAAGGGTAGAGCCACGGGTCGCAACACATCTGAAATGTAACGTCCACTGTTCAAAGTGCCGTCAATGGGAACAAGAGGTGACCGAGACGTGTAACCATTGGCACCCCATACCATCACACCGGGTGATACGCCAGTATGGCGATGACGAATACACGCTTCCAATGTGCGTTCACCACAATGTCGCCAAACACGGATGCGACTATCATGATGCTGTAAACAGAACTTGCATTCATCCGAAAAAATGATATTTTGCCATTCGTGCACCCACGTTCGTCGTTGAGTACACCATCGCAGGCGCTCCTGTCTGTGATGCAGCGTCAGGGGTAGCCGAAGCTGAGCTGATAGTCCATCCTGCTGCAGAGGTCGTCGAATTGTTCGTGCAGATGGTTGTCGTCTTGCAAACGTCCCCATCTGTTGACTCCGGGATCGATATATGGGTGCACGATCCGTTACAGCCATGCGGATAAGATGCCTGTCATCTCGACTGCTAGTGATACGAGGCCGTTGGGATCCAGCACGGCGTTGCGTATTACCCTCCTGAACCCACCGATTCCATATTCTGCTAACAGCCATTGGATCTCGACCAACGCGAGCAGCAATGTCGCGATATGATAAACCGCGATGGCGATAGGCTACAATCCGACCTTTATCAAGTCGGAAACGTGATGGTACGCTTTTGTCCTCCTTACACGAGGCATCACAACAACGTTTCACCAGGCACCGCCCGTCAACTGCTGTTTGTGTATGAGAAATCAGTTGGAAACGTTCCTCATGTCAGCACGTTGTAGGTGTCGCCACCGGCGCCAGCCTTGTGTGAATGCTCTTAAAAGCTAAGCTTTTGCATATAACAGCATCTTCTTTCTGTTGGTTAAATTTTGCCTCTGTAGCACGTCATCGTCGTGGTGTAGCAATTTTTTGCAACTTATGATGCAGTTATTGAATTTAATGATGGGAACGTCGGGAGGATGAAAGTGTTAGAAAGAATGCGCTTCAACATAGGAAATTTTACTCAAGACATCCTGAGGAAAATAGATTTACAGCGCTTCTCTGCAGCATAAAAGTCAGTTGAAGATCTGGTAAAGGAAAGAAGACAGACAACAAGAAACCAGAAGAGAAGCCTTGAAGGGAAAGACGACCCAGAGTGCAAATGTGGTGCCTTCTGAAGAAGTGACATAAGGAAAAAGTTTAGGTTGAACTTTAAATTGCGTTTCCTGAAAAGTTTGTTTTTTAAAGTTTATATACCTTTTCCTCGGATTCTGTGAATGCTAGAATTATGAAATTTTGTACACATGTTTCTGTGAACCCAATAAACACTGCCTCAAGAGCAAATTTTGAAGTTCTGATTGCAAGCTGAGATATGGGGTGAAGTGCTTGGAATTTTGCATGAATTTAAACTTGTACTTGTGGAATAAATTAAAAAATTATGATAATTCTAATATTTGACCTGTTTCAGAAATTTCAAGAGAGAAGCTTACAACATATAAAGAGATGAAATACAAAAAGTTTTGTAGAAGTCTCTTGAATACTTTCTGAGAAAAAGGATTCAAATGGCTCTGAGCACTATGGGACTTAACATCTATGGGCATCAGTCCCCTAGAACTTAGAACTACTTAAACCTAACTAACCTAAGGACAGCACACAACACCCAGCCATCACGAGGCAGAGAAAATCCTTGACCCCGCCGGGAATCGAACCCGGGAACCCGGGCGTGGGAAGCGAGAACGCTACCACACGACCACGAGATGCGGGCCGAGAAAAAGGAACATACATAATTTTTTGAAAATGAAAAGTCAAATTTCATTCCAAAAAAAAAGTTGAATACATATAATCAAAGCATTTTGTATGTAAATGTGTTACATTTATCTAAAGCATGGTACAAAATCTCATTACCATATCTCCAAAACTGTGGATTTGGTGCATTTTTGAAATAGTGTGTGTTTTTCATCAAAGTCCCACCTTGAACCTAACTAACTTAAGACCATCACACAGATCCATGGCCGAGGCAAGATTCGAACCTCAGACCGCAGCAGCAGTGCGGTTCCGGACTGAAGAGCCTAGAACCTCTCGGCCACAGCGGGCGGCCATGCTGCATCCTGCGACCACACACACACACTACTGAACACCGAAGCACACCACGCCGGTGGCAAGCGCGCGTTGACCACGGCAGATGGTGTTAGGTCAGTAAGTTATGAAGCGTTATTTTTGAACAAAAGTAAAATAAAAACAAACTTAATGTATTGAAGTTTTAACAAATTTTTATAAAGAAAACTCTTACTGTGAATAACGTGCGACTTCCGGACTCTTTGTTTCAACATTGCGAGGTTAGTTTCTAAATAATGTTCTTAAAAATACCACTTCATGACTCACAGTGAACTAACACCAAGTGCCGTGGTCAACACACACTCACCACAGACCTCATATAGCTCGCGATCAGTAGTGGGTATATGGTAGCAGGATGTAGGACGAATGTTGCGGCACTTTTACTAATCGACTGTTTGTACAGGACTGATCCCGCGTTGTATTCACTGGACCACATTAGCCAGTTGCAGTTTTTTCTTTCCTTCAATTAATTCCGTTTATTTCAAGACTATCCTTTTAATACATGCCGGGAAGAACTACTTTCCTCGACTGTTTTTCTAGCGCATGCCGAGGGAAATTTGTTTTTGCGGATGTTTCATAATTCGTGTCCCCAACTTACACTACTAGCCATTAAAATTGCTACACCAAGAAATGCAGATGATAAACGGGTATTCATAGGACAAATATATTATACTAGAACTGATATGTGATTAAATTTTCAGGCAATTTGGGTGCATAGATCCTGAGAAATCAGTACCCAGAACAACCACCTCTGGCCGTAATAACGGCCTTGATACGCCTGGGCATTGAGTCAAACAGAGCTTGGATGCCCTAGCAGCTTCAACACGATACCACAGTTCATCAAGAGTAGTGACTGGCGTATTGTGACGAGCCAGTTGCTCGGCCACCATTGACCAAACGTTTTCAATTGGTGAGAGATCTGGAGAATGTGATGGCCAGAGCAGCAGTCGAATATTTTCTGTATCCATAAAGGCCCGTACAGGACCTGCAACATGCGATCGTGCATTATCCTGCTGAAATGTAGGGTTTCGCAGGGATCGAATGAAGGGTAGAGCCACGGGTCGTAACACATCTGAAATGTAACGTCCACTGTTCAAAGTGCCATGAATGTGAACAAGAGGTGACCGAGACGTGTAACCAATGGCACCCCATACCCTCACGTCAGGTGGTACGCCAGTATGGCAATGACGAATACACGCTTCCAATGTGCGTTCACCGCGATGCTGTAAACAGAACCTGGATTCATCCGAAAAATTGACGTTTTGCCATCCGTGCACCCAGGTTCGTCGTCGAGTACACCATCGCAGGCGCTCCTGTCTGTGGTGCAGCGTCAAGGGTAACCAAAGCCACGGTCTCCGAGCTGATAGTTCATGCTGCTGCAAACGTCACCGAACTGTTCTTGCCGGCCAGAGTGGCCGAGCGGTTCTAGGTGCTTCGGTCTGGAACCGCGCGACCGCTGCGGTCGCAGGTTCGAATCCTGCCTCGGACATGGATGTGTGTGATGTCCTTAGGTTAGTTAAGGTTAAAGCAGTTCTAAGTTTTAGGGGACTGATGACCTCAGCAGTTAAGTCCCATAGTGCTCGGAGTCATTTGAACCATTTTGAACTGTTCTTGCAGTTGGTTGTTGTCTTGCAAACGTCCCCGTCTCAGCTAGGATCTTTTTCCTACCTCAATTCTGACTTTCCGTTTCGTGGCCAGGTCTGTTACATTACTGCCACTAGACTGGCTCAACAGCACGCCCGAAACACCAAAAAATCCAGAGATTTAACCACCGTATTCCCTTCGCCAAGGCAAAACAAAATTGCTCATTTTTGTCACTCTGTCATGCCCTTACATTTCCCATTTTCACATACAACGTCCCCTTGAAACACAAATGTCTCATCGACCGTTACTGCTCACCGCTCACATACAAGCAGCTCGAGTGCAGCTGATCACATATCAGCCGTGTGCGGCTCGTGTTCATGCCGTTCGCTGCTTCGCATCTTGTCATTGCGGTCAAGGCATCTCGTTTCTTATTCGATTTACTGGCGTCACTAAGTTGCTGGCTTGTCTGCCCATGAGTGACAGCAGCGGCGCTTATCGGTACGAGTACTGTGGTACTACACTACTGGCCATTAAGATTGCTACACCTAGAAGAAATGCACATGATAAACGGGTATTCATTGGACAAATATATTATACTAGAACTGACATTTTCACGCAATTTGGGTGCATAGATCCTGTGGAATCAGTACCCAGAACAACCACCTCTGGCCTAAATAACGGCCTTGATACGTCTGGGCATTGAGTCAAACAGAGCTTGGATGGCGTGTACAGGTGCAGCTGCCCGTGCAGCTGCCCATGCAGCTTCAACACGATACCACAGTTCATCAAGAGTAGTGACTGGCGTATTGTGACGAGCCACTTGGGGGCTTAACTTCTGAGGTCATCAGTCCCCTAGAACTTAGAACTACTTAAACCTAACTAACCTAAGGACATTACAAACATCCATGCCCGAGGCAGCATTCGAACCTGCGACCGTAGCAGTCGCGCGGTTCCAGACTGTAGCGCCCAGAACCACTCGGCCACACTGGCCGGCCCAAGAATTTAGAACCCAATATTGTTATGTTCATGAGAAGGACGAAGAACCGTCTTCTCACTCTGATAGGTTACTGTTTGAGTCTAGAGTTACGGACCGCGTCAGGAGATATCTACTGAAAAGCTATATACAGACCACATTTTTCAGTCATAAAAAAATAAAAGCCTTTTCCTGTCCCAAAATGGACGCACGTGATTAGTCTCACACTGCAGGAGTTTATGAGGTGACGTATGGCTGCGGCAAAACATTTATAGAAGGGAAGGACTGTAGAAGATCGAATTAAACAGCACGAACGTCACACGCGGTGAAGACAAAGTGTGAAATCTGCATTAGCGGACCAGCAGAACTGCGGGCAAGAGAGTGATTTCGACAACGTGGGTGTGCTGACAAAGTATGCAACATTTACAGAAGGAAAGTCCGAGAAGAGATTCAGATTTCCAAAAAGGAATGTAACTTCAACAGAGAAGACGGATACTGGCTTCCGGCTTCGTGGTTTCCCGCCATCAGGGAAGTAAACACCCAGCTACGGTGCGCGAGGAACACAAAGAACGAGCAGGAAGTCTCCTCTGCAGCACGACAATAATATTTCGGTCAACACTTCCACTCTCTCTGTTCACCTTTTACGCTCTCTACCTAATGACGTTAACCGAATAATTGTAACCGGAAGAATTTTACCCAATAAAACCACTTCTTCGCAAGAGCGACGAGAAAATCCGTTTTTATAAATGAACGCTGACAGGGGACACCAGGTAATCGAGATGATCCCAGCACAGATGTCGAAAAACTTAGAAGGTTTTAGACTTTTACCTTCAGTATTAACTTTGATATTTATTATGGAATACCTCAAATGGTTCAAATGGCTCTAAGCACTATGGGACTTAACATCTGAGGTCATCAGTCCCCTAGACTTAGAACTAATTAAACCTAACTAACCTAAGGACATCACACACATCCATGCCCGAGGCAGGATTCGAACCTGCGACCGTAGCAGCCGCGTGGTTCCGGACTGAAGCTCCCAGAACCGCTTGGCCACAGGGGCCGGCTATGGAATACTAACTGAGAGGAAAATCACATCCTCACACTGTTGTTGTTGTGGTCTTCAGTCCTGAGACTGGTTTGATGCAGCTCTCCATGCTACTCTGTCCCCTGCAAGCTTCTTCATCTCCCACTACGTACTGCAGCCTACAACCTTCTGAATCTGCTTAGTGTATTCATCTCTTGGTCTCCCTCTACGATTTTTACCCTCCACGTTGCCCTCCAATACTAAATTGGTGATCCCTTGATGCCTCAGAACATGTCCTACCAACCGATCCCTTCTTCTAGTCAAGTTGTGCCACAAACTCCTCCCCAACCCTGTTCAATACCTCCTCATTAGTTATGAGATCTAACCCTCTAATCTTCAGCATTCTGCTGTAGCACCACATTTCGAAAGCTTCTATTCTCTTCTTGTCCAAACTATTTATCGTCCATGTTTCACTTCCATACATGGATACACCCCGTACAAATACTTTCAGAAACGACTTCCTGACACTTAAATCTATACTCGATGTTAACAAATTTCTCTTCTTCAGAAACGCTTTACTTGCCATTGCCAGTTTGCGTTTTATATCCTCTCTACTTCGACCATCATCCGCTATTTTGCTCCCCAAATCGCAAAACTCCTTTACTACTTTAAGTGTCTTATTTCCTAATCTAATTCCGTCAGCATCATTCGACTTAATTCGACTACATTCCATTATCCTCGTTTTCCTTTTGTTGATGTTCATCTTATATCCTCCCTTTAAGACATTGTCCATTCCGTTCAACTGCTCTTCCAAGTCCTTTGCTGTCTCTGACAGAATCACAACGTCATCGGCGAACCTTAAAGTTTTTATTTCTTCTCACACTAAAGATTCTCAAAACTATCTGGATGGTTCTGAACTCACATGACACAGTGGAATGATAAATAAAATTTAAACATTTTTGCTACGTTCAATCCGTAATTTATTTCTGAAGCAAATGAACAAACTTCACTCATCTGTGACAATCTATGCTACAATAAATTACACTTCCTTTAATAACGGTTATAAGACTGACGTAGATTTTAGGTTTCGGGCTAGGATGCTATAAGACGTAACGTTACTTGTATCAGCGATAGTGTGGATCACACGTAAGTTGTGTCAATATTTCACAAAAAACCTTCCATAAAATCGACACTTGGCCTACACCCTTTTGCAGTTCTAGTGAAAACAGTTTACTGGAGGTTACGACGGGAAGTGCTGTGTCGGTGTAGGCAAGTACTGCGTGAACATAGCTTTTGTCCATGCACCGCTCACAAATTTCCCTCCTTCCACTTAACAATTGTCATAGAGCATAATACTTGCTCCGGCCGGGGTGGCCGAGTGGTTCTAGACGCTACAGTCTGGAACCACGCGACCGCTACGGTCGCAGGCTCGAATCCTGCCTCGGGCATGGATGTGTGTGATGTCCTTAGGCTAGTTAGGTTTAATTAGTTCTAAGTTCTAGGCGACTGATGACCTCAGAAGTTAAGTCCCATAGTGCTCAGAGCCATTTGAACCATTAATACTTGCACCGCATGTGTTTAAATACAGACTCAACATTCACTAGAAGTTGTAATTCTTTGCAAGTGAAGATACGTTAGCCTAGAATGCGAGCTGTTCCACTTCACTTCAGACAGCAGACGCTACGGTCGCAGGTTTGAATCCTGCCTCGGGCATGGATGTGTGTTATGTCCTTAGGCTACTTAGGCTTAATAAGTTCTAAGTTCTAGGCAACTGATGACCTCAGAAGTTAAGTCGCATAGTGCTCAGAGCCATTCCAGACAGCAGGAAACCTTGCATTTTCTTTAGGGGGTGAATCTTCTGTCGTCTAAAGTATATGTTAAGTTAATATCTTTTGCATTCTCGTAGCTGTGACCAACAAGTAAGTTCGAGTTTTTTAAGGACCACACGATTATGATACTCGTAGCTCAGAAACGTTACAAAGTAAAAGTATGAAATAAAAGTTTCAGAGTGAAGTATTGTTCTATAATCTTAGGTAATATTCACTCGATATCTTAGAACTTAAATTTAATGTAATTTTCATCATGTTTCATATTTTTCCTGCAAAACCATATTTTAAATAGAATAAAAATTACACTATATTGTCCAGCAATTGCTTTATAAATAATATTAGGTAACATTTTTATGACAGCTTTAACGAAGAGCGCTAGAAAATAAAAAAAAGTAAATTAAAACAGCCGCAGGTTCGAATCCTGCCTCGGGCATGGATGTGTGTGATGTCCTTAGGTTAGTTAGGTTTAAATAGTTCAAGTTCTAGGGGACTAATGACCTCAGAAGTTGAGTCCCATAGTGCTCAGAGCCATTTGAACAATTTTCAGCAAGGAAACGACTGGGATTTTTTTTTTTTTTTTTTGCTGTCAATGTTTCAAGGCAGCCCATCACAACCTAAGTATAGCACGAGCTTAAATATTTATAATTTGTTCCCATAATACAGACAAGGATCTCCATAAAACTTAAATCTGGAATCAATTTGTAATAAAAAGAGGTTCAAGCCCATGTAAGGTTATTAATGTTTATGAAATTTTTGTTCATGCTTAATGGATGAATAAAGGTTTTTTTTAAATTGAATTAGTAATTGTTATGTTATTGTTGTATATCCCCATCAACAAGACAAAATTAGGTTCAAAATGAATCGTAGTTCGCTGAAAGCCGATATAACTGTCTTGACTTACAAGGTAGACAAATCGTCGCGTTCGGAAAATTATGCACATTTTAGCGAATTTTAACTCGAAAACTAGCAAAATTTTAAAAGAAAACCTTTTGAAAGTTGTATTCTTTTACAGTAACTGGCATTTGTTAAAATTATTTAGGATTTTTAAAAAATACGAAGTCCATTTTCTCATCTTTCGTGCGGTTTTAAATGTAATACGCCGTCCACACATGGATGTGTACGGTCTGCCTCAGCTGGCGCGATCTCTTTGTGCCTTCTACGTCGCCTTTGGCGCGCTTTTGCCTCTCTAGCGTAGAGGCACTTCCTTCCGACTCTCCCTATTCTACCGTTACAATTCTACTGGCTCTGTGAATGGATGAGTAAATTATACACTCATTAAAAAAAGAAAAAACTCCTTCAGTCAATCGTGATTTTATTTTAATGCACAATGCATTAACACACGGGTTTCCGTTCGTCCGCTTGATGTGTCTCCTCTTCGAAACTCTCCATAAATAAGAAGGCTACCACTGGTGAGGGAGGGCTCCCCATAGACACACCGTAGGTTTGCTCAAAGCATTGGCCGTTGAAGACGAAGTAGGTGGATGTAAGTACGTGCCTGAACAGTTGTGTGCAAAGAAGGGTAGCTCGTTTCGTGTTATCGAGCAATACGGGTGAGAGTGTCACTGATATGATACGCGAGCTGGGGTGGTAGTCACTGAAACAAAGGTGGTCTTCTTTGCGGCGTGATCTATTTACGAAATTTCAATCACCAAGTTTCTCTTCTGAATGCAAAAATATTTTGTTGACACCCTTCTACGAAGGGAGAAACGATCATCATAATAAAATAAGAGAAATCAGAGCTCGAATGGAAAGATTTAGGTGTTCCTTTTTCCCATGCGCCATTCGAGAGTGTAATGATAGAGAAGTAGTATGAAAATGGTTCGATGAACCCTCTGACAGGCACTTAAGTGTGAATTGCAGAGTAACCATGTAGATGTAGATGTAGCAAAAGTCTCTTACTGATGAAGCTTGAACGTGGCAGGGAAGAAAGAAAATCTGAAAAGGGAAACGCAAAGTTTTAGTCTACATATAGTAGTGATCAGTAAAGTGAAGTGGAAAGAAGACAATGATTTCTGGTCTGATGAGTATAGGGTAATATCAACAGCAGCAGAAAATGCTATAACGGGAGTAGGAGTCGTTATGAATAGGATGGTAGGGCAGAAAGTGTTACGGTCAACAGTTCAGTGATAGGGATATTCTTATCCGAATCGACAGTAAACCAACACCGACAACGATAGTTCAGGGATACATGCCGACGATGAAGACGAAGATGTAGAGAAAGTATATGAGGATATTGAAAGGGTAACATAGTACGTAAAGGGAGGTAAAATCTAATAGTCATGGGAACTGGGATGCAGTTGTAGGGGAAGGAGTAGAAGAAAGGGTTATAGGAAAATATGGGCTTGGGACAAGGAATGAGAGAGGAGAAAGACTAACTGTATTTTGCAATAAATTTCAGATAGTTATAGCGAGTACTCTGTTCAAGAATCACAAGGAGAGGAGCAATGCTTGAAAAAGGCCGGGCGATTCGGGAAGATTTCAGTTACATTACATCATGGCCAGACAGAGATTCCAACAACAGATGCTGGATTGTAAGGCGTACCCAGGAGCAGGTACAGACTCAGATCACAGTATTAGGGATGAAGAGTAGACTGAAATTTAAGACATTAGACAGGAAGAATCAATACGCAAAGAAGTGGGATACGGAAGTACTAAGGAATGACGAGATATGCTTGAAGTTCGCTAAGGTAATGCTATAGATACAGTACAATCGAAGTCGGATGGACGTCTCTAAAAAGGGCAATCACGGAAGTTGGAAAGAAAAACATAGATAGAAAAAAGGTAACTGTGAAGAAACCAAGGCTAACAGAAGAAATACTTCAGTTGATCGATGAAAGAAAGAAGTACAAAAATGTTAAGGGAAATTCAGGAATACAGAAATACAAGTCGCTGAAGAATGAAATTAATAGTATGTACAGGGAAGCTGAGAGGAAATGGCTGAATGAAAAATGTGAGGAAATTGAAAAAGAAATGACTGTCGGAAGGACTGACTCAGCGCATAGAAAAGTCAAATTACCTTAGGTGAAAGTAAAAGCAAGGGTGGTAAGATAGTGCAACGAGAATTCGACTGTTAAACGCAGAGGAGTGAGCGGATGGATAGAAAGAGCACATTGAAGGCCTCCATGAGGGGGAAGATTTGTCTGATGTGATAAAAGAAGAAACAGGAGTCGATTTAGAACAGATAGGAGGTCCAGTACAAGAATCAAGTTTTGAAACAGCTTTGGAACTCTTTAAGATCAAATAAGGCAGGAGCTATCGATAACATTCCATTAGAATTTCTAAAATCATTGGGGAAAGTGTCAACAAAACGAGTATTCAAATTGGTGTGTAGAATGTATGAGTCTGCGACATACCATCTGACTTTCGGAAAAATATCATCCACACAAATCCGAAGACTACAAGACCGCACAAGTGCGAACATTATCGTACAATCAGCTTAACAGCTCGTGCGTCCAAGCTGCCGATGATAATAATATACAGAAGATAGGGAAAGAAAATTGAGGATGTGTTGCATGACGATCAGTTTGGCTTTAGGAAACATAAAGACACCTGAGAGGCAATTCCGACGTTGCGGTTGACAGTGGTAGCAAGACTAAAGAAAAATCAAGACACGTCTAAAGGATATGTCGACGTGAAAAAAACTTTCGACTGTGTAAAATGGTGCAAGGTGTTCGAAATGCTGGGAAAAATAGGGGTAAGCTAATGGGAGAGACGGGTAATACACAACTTGTACAAGAGCCAAGAGGGACTAATAGCAGTGGGCGACCAAGGATGAATGATCGGATTAAGAAGGCTGTAAGACAGGGACGTAGTCTTTCCCCCCTGCTCTTCAATCTCTACATCGAGGAAGCAATGATGGAAGTAAAAGAAAGGTTCAGGAGTGAAATAAAATTTCAAATTTAAAGGATACCAACGATACGACTCGCTGACGACGTTGATACCCTGAGTGAAACTGAAGAAGAATTACAGGATCTGCTGAATAGAATGAACAGTCTAATGAGTACAGAATATGGATTGAGAGTAAATCGAAGCAGAAGTGGCAGAAATGAGAAAAGTGGGAAACATGACATCAGGATTGATGACCACGAAGTAGATGGAGTTAAGGTATTACGCTAGCTAGTCAGCAAAATAACGGAGCAAGAACATCGAAAGCAGCTAGCACTGACAAATAGGGCATTCCTGGCCAGAAGAAGTTCACTAGTATCAAGCATAGGCCTTAATTTGAGAAAGAAATTTCTGAGACTGTGCGTTTGGAGCACAGCGTTGTGCAGTAGTGAAACATGGACTGTGGGAAAACCGGAACAGAAGAGATTCGAAGCATTTGAGATGTGGTGCTACAGACGAATGTTGAAAATTAGGAATGAGGAGGTTCTGCGCAAAATGGGAAAGGAATTTATGGAAACACTGACAAGAAGAAGGGACAGGACAATAGGACATCTGTTAAGACATCAGGAATGACTTCCACTGTAGTAGAGGGAGCTGTAGAGGACAAAAACTGTAGACAGAGATTGCAGTAAATCCTGAAAATAATTGCGGACGTAGGTTCCAAGTGCTGCTCTGACAAGGGCAGGCCACGACGTTTGGAACGCGGGTTTACTTCAAACTTCGCACACTCGGAGTACTCCATTACGACAACAAAATGTGTAACCAGTAGCGCGTACTTCTCAAGCGTTACTGAGAAAATCGCAAGATAATTTCGGTCGTCAAGTATATACCTGTGTGTGGCCGTTTTTACCATGAAGCGGCGGCAGCCGAGTGGGTAGCGTTCAAGCCCCGTAATCACTGGATCTCTGGATCGAGTCCCGTTCGTCACTCTTTTTATTTCTAACACAATTTTCTTTACTAGTTACAATTGATATAATCAGAAAAATACATGTAATCGGATGAACTTTTATTAAATTTACAATGTTATTTGGCAGTATACAAATTTTTATTATCACAAATAATATAATATTCATAACTATCGACTAGTAAACGACCAAACGCATAAAGTGATACTGAAAATATGTGCTTGTCCGTGTCTTCAAAACTGTTCGTATTTAATCGAAAATTGCCTCTTGAAGACGCTATTAAAATACACTCGATACTGCATGATCAATTATCAGCGCCGATATTTGAGGAAATGCTACGTTATGCATGGTTTTCTTCCAAATTCTTGGTTGAAAGAGAGGTTTTTGAAAATTTTAACGAGGTTTGTTTTTCCACGTAAACTCTCAAAAGACCTTGCGTATGCGGAAACAGTATTTATTCAATGCAGCTGGTGCCGTTCAACTTTATGTTTTCCATGTTTTTACGAAAAATACCATTCTGCCATTGTACTCGTAATGTCGAAAGCGACGATTAATTGTACATCTTTCGAAAGCCGTCCGTGCTGGTCAAATCTTGGAGGTAACAAGTAGTTTCGGGCTCCTTCCAGATATAAGTGATTTCTCAAATCACGGACAAGCAGACATTTTCAGTATCACTTTATGCGTTTGGTCGTTTACTAGTCGATAGTTATGAATACTATATTATTTGCCACAATAAAAATTTGTAGACTGCCAAATAACATTGTAAATTTAATAAAAATTCATCCGATTACTCGTATTTTTCCCATTATATCAATTGTAATGTAAATAGTAAAGGAAACGACTGTGTTAGAAATAAAAAAAAACTGACGAACGGGACTCGATCCAGCGATCAGGGGCTTGAACGCTACCCACTCGGCTGCCGCCGCTTCATGGTAAAAACGGCCACGCACAGATATATACTTGACGACCGAAATTATCTTGCGATTTTCTCAATAACGCTTGAGAAGTATGCGCTACTGCTTACAAATTTTGTTGTCCTAAAGGAGTACTACGAGTGTACGAAGTTTGCAGTAAATCCGCGTTCGAAACGTCGTGGCCTCCCCTTGTGAGATGAAGAGGTTGGCACAAGAGATGAGTTCGTGGTGGGTCGCATCAAATGAGTGAGAACACTGATGACAAAAAAAAAAAGAACTGTGATATATGTGAATATTGCATTCAAAATGTGCCGCGAACACAGATAGTAGTGAAGAAGTAATAAAATAAAGTGTTATGGTTTAGGCGCCAGTTTTCCTGAATGAACAACGAAAATTAAGTAAGCGACGAACATCTTTCATCTTTTTGTGGGGGATGTCAGCGAGGAAAAGTTTCGTAAAGGTTGGAAATCACGTGTAAAGTCTGCAAAAAGTCACTAGTGCTCTCATTCACAGATGCTGGATGAATGAAGTATGGCTACTTCCGCTTCATGAGGTACACTTCTTTTCTCCCGCACCCAAAACCCTTTGGTTTTTAGAAATATATAAGATATCCTGTTTTAATTCAAGGTACAAGCAACCCTCATTGCAAATTTTATCTATACACTTGCAGCCGTTTCAGCGTGAAGGGGTAACAGACATACTACAACGTACGAAAACTTTCATTTTTATAATAGATGTAAGATATAGAGTGACAATTATTGAACTATGTAAAAAAAAACCTAAATTAGTTACTAACTACGGCGTACATACACTTTATTCAACATGTAAACGTCACTACCCCTTTTCGGATGTAGGCTGTGACATGTTCGATATTCGTGCCATCATTGGCGATTATGTGACGCAGACGAATAGCGAAATTCTACACTAGCCGGTGAAGTGTCGGAACATCGACGCTGTCGATGACCTCCTGAATGCCTGGTTTCAGCTCAGCATTGGTTTTGGGGCTATTGCTGTACGCACTGTCTTTAATATAGCCTCACAAAGATTAGTCGCATTTCTTCAGATCCAGATATGGCGGCCAATCGAGACCCATGCCAGTGGCCTCTGGGTGCCCCAGAACACGAATGCGGTCCTCAAACTGCTCCTCCAGGGCATCAAACACTCTCCTGCTTCTACGGCGGTCGAGTTCCGCCTTTCATGAAGCACATATTGTCAAATCAGGATGACTTTAGAAAATGGGGATGAAACCATTTTCCACAACCTTCATGTACCGTTCGGTAGTTACCGTGACATCAAGGTAAATATCGCACCGATTATTCCGTGATTGGATATTGCAAACCAGACAGTCACCCGTTGAGCGTGAAGAGACTTCTCGGTCGCGAAATGCGGATTTTCAGTCCCCCAAATGCACCAATTTTGCTTGTTGACGAACCCTCCAAATGTAGGTGGGCTTCGTCGCTAAACCAAACTATGCCAGCGCATACTATTTCCCAGAGTGCCGCGTGGCCAGCAGTTTGAACATCCTAACACAAACCGTAATGACGATTTTATTGCACGTATTTTAATAATATTGTCTCCCTGTATAAGATATCAGGTATAGCGTCAATCACAGGGATGAACAAATTTATTGTTACAATGAGCGGAGTTACCTACAACCTCTCTCACTTGGGGAATCAGTGTTAAAGAAGGTCAAGCCTCGCAATTCTTATGTCGGAAACTAAACCTTCACTTCTGGTCGTCGTTCTTCCTGTGGTTTTCCCATCCTGCGGAAAGACTTCCGCTACGAGAATCCTTATAGTGGGCCCGCGGTGCCTGCGATGCTCACTGCGTGTGATTCCCTCTCGGCCTCAACAACAACTGACAATGCATCCATTGGGGGTAGCTGCTCCGTTGCTGGTTTTGCTGGCGGCGAACGGCACTACGGTGCTCGACTGTGTCTGCCTTAAGATCTACACCTCCAACTTCCAGGGCTACGGTGCAGACTGGATATATAACGCCTACTGTGCAGGATCCAGTGAGTACTTTCTCGTATAGCACTGATTCACACTACTTCAATCACCGTCCAATGACATATATCGTTATCACACAAGATAAGACATTCACAGTCTGACAGCAAATGACTGTGACACTCACCACACATCAATCGACTTTGTCCAGCCTTTCGCGTGTGACCAGATGGTACGAAGTGCGGTTTGGAAGGCTGAAAATAATCATAGCTGTTGATATACTTTCCGGGATGTGAGGTCGTGGTCCAAGAACTTTTCTGCTCCTTACGTTTCGTCCAGGATTGCGCTGGACTTCCTCAGAGGCGCTTCTCCGCTGAGTCGGCAAGACTCATGGAAAGACACGAGGAAAGTTTCCAAAAGATTTCTCATACACAAACAGCAGTTGATCGGCGTTGCCTGGTGAAACGTTGTTGTGATGCCTCGTGTAAGGAGGAGAAATGTGTACCATCACGTTACCGACTTTGATAAAGGTCGGATTGTAGCCTATCGCGATTGCGGCTTATTATATCACGACATTGCTGCTCGCGTTGGTCGAGATCTAATGACTGTTGACAGAAAATGGAATCGGTGGGTTCAGGACGCTAATACGGAACGCCGTGCTGGATCCCAACGGCCTAGTATCACTAACAGTCGAGATGACAGGCATCTTATCCGCATGCCTGTAACGGATCGTGCAGTCTCGTCTCAATCCCTGAGTCAACAGACGGGGACGTTTGCAAGACAACAACCATCTGCACGAACAGTTCGACGACGTTTGAAGCAGCATGGACTATCAGCTCGGAGACCATGGCTGCGGTTATCCTTGACGCTGCATCACAGGCAGGAGCGCCTGCGATGGTGTACTCAACGACGAACCTGGGTGCACTAATGACAAAACGTCATTTTTTTCGGATGAATCCAGGTTCTGTTTACAGCATCATGATGGTCGCACCCGTGTTTGGCGACATCGCGGTGAACGCACATTGGAAGCGTGTATTCGTCATCGCCATACTGGCGTATCATCCGGCGTGATGGTATGGGGTGACATTGGTTACACGTCTCGGTCACCTCTTGTACGCATTGACGACACTTTGGACAGTGGACGTTACATTTCAGATGTGTTACGACCCGTGGCTCTACCCTTCATTCGATCCCTGTGAAACCCTACATTTCAGCGGGACAATGCACGACCGCATGTTGCCGGTCCTGTACGGGCCTTTTTGGATACAGAAATCGTTTGACTGCTGCCCTGGCCAGCACATTCTCCAGATCTCTCACCAATTGAAAACGGTTGGTCAATGGTGGCCGTGCAACTGGCTCGTCACAATACGCCAGTCACTACTCTTGATGAACTGTGGTATCGTGATGAAGCTGCATGGGTAGTTGTACCTGTGCTCGGCATCCAATCTCTGCTTGACTCAATGCCTAGTCGTATCAAGGCCGTTATTACGGCCAGAGGTGGTTGTTCTGGGTACTGATTTCTCAGAATCTATGCACCCAAATTTCGTGAAAATGTAATGACATGTCAGTTCTAGTATAATATATTAGTCCAATGAATACCCGTTTATCAACTGCATTTCTTCTTGGTGTAGCAATTTTAATGGCCAGTAGTGTACCGTCATACTTAGTCCTGTTACATACAAGTTAAGTTTCCAAATCACTGTACGCAACTTCAATATAGATGACTTTTGCAATACAGATGGTCAACGTTATCCCATTCAGTGAATGATTAGTTTACGAGTAACTGTCAAGAAAGGCACGTAGCTAAAGTATCACACTAACTTTCGTGCCTTGTCACTGCATATCCATTCCTGATACTTCGACGCTTAAGACTTAGAAATTCACCACGACATTTAGTGACGTTCAATACTATGGTTTAAATAATATTCCTTACGGTATATATAGTTCTCGTTCCAACATAACTGACAAAATGGTAGACAAATATACCAACGGTGCTGGCACACATTGCCTTTTCTTTCTACCCATAGGCATTGAAACTTATGCCCGCCTTTAATTCAAGCTGGCCGATCCTATTTCATGAGATCTTGACGCCAATTTAAGCTAACTTTAATATTTATGGAATACAGTTTAAAGTATTCTTCCCTAGGCAGACAATGTTGACCTTGTTGCTCTAAAGAATCTTTTTTATGAGAACTATAGCGTTGCCCGCTTAGTCACGCTGTATACAGTGTAGCCTTTGAGATATTATTCCTATCAAAGGTTAGTTTGCTGACAATATCCAGTAAGTGCTTGACCTATGTCGGTCAACAGCACGTAAGCGTGATGATGGGGCCGTTGTGGGCCCAGTCACACCCTACATTAAATACTAGGTTCTGATTTATGCTATTAACATACGTGAGACATTTACACTTTGCTCGCTATTAGACCATATCCGTAATTTATGTTCCCGTTCAATAGGGAAGAATACAGCTTATGTTCATATTATTAGCTTGACCTTTATCGGTCAATAGTACATAAGTGTGTTGGCAGTTGCGTTGTACGTTCTGACACACCCTATGAAACTTCCTGGCAGATTAAAACTGTGTGCCGGACCGAGACTCGAACTCGGGACCTTTGCCTTTCGCGGACAAGTGGTCTCCTGCGCAGGAGAGCTTCTGTAAAGTTTGGAAGGTAGGAGACGAGGTACTGGCAGAAGTGAAGCTGTGAAGAGGGTGCGTGAGGCGAGCTTGGGTAGCTCAGTTGGTAGAGCACTTGCCCCCGAAAAGCAAAGGTCCCGGGTTCGAGTCTCGGTCCGGCACACAGTTTTAATCTGCCAGGAAGTTTCATACCAGCGCACACTGCGCTGCAGAGTGAAAAGCTCATTCTGACACACCCTACTTTAAATATTAGGTCCTTATTTCTTGGTAGTCTATGTGAGAATTCCAAGACGCTCACAATAATCTTCATCCTAAATAGTTAACAGCCTTGTAGGCAACATCCTAAATAGGTAATATCTGATACACTAGAGTGTGTATTTCGACAATTAGCGTGGCATAACATATTTGAATACATAGGGTCTTGAACCCACTGCTAACTAATAATCAATCTTTTCCCTTAAGAGTTTTGTTCCACGTCACCCTTGTGACTACATACAGTGGACGATCGTACATATTATATTTATAGTTAGTGTATGTTTGGTTAAGTTATTACAGATTTCCTAAACACAACGTTGACCACCTGTGTATAAAGCCATAAATGATGCCCTAAGCTTTACACACCCAGTCAGCCATAAATGCGTGGTAATGTAGTGCCATAATATAACAACCTTAGTCAAATTTCGCGTTAACAAAGAGACATATTACTCCATGTATAATGGAAATTATTTTATTTGCACCTTCTCCTAACCCTGAGAAGTTCTCGCGTTACTGACATATAACCTTGTTCATCGCCCGCTTGAGATCGTGCGGAACCATACCAACATAGAGGTGGTCATATGTGGTTTTTAATCTAACAAGCTGAACGTAACGTCTAAGTAAATTTCGTATCAGTTAATAAGGTCTAGGTTTACATTTAACGCTCATCGGGATTCTATCTACTTAGAGCCTTGTTCCCTCACAAATTTCTACATATACATCTATTTCTACGTGATTACTGTGCTATGACAATAAAGTGCCTGGCAGAGGGTTCAGTGAACCACCTTCAAGCTCAGTCAAAATATCCACGGGTGTGCTGCCGGTCTACAGTGTCCAACGGGCACAATATTTCGGCGATCATACATGTCGCCATCATCAGGTACCCTCCGCCCGCGGCGCGCTCCCTCCGCCGTCCGCGCCCCGCGCCACGGTCGCGCGGTGGAACAGATTGCGACGGCGTCTGAGATGACGTCGGAGTGATGGCTCTGTCCGCCGTGGTCGTCACAACTATACGTTTGCTCGATTTACTCTTGATTAACCCGATCGCTGGTTCCCAAGCCTTGCTAAGATTATAGCCACAGTCACGGTTTATGAGGTCGTCATTGGTGCGAATTTCGATGGCCTCTCTAACAACGCTGTCCCAATATCTCGACGTCTGTACCAGAATCCTCGTGCGGTCATATTCCATGGCGTGATTTTCCGACAAACAATGTTCAGCGACCGCCGACTTGCTCGGATACATCAGGCGAGTGTGCCTCTGGTGTTCACGGCATCGATCTTCGACGGTACGCATCGTCTGACCAATATACGACTTGCCACATTGACACGGAATCTGGTACACGCCGGCCTTCCTCAAACCGAGGTCATCTTTGGCACTCCCCACCAGTGCACGAGTTTTATTTGGAGGACAAAACACAGTTCCGACCCGGTGTTTCTTCAGAATGCGAGCGATTTTCCCCGAGAGTGCGCCTGTGTAAGGAATAAATGCAGTGCCTACCTCCTCCATCGTGATTTCATCCATCTCAAGAGGTTGTGCTGCAGTGGTTGGGCGGAGAGCACGTTGAATCTGCCACTCTGAGTACCCATTTTTTCGAAATACAGTTCTCAGATGTTCCAATTCCTGGGGTAGACTCTCTGCGTGACCCCTTCGAGAGTCACTAGAATTGATTAGTCAGAAGTATGACGAGAAGACCACTGAACTTTTTAGGCATGTCTTGACTTCCACGTATTTTCTTTTTAATGGAGAATACTACGAACAAACGGAGGGAGTCGCCATGGGTAGCCCACTCTCACCGGTGGTAGCGAATTTGTACATGGAGAACTTCGAGGAGGAAGCCCTGTCGTCATCCGTATGGAAACCTACTTGCTTTTTCCGTTACGTGGACGACACGTTCGTCATCTGGCCACATGGTATGGATAAACTCCTTGACTTCCTTACACATCTAAACTCCATGCACCCCAACATCAAATTCAATATGGAGACTGAAACGGAGGGTAAATTACCTTTCCTTGACGTCTTGGTCAAGAGAAGGGCTGACGGCACCCTGGGTCATGGGGTGTATCGGAAGACTACGCACACTGATCTGTATTTGCACGCAGACAGCTGCCACCACCCTTCACAGAGGAAAGGGGTACTTAAAACTCTAGTACATAGGGCGCGCACTATCTCTGACGCAGAGAGTCTACCCCAGGAATTGGAACATCTGAGAACTGTATTTCGAAAAAATGGGTACTCCGTGTCAATGTGGCAAGTCGTATATTGGTCAGACGATGCGTACCGTCGAAGATCGATGCCGTGAACACCAGAGGCACACTCGCCTGATGTATCCGAGCAAGTCGGCGGTCGCTGAACATTGTTTGTCGGAAAATCACGCCATGGAATATGACCGCACGAGGATTCTGGTACAGACGTCGAGATATTGGGACAGCGTTGTTAGAGAGGCCATCGAAATTCGCACCAATGACGACCTCATAAACCGTGACTGTGGCTATAATCTTAGCAAGGCTTGGGAACCAGCGATCGGGTTAATCAAGAGTAAATCGAGCAAACGTATAGTTGTGACGACCACGGCGGACAGAGCCATCACTCCGACGTCATCTCAGACGCCGTCGCAATCTGTTCCACCGCGCGACCGTGGCGCGGGGCGCGGACGGCGGAGGGAGCGCGCCGCGGGCGGAGGGTATTTAAATCAGCCGCCGCCGCGACCGAACCCAGTTCCCTCTGAGCAGCCATAGCGTACGGATCTCCGTGCCGGCACGTTCACAGGAGCTCAGTCCGTCAGTTCACCTGATGATGGCGACATGTATGATCGCCGAAATATTGTGCCCGTTGGACACTGTAGACCGGCAGCACACCCGTGGATATTTTGACTATCAAATACGCCGGGAGAAACTCAAGAATCACACCTTCAAGCTGTCTCTCTACCGTTCCACTTTCGAACAGTACGCAGGAAAAACGAGCACTTAAATTTTTCTGTGCGAGCCCTTATTTCTCGTATTTTATCGTGATGATCATTTCTCCCTATGCAGGTGGGTGGCAACAGGATGTTTTCGCAATCGGAGGAGAAAACTGGTGATTCAAATTTCATGAGAAGATCCCGTCGCAACGAAAAACACCCTAGTTTTAATGATTGCCACTCCAAATCACGTATTATGTCTATGGCACTATCTCCCCTATTTCACGATAATACAAAACGAGCTGCCCTACTTTGTACTTTTTCAATGTCATCAGTCAGTCCCACCTGATGCAGATCCCACACCGCACAGCAGTACTCCAGAATAGGGCGGACAAGCGTGGTGTATGCAGTCTCTTTAGTAGACCTGTTGCACCTTCTAAGTCTTCTGCCAATGAATCGCAGTCTTTGGTTTGCTCTACCCATAATATTATCTATGTGATCGTTCCAATTTAGGTATTTGTAATTGTAATCCCAAAGTATTTAGCTGAATTTACAGCGTTCAGATTTGTGTGACTTATCCCGTAATCGAAAGTTAGCTGATTTGTTCTAGTACTCATGTGAATAACTTCACACTTTTCTTTATTCAGGGTCAATTGCCACTTTTCGCACCATACAAATATTTTATCTAAATCATTTTGCAAGTTATTTTGATCATCTGATGACTTTACAAGACGGTAAATGACAGCATCATCGGGAAACAATCTGAGACGGCTACTCAGATTGTCTCCTATGTCGTTAATAGGGATCAGGAACAATAGATGGCCTGTAACAACTCCCTTGGGCAACGCCGGATATCATTTCTGTTTTACTTGATGACTTTCCTTCTATGACTACGAACTGTGACCTTTCTGACAGGAAATGACGAATCCACTCGCACAGCTGAGGCGATATTCCATAGATAGTTACGTTACAAGACGCTTGTGAGGAACAGTGTCGAAAACCTTCTGGAAATCTAACAATGTGGAATCAATTTGATAGCCCGTGTCGATAGCACCCATCAGTTCGTGATTATAAAGAGCTAGTTGTGTTTCGCAAGAATGGTATTTTCTGAATCAGTGCCGACTATGTGTCCATAAATCGTTTTCTTGGATGTACTTTATGATGTTCAAATACAGTATACATTCCAAAACGCTACTGCAAATCGACATTACTGATATCGGCCTGTAATTCAGTTTATTACTCCTCCTTCCCTTTTTGGGTATTGGTGTGACTTGAGCAACTTTTCAGTCTTTAGGTACGGACCTTTCTGTGAGCGAGCGGCTGTATATAATTGCTAAATACGGAGCTATTATATGAGCATACTCTGAGAGGAACCTGACTGGTATACAATCTGGACCGAAGGCCTTTTCTTTATTAAGTGATTTAAGCTGCTTTGTTACACCGAGGATATCTACTTCTATGTTTCTCATCTTGGCAGTTGTTCTTGATTGGAATTCAGGAATATTTAGTTCGTCTTCTTCGGTGAAGGAGTTTCGGGAAACCGTTTTTAATAACTCTGCTTTAGTGGCACTGTTATCAGTGACTTCGCCGTTGTTATCGTGCAGTGAAGGTATTGATTGCGTCTTGCCACTGGTGTCGTTTATGGTTTAAGGTTATAGGTAATTTCTCAGTACATAACATAAAGACAGCCAATGGCAGGCACCTTTGACTTTGCGTGATCCGCCATCTTGCTCGGCACATATCCGCGTGCCACAGTCAGTTCCAACGTAGCGTCCACGGTTAATCGACTGCTTTCCACGAAGGGGCTGTTCCTCAGCTAAGTAACGTAGGTTGACCTGGTATCACGGTACGTAAGCTTTTTATGTTCGACCGTGTCTTATTCTGGCATGTATTAGTTTATTTTATGCTTCTGATGAAGGCTAGGTTAACTGAAACCTGGGTAAAGACCACTAACATTTCGCAACTGAGGCGGATTCTTGAAATATTAATTTATCACAGTTGCTGACTGGGCTGAAACGCGTTAAAAATTCCTAGGTGTCTGTCACCATCGTAAAGATGTCGTGCAAATCTGTCCGATCCCCCGTGTGCGGCCCGCCCGCAATGCTGGAACGTGCGAACACTCTCATTCGAAGTGATCAACGCGTCACACGCACCTCGCTGCTCAACTGTCCGTTTCTTTTGTTAGTGCTGGCACACTCATCTACCCGTAGGGGTACACAGATGTGTGTGCCCACTGGGATCATCTCCACTTAAGAGAAGACCATAAAGATCGACGAAGGACCATCTGTGTGGAACTGTTTGCTTGCTACAGGGCTGATAGTACCATTTCTTATCGAACATCGTCACGGGCGATAAAATGTAGGTTCATCACTTCGCACCGGAAACGGAACTGCAAGCCATGGTGTGGCGTCATATCACATCTCCTCCGTACAAAAAGCTTAAAACCGCAGCCACAGACGATAGAATCATGATCTTCTGGGCCTCTGAAGGAGTTATTCTCTTTGATACTCTCCCTCATGGTTGCGGGCTTTCAAAGAAATTAATGGTGGCCTTCAGCTTAGAGTTGAAATATTAAAATTACAATGAAATGAACACCCTGAGCGTTGACAACCGTCAACAGGGACAGATGAAAATGTGTGGTCCGACCGGGACTCGAACCCGGGATCTCCTGCTTACATGGCAGATGCTCTATCCATCTTTTTTTGTCTTTAACCACTTTTATTTAACCACTTTTTTCCATTTTTTTGTTTTTTTCTCTATCCACTTTTTTTATATACATCCTTTTTTCCAACAATCCAATTTTTATTAACCACTTTTATTTTCTTTTTATTTTATATTTATTTTTATATTTTTTTGTATTTTTAGGATGGTCAGGGCGTGGTACACGCCGCACTAGCAGTGGGGTCTCTTCACGGCACTGCCAGTGCGTCGAGGCCCAAACACTTTCCACACCATTTTCATGTTCCCTGTTGGGACATAGCACTGTGCAGAAATCTTAACACAATATTCCCATTCTCCGATGTAAGAAAGACGAAGAAACCTCTTCTCTGAGTAGAAACTGAACACTGATAAAAACTTAACAATTCTTCTCGAATCACACAAATACGTTGGAAGTCGAACACGAGTAATTTTGAAAAAATGTTTTGAAAAAAGAAAAAAAATGTTCTGGAAGCAAGGTAATAGTAAATAAAAATAAGAAACCAAGTGACTTTTAATTTTCTTCTGTTCGTTCTCGTTCAAGGTGTTGTAGTGGTTCCACATATTTAACCAACACCCATTCTTTCAAAAACGATCTTCAGCATGTTGCCGTAGTGCTTCTTGTGGTTGCGATACGTGCTGATTTTTGCATATTCACACTTCATGTAAACGCGGAATTCTATCTCGTTGTCCGACCCAAGTTTGTGGATGACATAACTAACATATTTTCCCAGTAACCTGGTCTCAGGAGGAGCGATGGCGTTTTATATTCTGTAGAGGATCTGGTGAGAAAGGCAATTTTTTGCCTGATCCAATTCCAGTTATGCACATTGCCACCACAGGTGAATCTGTGGCTGAGTGTATCCACCTGATTGCATTTTCCACAAACGGGTGTCTGTTTTAAACCGATCCCATACAGTCTCTCGTTGGTGCTGATGACATGATTAACTGTTTTGTACCATGCGGAAATAGCGTCTGTACGTAGCCTGGCATAGTTGATGTTCCGCCACACAGCTTTCCAGTCACAATTTGGGAATTTCGTTTCCATTTTGTTTCTACCTTCATTTAACTTCCTTTCAAGTATGATGTCACGCGCTGTGATACGTGTGTTGCTTCTGATTTCGTCACTAAGATAACTTGCTTCGAGGAAAAAGTTCCTCACATACTGCAGAGGGGCATTAATCCTTAGCACATCAATCGGTGCTTGCAGGCTATGGGGTGTCACAGCCTCAAAGAGCTTTGCGGTTATACATTGTGGAAGTTCTCTGAGTATATGGAAAGTCCGTTCGAGGAACAGAGCAGATGCTTTATTGCGAATATCCACCAAATCGAGGTCCCCGTTTCTGACATCCAGTATAACGGTAGTCGCACCAACCCTGAATATGTCTCCTCGCCATAAATAATTGGTAACAGTGGACATGATCCCTTTCGCTACTAGTTTAGGGATTGGAAATACCTGTGCAGTGAAATACGCTTTAGACAAAACGCAGGAGTTGATGAATCTGACTTTTTGCACCAGGTCCATAGTTCGATGGATGTTCTCCATTACAGCACCATGAACTTTCCTCCTAGTTTCCGTCCAGTTAAAAGCAGCCATCCTCATCGGACATGCCATTAAGGTTATTCCGAAAGCTTCATGTTTGTTGCCTTGTTTTGCCCATGCCAGTCGAAGGTGATCTAGGCCCCGTAGATGCAATATTTGACTTTTGTTTTCATTTGCTGTCGCTCCCGACGCTAGACAATATCTTTGGGTTTCTCTTTCCAGTGTAACTGTCTCCTCCTTATTCCTTATTACAACGCCCACGTCATCAGCATAAGCTCGTATGACAGTTTTCTCACCACTCAATGTTACACCCGTTAATCTTCCGTGGGCAGTGCGGAGGAAGGGCCTTAAAGATACGGAAAATAAAAACATAGATAAGGGACTGCCCTGTGGAACCCCTCGCCTTATCTGTATGGGTTTAGATGTTTGGCCATTGATTGCTATTTTCGCATTTATACCTGTTGCAATATTCCATAGCATGTTCACAATCTGGGGGTGGAAAGCCATTCTTAACAGCGTCGCAAATCTATAAAGATTAAAGCACATTTTATACTTGTCTCTGAGGTAATTGCAATGACGTCTCTGTATGCAGATAGACTTTCGAATATCGTTCTGGTCGGAGAACAAGATTGATGATGACTCAATATTTTGTTGGAAAAGGCAGAGAGTCTTTTCTTGATAATACGCGAAATTATTTTGCAATCAGAATTTAGTAGCGAAAGAGGCCGAAAATTGTTTAAGTTGGTTTTGCCTTTACTCTTAGGAATCAGTACTATTTTACTTTCCTTAAACTCTGCAGGGACCGGTTTTCCGTTCAGGACCTCATTTCCCATGGAAGTGATGTTGTCCCCAATTATAGACCAGTAGCGGGCATGAAACTCCACAGGGAGGCCATCAAGTCCCGGAGATTTTTTGAGAGGTGAGTTACGCACTGCCTCATGCACTTCATCTTTAGTAATAGGTGACAGGATGTCAGCGTTGTCTGTTCCCGACAATTGTGGACCTGCTGCATCTTCCACTGTGGTAGGGGCATATAAGGTTTCATAGTAACTGTGGACTTCGTCCAGTATTTCTTTCTGGCATGTGAGCCTCGTACCAGTATGCGTCTGGACTTCATCAATTAAAGTTAGACGTCTGTTTTTAGCATGCCGCACCAAGTGATACAGAGAAGCTGTTTCATCTGCTACGACTGATGTGGCTTTCGATTTAATTTTGAGTCCCTCCATCTGTTGCCGTTTAATGCTTAATAACTTGGCTTTTATTTTTTGATATCATTCAGACGAATTACGTCATCATGGGCCTGTTGATATAAGTCTCTTAAAACTTTGTAATAAAAACTCCATTTTGTATTCCTCAACTCCCTGGCCTCGCTGCACTATACTGCATGACAACTTTCCGCAGCCTTGGTTTAGCCCTCCTAGTCCACCAGTCAATGACTATTGGGTGCTCGTCTACTGTGCGGAGGCACATAGTCCACGCTACTCTTATTTCCTGTTCCAGTTCTTCGTCAGCTAAAACAGAGATATTTAAATTCCATTGGCCTCTGAATCGATGGGTTGGCTGTACACTTAAATTAAAGCAAGTTAAAAGTGTACTGTGATCGCTAAAATACACTGGAATAGTTTCAACGTTTAATAAATAATTTTGAAAACTTGGTGACACGTAAATTCTATTTAGTCTGCTGCGGAAGTGGCTGGTTGTATACGTGAACCCGACTGACGTCGGGTGCTGAAGCTCCCACACATCCTTAAGGTGTAGATCACTTACTAACTTTTTTTAACTGTGGCGAGTAGTTGAAGTTGGGTTGTTGATCTTTCTGGTTTAAAACACAGTTAAAATCTCCACCTAGTATAAGAGAACACGGATTTTTCCTCAATAAATAAATCAGTTCATCTTGAAAAAACTTCGCACGATCCAATTTGTGGGAATTTCCTGATGGGGCGTAAAGCACTGTCACACCAAAAGTTTTTATGCCTATGGCTCTTCCTGATTCTAATCGTTCGATTTCAGTCACCGGAATGCCTTCCCTTATAAGAATGGCTGTACCGATATTGGCTTCCGTAGAAACATTAACAATTTCAAAAAAGCCTGGGATCCGAAATTCCGTTACCACAACTTCTTGTAGCAGCGCGATATCTGTCCCGGATTGGTAAAGAATTCTTTTAGTGCTGCCAATTTCAAGGGTGACTGTATTAATGTTAATAGTAGTAATGCTATAAGCTTGCATCACAGACATACCAGAAGAAGCTATTTGGGATGAGGATCGGTATGATTATAGCAGCAACGTGCTTCCCTACAAGGCACGATCTTTACAAGCTGTGTGCCAATTACATGTACTAACTTCCTAGAAAAATTCGCACTGCTTTTAAACAAAGAGCTTGCGAAGGAAAGTATCCCGAAATCCTGACAATGCATTGCTATAAGTCACTGTGGCCCTTCTCTTTCTCCTCTTCAGTGTAGGCCCTCATGACTTCATATTTAATGTTCTTTTTCTTGATGTCTTTCTTCTCTGGTGTGGCTTTCGCTTGATGACGCGTGACAGCAAGACCCGGTGTCGGTCGCAGCCGCCGGCGGTGGCCGTCTGGCGCAACGGCCGAGGCTTGCGAGTCGTCGATATTTGGTTCCGGCGTGGTGTCTGTTGTGTTGTCTTGCTGGCGAGGCGGTGATGCTTGTTTATTTCCTCCTTCGGTGCGGCGTTGCGCTTCGGAGTCAGCAGGTTGTTTACTTGGTACTTCCTCGTACTGTTCGCACTGTATGGGCTGTGCACTTGATGCGGTTGTTGCAGCTGTGACCTCAGGCTCAGGGTCACATTTCCGTGAAAGGTCACTACCAGCTGCGTCACTATCAGTTCGTGGCGGTATAAGTCCTTGTGCGGAAGTGGGAGCCACATCGACCCGCATTCCATCTCCTTTTTCCACTTGCAACAGATCTTCAGGACTGGGCTTCGGCTTCCTGGCAACGGGTGTTTCACAGGAAGAGTCCTCATCAACATTTTTTTCAGTGTCCTATAGAGGACGCTTTTTAGCGGGAATCTCGCTGTCACGGGACGGAATTTCAGCAGTTAATGCAGGTTTTAAAGACGGAAAGTCATTAACATTAAGTGCAACATTTTCAGAGGCAGTAACAGGATCCACGACAGCCGCCGGCTCTCTTGTATTACTGGCTGGCAACAAATCGTTGAGTGTTAATTTCCGGCTTTGCGTAAGGTTATTTGTTAGCACAAAAACACGGCGAGGGCAGTCCTGACGGAGGTGACCAGACTCGTTACATACATGACATGTAGGGGTTTGCCCTGAGTACATAACATGCGCCTTGTGCCCGTCAACAAAGATGTGGGAGGGAATGGTTGCCTTCACTTCCATCTCCACGGAGCGAATGCCGTTATAGCACTGCAGCTTGAAATGCGAAGCCCACCTTTCGTTGACTATTTTCCTGACAACCCCATACTTTGAAAGGATATCTTTAATTTTCGAGTTGTCTACTTCTATGGGAATATTCAAAACCCTAACATTCCAAATTACAGACTCGGAATTCCGGAGTTTGACAGTACATTTAGTACCATCACGGTGTATAAATTCCATTTCCTAACCAAATTTTGACAGAAAGCAGTCTACACCATCGCAATCGTTAAACTTTACAAAAATGCAGTATTCATCAGAGTCTAGCTGCATGGTATGAACGGATTCAGAATGAAGGCCAATTACCTCGGTAAGCCAGTCGTGTATTTTAAGTGCAGAGGGCTGTACTCGACGGGTGCACTTGTCGAAGGTGAAAATCACGGGGTTTTTTCTCACGGAGTTTGCCATATTGTTCTGCAGCGAAGAAATCTCGGACAACGCCGAAATCCCAACGGCACTACGTAGAAAGACGACACGAACGAAGACCAAATGCTCAATTGATAACGCTTAATTCACGTGCAAAAAGTCAATAAACGATCACGAAACACGAAAACCCTGGTGTAAACACTGAACGTTCACGGAGCAAACTTGAGGAGCGTGCGACCGCTGCGACAGCTAAAGCCAGACTGCTGAGCCACCGAGGACACAGAGGATAGCGCGACTGCAGGGATTTATCTCTGGCACGCCTGCCGCGAAACCCACATTCTCAACGTATTCTCCCGCGCTACAGTCGTAGTGCCCCCGCCCATTATACTCATTACTCGCGGCGCGTTGCCGATTCCCGTAAGAGTTCGGGCACTGTTTGTCCAGAAGAAGATGGTCAAGTAGCCGGTGAGCCTTAACCATATATATACTAAGATGGTATCTGTTCTTTCGTACATGTTCCGAAAGAACAGACAACATCTTAGTATATATATAGAAATATTAAAAGTTTTGGCTGGTTTCTTTGTCTAGGGGCTGGGATACGTAGTTGCCGCATTACAAGCCAAATACTGCTGAGTCTACAGTATACAATTTCAATATACACACGAATCGAATGGTCGAAGGTTCCTATCACTCGGCAATTGTGAATTTTGAATGTAACATAGAAATTTATAAATGAAAGATTGCAGTTAAATAAAATCTGCAGATACTATTTTTAACTACTTTAAATGATGAGTACGAAAGCAGAAGTACCTTTAAGAATGCCGCTTATTACTGCAAAACACTTATTGGTTACCGTTGGTTCAGCAATTAAATAAAATATAAGTTGAATAACAGGGAGACAATAGATTCCTACTTCACGTAATTAGTTATGAACAACAGCATAACCGCGTGAGATATTCACTTCTAGATGCATACTACGTCTTCACTGCAGAAGCCATGGAAGTCGCACAAGTGCACAAGCCGGCACTACGAAATATTTCTATCTCCCGCGACCACGCACAAACTGCTCAATACTCTCCAAGCATTTCCTGCGACTGCCCGTCGCGCCTTCCCGTCCAGCACTCCCCTGTGTCCTGTGCGACCCGAATCTCCTCCCCCACTTCCATCCAATCTCTCCATTGGCTTCGGTAGTCGCCTACTGTAGTAAAGAGCGCTGTGATTGGCTAGAGCGCTCCCGCCATGTCTCCAAGCCAAGCACACTCACAAACATATTGAAACACATACGAAATACTGGATTTACATTTAAATGACTTGAAATTAAATAAATATTCCTACGGCTGGACCATAAACGCGCTCTAACACACATATTTAATACATAAACAAATTAAATAAACATATATCAAAGGAATAGAAACAAAAGTAGGCCAGTAGCCTAATGACTTAGAGCTTCCTAAAACACAGTAAATATTTGACCAATTTCTTCATGAATAGCACATACTGGATATAGACCAAGACGTACACGAATAGCTACATTTATAAGCATGGTGCTTTTTTCCTGTAATTGTGGAGTACTTATCGCCTGATACCATCAATAATGACCTCCAATAAGTCATCTACTATTAAAGATACATGCCTGTAATTCATACCAATTTAGGTTTACACTATTAGCTTTCTAAAGACACGTCGATCGTCAAAATCGGATGACCCGTTTAGGTTTTGGAAATTCGCTGCTGGGTGTTACTTATATAATTTACAATGAGATACTAAACTTTAACCTAATAAAGATATTGAAAATCTAATTAAACCACCAGAATCGTTGCGCAAATAATGGTAATGCATATGTATCTTTTTGAGGTATCATGATTCCTCCAGCTATTATTCATTTCTACACGAACTGTGAAATGTCTGCCATTATGGTTTCACGAAGTCCGCCATGTTTGGCATTCCCGGCCTACAAATCTCCTTCATCGACACAGCGTCAACACGGAATTCCCAGCCACACGGTTGGCCTGGATCTCGCACTGGGGCTGCCCCTCTTGCTCCGACTGACGTCCGGCACCACGCAGTTGCTGAGCAGCTCCGGCTTGCCGACCCGCGGCCCGTGCGGCCACGCCAACTCGGAACTTAGAATATTTTCATGGCGCCACGTCTTCCCCGTTACCTCATATAGTGTAACGATCAACTCTGAAGTGTGATGCGCTACCCTCAGTAAATTGAAATGCAAACGAACTTCTCTATCTCCACAACAGTGCAAGGTCTCACACAAGGCTGCACACCCGAGAGGAGCTTATAAAAACTCACTGGACTCTTCTCCCTTATCCACCCCACAGCCCGGATCTCGCTACTACCGACTTCCATCTGTCTGGCCCAATGAAGGATGCAGTGAGCAGGAAGCAGTACACGGATGATGGGGAGGATACTGATACGACAAGACGTTGGCTCCAACGTCGACCAGTAGACTGGAACCATATGAACTTAGGGGTGCACCCAGTAAGGTGGTATCATGCCACAGCTGAACTCGATGTCTCTCTGGTAGTGCTGGCCAGTTGCGTTTCTCAAAAGGTGTGCACTCGCTGGGTTCCTCGGCGCGTCTACACATTCCAGGTTCCATCTGTTTGGTTGATTGAAGGATGCACTTCGCGGCATACAGTACGTTTATAATTGGGAGGTTACAGATGCAGCAAGACTTTGGTTACGACCATTAGAGTGGTACCAAGCGATCACACAGGCCTTCCCATTACAGTGGCATATGGTCGTCGCATTGAACTGAGATTACGTTGAAAAATAGGGTTTTGTAGCTAAAAGTGTAGGGAATAATATAGTGTATTGGAATCCTGAATAAATTCGACCTACTTTTAACCCTTTCGGGACGCAAGGCCCGTAAACATGGCCCGACGTGACAGTCGCTATGGGACGCGAGGCCCGTATACGTGGACCGATTGTCACGTCACACACCCAGTGCTGTATCTAGGAACTGACTTTGAGTATCGACACGGGACGGGGCGCATCCTGACAAAAGGGTAACCGTTCTGGCTAATATCAGTTGGCGATCGTCAGCGCTTACTTACTGCATGTCATCGTAGCAAAGAAAAGAGGAGAGACACCAAAGAGTCATTTGCAGTTTCGGAAGAGTCTCGTCAAGGAGCTTGTGGGCGAGGTCAGGGCTCGAGGAAGAGGCCACGCTCTGAGCATGGTGACCTACACAGGATGGACAGCCTGTACTAAGCTATCGCAAGAATAGACACCGGAAAACAGTGTGACTGTGTCGTTTGCAGTGATCGCTCCAAGCCAGGAGGGTGAAAACGGTTCCCTTTTTTCTTCTGCGAAACTTGTCTGTCCAACCCTTCTCTTCATCTGCCTGAGTTCTTCAACAGGCATCACAAAGTAGCAAAGTACCGAGAGGACTTGTAAAATATGGTTGCCTATCGAAAACTCGATATGCAAAAGTTGTAAAGTTTGTTTTAAGCAAATTTTATGAAATTTTGTTGTTTATTGACGTAAATTAAATTTTTCTTCGCTCAAAATGGACTTTTGATTTTTCTTCCCACGCACGTATGTCGTTTTAAAGCCAAAACTTTAAAGACTAAGATACAACTAATTTCAATAGGTATAATTCAATGCTTCACCTCACAACTAAAAAAAAGTAACAAAAAATCAAAATTTTCATTTTTTCTGTTTTAACACCACCGCCAAGTCAAAAATTGCGTTATATGGAATAATGAAAACAGTATACCGGTAGACAGCGTGTTTTAAGCTTCATTTACAAAAAAAAAGAAATAAATTACACCCGTAAGTCAAACATAAGCGATGAAAGAAACCAAGGGATATGGAACCCGTACAGCCGAAGTGGCCGTGCGGTTAAAGGCGCTGCAGTCTGGAACCGCAAGGCCGCTACGCGCGCAGGTTCGAATCCTGCCTCGGGCATGGATGTTTGTGATGTCCTTAGGTTAGTTAGGTTCTAGGGGACTAATGACCTCAGCAGTTGAGTCCCATAGTGCTCAGAGCCATTTGAACCATTTTGGAACCCGTACAGCGCCGCCGAATCGCTCCGCTTTGAGGAAACGCGCTCCGTCCCGAAAGGGTTAAAAGGAAAAAAATGTGTCGCATTATTTATTGAACGCCCCTCGTAGCAGTTCCGATTATGTGTTGTGTACCAACTGGCAAACGCAGTCAGTAACCCCAGGTAATGGGCATGTACGAGGAGAGCGACGAATGTAACCTAGTCACGTTCATACTCTTCGGAGTCTCCACACATGAGCATCACGATGCTCTTATCAGAACAAGGACTCGTCTGAAAAATCGATCTGCTGAAACTCCTGTGTAGAGTGTTGTCGTCGTGCACGACTACTGTCGCCGCATCTCTCTCTGCTTCCGGACCAATGGAAGCCACCACTAAGGTCCTCGTACTGACCGTCAGCTGATACGCTAATTACTTCTGTGGCGAAGGACGCAGGACACCTCAAGCCATGTTGACGTGCACTAACTGCCGTCTCAGTGACTACTGCTGACGTAGACACACTGAGGTGATAAAAGCCATATGATACCACCTAGTATGGTGTCGGAATTATTGAGCCATGGTGCTTCCGTATCCGTCCACAATTGCGAAGGTGTTGCCGGTGCAAGGATTTTGTGCACGAGCTGACCTCTGGCGTCTGTCTGATAAATGTTCAATGGGATCAATGTCGGGCGATCTGGCTGGCCAAATCATTCTGTTGATCTGTCCGGGATATTCTGCAAACCAGTCGCAATCAGCTGTGGCTACCTGGCATGACTCTGTTGTTTCTAAACATGGAGTTCATGAATGGCTGGCAGTGGTCTCCAAATACACTAACGTAACCATTTCCAGTCAATGACAGGTTCAGTTGGCTCAAAGGAGCCAATCACTCCATACAAACACAGCTCACACCATTATGGAGCGACCCACTAGCTTGCACAGTACCTTGTTGACAACTGTGGTGCTTGAATAATATTGATAACAAAACTGGGGGCTGTATTTAGATCCAAAAGTCATCTTCAGGCCCCAAACGTATACAGGGTGGTCCACTGATAGTGACCAGGCCTAATATCTTACGAAATAAGCATCAAACGAAAAAGCTACAAAGAACGAAACTCGTCTAGCTTGAAGGGAAAAACCAGATGGCGCTATGGCTGGCCCGCGCTGCCATAGGTCAAAAGGATATCAACTGCGTTTTTTTTAAAATAGGAACCCCTATTTTTTATTACATATGAATTTATTACATATGAATTTTTATTACATATGAATGTTTTAGTTGGACCACTTTTTCGCTTTGTGATTGATGGCACTGTAATAGTCACAAACCATAAGTACGTGATATCACGTAACATTCCACCAGGGCGGACGGTATTTGCTTCGTGATACATTACCCATGTTAAAATGGACAGTTTATCAATTGCGGAAAAGGTCGATATCGTGTTGATGTATGGCTACTGCGATCAAAATGCCCGACAGGCGTGTGCTATGTTTGCTGCTCGGTATCCTGGACGACATCATCCAAGTATCCGGACCGTTCGCCGGATAGTAACGTTATTTAAGGAAACAGGAAGTGTGCAGCCACATGTGAAGCGTCAACCACTACGTGCAACAAATGACGATCCCCAAGTAGGTGTTTTAGCTGCTTTCACGGCTAACCCGCGCGTCAGTAGCAGACAAATTGCGCGAGAATCGGGAATCTCAGAAACGTCGGTGTTGAGAATGCTACATCAACATCGATTGCACCCGTACCATATTTCTATGCACCAGGAATAGCTTCACGATGACTTTGAACGTCGCGTACAGTTCCGCCACTGGGCACAAGAGAAATTACGGGACGATGACAGATTTTTTGCACGCGTTCTATTTAGCGACGAAGCGTCATTCACCAACAACGGTAACGTAATCCGGCATAATTTGAACTATTGGGCAACCGGAAAATTCACGATGGCTGCGATAAGTGCAACATCACCGACCTTGGCGGGTTAATGTATGGTGCGGCATTATGGGAGCAAGGATTATTTCCCCCATTTTATCGATGGCAAACTAAATGGTGCAATGTATGCTGATTTCCTACGTACTGTTCTACTGATGTTAATATAAGAAGTTTCACTGCATGACAGAATGGCGATGTACTTCCAACATGATGGATGTCCGGCATACAGGTCGCGTGCGGTTGAAGCGGTATTGAATACCAAATTTCATGACAGGTGGATTGGTCGTCAAAGCACCATACCATGACCCGCACGTTCACCGAATCTGACGACCCCGGATTTCTTTCTGTGGAGAAAGTTGATATTTGCTATCGTGATCCACCGACAACGCTTGACAACATGCGTCAGCGCATTGTCAATGCATGTGCGAACATTACGGAAGGCGAAGTACTCGCTGTTGAGAGGAATGTCGTTACATATACTGCCAAATGCATTGAGGTTGACGGACATCATTTTGAGCATTTATTGCATTAACGTGGTATTTACAAGTAATCACGCTGTAATAGCTTGCGTTCTCAGAAATGATAAGTTCAAAAAGGTACATGTGTCACATTGGAGCAAGTGAAATAAAATGTTCAAACGTACCTACGTTCTGTATTGTAATTTAAGAAACCTACCTGTTACCAACTGTTCGTCTAAGATTGTGAGCCACGTGTTTGTGAGTATTACAGCGCCATCTATCACAAAGCGGTAAAAGTGGTCCAACTAGAACATTCATATTTGTTTACATACTACACGAATATGTAATAAAAATGGGGGTTCCTATTTAAAAAAAACGCAGTTGATATCCGTTTGAGCTATGGCAGCGCCATCTAGCGGGCCAAACATAGCGCCATCTGGTTTCCCCCTTCAAGCTAGAGAAGTTTCGTTCTTTGTAGTTTTTTCGTTTGACGCTTATTTCGTGAGATATTTAGCCCGGTCACTGTCAATGGACCACCCTGTATATGCATATCGCCATCACCTCTGTGTAGTACTAGCTAATAAAATCTTGCCTGAATTGTGTACATGCATGAAGATGAGTGAAAACATTGAAACATCTCTGTGAAGTCGTTTCATAAGTCGCTTGTCGAATTCTGTGCAACCTATTCATTTTACTACCTGATTTTAGCTCAATTCATGAACTCTTCCAGAAAGACTGAGCACTCAAACAAGGCCTATTGATTATTATATGTGTGTTTTAATGTGGGTTTCGGTTTTGTTTTGTGGGAATCGCTGAGTTGGTCATCGTCTGCTGGGAGCAGACGATGTTGTTTCTCGTTCAAAGTAGAGCACAGGATGACCAACTTAGGTCTCCAATTCCTGAACAGAGAGGTTTCCCCTTCTTAGTCGACGGCTGTGTCGAAAGCTGTATTTGTGTGTGAGGTTGGAGGGCTACCCCTCTGCTAGCTTCCGCTGCACGAGGAGCTAGGTAAGAGAAAGGGGCACTCTTCGGTGAACGCTTGGTGAGCACAGATCGTAGCTGTTAAGGGGGGTTTCAAGTGATGGGAATCAGGTTGAGTTAGGACTTCGTTATGTTTAACTGGGGAAATACTTAAGAACTTTAGCTAAACTGAAGCGTGTGAAGCGAGTTATTTTTTAAAATGATTTTTAGTATTATATATTGTGGAAATTGCTTTTGTCTGCGTGTGCCGATTTTGTGCCACGTGTTTGGTAATCAGTGACCCTTCTGGTTCACCACGACACCACAATAGGCTTTGTTTTAACAGTTTGCTTGTTTAATGAGCTACAATTTCTACAAGAATATCTGTTCTATCGTGCGCTTTCTACAAAGCAGCACAACAGTTTGAGTCAGAATGCACCACGTGCTCTAGTTCGGCCGTTTGCAAGCAGCAGACGCAGTTAATATGTTAAATAATGATCGCACAGTCTTGTGCATTGGTTAAACCTGTGTCCAGAATAGAGCATGCGTATAATCGTAATGCAAATCTCACTTAGATATTTTTATGGTATTAATGAAAAGGAGATGATAGTATAATTGTCTCCCACCCCCGTCTGCTGTGTTTCTTCTTGCTGTAGTTAAATTATGCTCTGTTTCATTCTCACGTATTTCTTACTTAAATATTTCGAATCAGGCACCAGTTATGTGTAGTTAGGATGTGCAACCAAATATTTAGTTACAATAAATAATCTACGATAAATTCTTTGGCGTCGATCTTACCCCCTTACTCTGATTTCCAATCCTGTATTAATCAAGTTGCTTCATGAAACTTCCTGACAGATTAAAACTGTGTGCCCGACCGAGACTCGAACTCGGGACCTTTGCCTTTCGCGGGCAAGCGCTCTACCATCTTTTTTTTTTATTGAACAAACGGAGAGTACATATATATATATACACCAAGCAACAGTTCTTCAAGGTACCAGTTAAACATATACAAATTAGTGTTAAGTGAACAAATTATTAGAATAACATTAAATACCAAAAAAATGGTTCAAATGGCTCTGAGCACTATGGGACTCAACTGCAGTGGTCATCAGTCCCCTAGAACTTAGAACTACTTAAACCTAACTAACCTAAGGACATCACACACATCCATGCCCAAGGCAGGATTCGAATCTGTGACCGTAGCGGTCGCGCGGTTCCAGACTGTAGCGCCTAGAACCGCTCGGCCACCACGGCCGGCTCATTAAACACAACAAAATATAACACATCCTCTTTTCTTTGTTTTTTTTTTAATAATTTGTATTGAACAAACTAAAAGTACATATATATTCACTATGCTAGAGTTCTTCAAGGTATCATTTAAAAAATACAAACGACTGTTAGTTAAAAAAAAAATATTAAAAAGAAAAACATTAAATACAACAAAATATAACATATTCTGTCCCCTTCCTTTTTTTTTTGGTCGATGCATGCGAACATGGATAAGGGTGTTGTATCATGTGACAGGTAGGCTTGGTACACCCCAACTTTGAGGGGGGTCAAGGAAGACGCTGCGGAGATAACCGGCAAAAGTTTGTCGGTAAGATGGTTTTCGGGTGAGGGTGCTATGCGCGGTCACAACTTTATACCAGAAGTCAAGGACTGTATGTGGACCACTCTGAAAGAGGTATTCTAAAGCCTGTCCCCGAAATCAGATGAGGGCATGGTGCTTAGCAAGAGGGTAGTGAAATGTCTGGGACAACAACAGGAAATCCGGGGTTACCGTCGTTGGCGGGGCACGGAGGTAAAAGCCCACGATTCGTTAGATGAGGAGCCATACGTTTTGTTTCAGGGGGCACATAAGACGGTGCTCGTCGGTGTCTTAGAGCTGACGTCAGGACAGAGTGGGGAGGTGGCCAGTCCTATACGATAAAGTCGACTATTAGTCGGGAATTTTCCATAGACTTGCCGGCCGAAGTGGCTGTGCGGTTAAAGGCGCTGCAGTCTGGAACCGCAAGACCGCTACGGTCGCAGGTTCGAATCCTGCCTCGGGCATGGATGTTTGTGATGTCCTTAGGTTAGTTAGGTTTAACTAGTTCTAAGTTGAGTCCCATAGTGCTCAGAGCCATTTGAACCATTTATTTTTTCCATAGACTAAAATATACCAGAGTGCAGACACAAACGACGGTAAAAAGGGTGCATGTACACACCCCCAAACCGTGCGCCAGTTAATGTCAGGATGCTGTAGCAACATGGGATCGCAAGGGTTGTACAGCATAAACAAACGATAATAATCTTTTGTACGGGGAGGACGGGTGACTGGAAGATTGGCCCGAACGTAGCTGAGTTCTGTGAAACAATTGGCGACGTGGTACAATAATGGAGAAATAGGTGCCACATTGATCGGTGGGTCAAGAGAAGTTGGTCGGAGGATATCTAAGATGAAGTGTTGGCAGAAGTGCCAACACCGTGTTGCTAAAGGAGGCCGAAATGCACGCTTTTAAGCTCACGCAGACTGGCGTGAGGTCTGGAACAAGGTAAAGTAATAATCCTATAAAGAAAAGAACGTAGTTCTTGGAATACTTAACTTTAATCCACAATTGGAGAACATCGCTCTTGTTTGTACATGCTTCACAAGAAATATATCAAATGCTATGGCGCCTTGCTAGGTCGTAGCAAATGTAGCTGAAGGCTAAGCTAACTATCGTCTCGGCAAATGAGAGCGTATGTGTCAGTGTAGCATCGCTAGCAAAGTCTGCTGTACAACTGGGGCGAGTGCTAGTAAGTCTCTCTAGACCTGCTGTGTGGCGGCGCTCGGTCTGCAATCACTGACAGTGGCGACACGCGGGACCGACGTATACTAATGGACCGCGGCCGATTTAAAGGTTACCACCTAGCAAGTGTGGTGTCTGGCGGTGACACCACATTCCTCCCCCGCAAATCGGCGTACAGTTGTGTTATAAGGCTTCCACCCGCCATGGGGAGGACCCCATGAGACGTATGCGACGAGGTGGGGAGCCTAACAACAGGCGAGGCTGTGCCACCCACACCCGGCCATTCGATCCGAGGGGAGCTAGGAAACGCCTGAAAACCTAGTCCAGGGTGCACGCCAACATGCGGTGTATGCGCCCGGAGAGAGACAGGAGGGGCCGAAGGGTCGACCTCCATCGCGTTGGGGCACCCGACGGGCGAAGACGACATCTGGTCCGGAGCGGGCAAGAGTTCCATGTCGGAGGACAGCTGGTCACGGGAAGCGATCGGCGGCGCGTGACCCAGGGAGGCGCTTGGCGGCTGCAGCGAAGCATCCACTGCGGGCGGCGCCGGCGGGAGGACCGGCGGCGGCGGCGGCGCGTCGCCATGGGGCAAAATGGAAGGCATCGTCGGTAACACCTGGGGCTGAGGCGAGCCAGTAGATGGGTCCCCAGAGCGCTGACCGGACGGCACCGTCGATGAAAGCAGACGGGGAGCGGCAGAACCCGTGCACGACAGGGGCGCAGCTGATCGAGATGCCGACGCACCTCACCAGAAGCCCCCAAATCCAGATACACAGCGCGGCCGAGGCAGCGAAGAATGCGCCCTGCGAGCCAACGCCGTGAACCGCGATAGTTGCGATAGTATACAACGTCGCCTGGAGCAAAAACAGGTGGCTGCCGCTGCACAGGAACCTGATGCGGCGGATGCAGCAAAGACATCAAGGTTCGATGAGGACAACCGTGGAGCAACTCAGCCGGCGAGCGACCATCTCGGGGCTGAGAGCGATACTAGGACAAGAAGAGCAATAACGCGTCCTCCCGAGAATGCGACTCTTTCAACTTCAACATCTGTGACTTGAAAGTCCGAACCAATCGTTCAGCGGCACCGTTTGAGTGAGGCGAAAACGGCGCGGATGTCAGATGTTGAATACCAATGGCCTTGCAGAATGACTGAAATTCTGCGGACATGAATTGTGGGCCATTGTCGGAAACAATAGTCCGTGGAAGACCTTCAATGCAAAAGATAGCGGATAACGCTTGGATGGTGGCAGATGACGTCGTGGAAGACATCCGGACAACAAAAGGAAAATTACTGAAGGAATCGACCAGAACCAACATCGAGCATTCCAGAATGGACCAGCAAAATCGATGTGCAAGCGTTGCCAAGGGGAAGTGGGTTTCGGCCATGCAAAGAATTTCCGCGGTGGTGCAGAGTGTTGTTCGGCACACGCCATGCAAGAAGAGCACATATTCGTAATCGCAGCATCGATTCCGAACCAAGTACAGTGTTGACGAGCAAGTTGTTTCGTTCTCACCATACCCCAATGTCCTTGGTGGAGAAGCCGTAAGAGGACTGTAACGAACGTGGGACTACGACCCTGGACTGATCATTATCAGAACGCAACAGCAAAACACCACGGCGAACAAAAAGTCTCTCCTTGTGAGCAAAAAATCGGCGAACCAACGGATCCTCGATACGTCACTGTGACAAGTGCCATTGCGTAGCAACAAAACGCAAAACGGTAGCAAGGACAGGGTCAGCAGCTGTGGCCGTAGCCACACGACGAAAATCAATCGGAAACGATTCGACCACTTCATCGGTTTCCGCGTCAATGAGCAGGCAAGCAAGTTCGGAAGAATCGAATGCTCTATCATCAGCAACAGGCAAACGGGACAACGCATCGGCGTTTCCGTGCTTAGCAGTGGACCGATACAAGATATCGTAGCGGTACTGCGAGAGGAAAAGAGACCAGCGAATGAATATCTGCGCTGTACGTGGAGGTACAGGCTTGTTCGGATGAAAAAGCGACGTCAAAGGTTTGTGGTCTGTGATGATGGTAAAGTGACGACCATACAAGAAATCATTAAACATAGTAACACCAAAGACGAGAGCCAAAGCTTCTTTCTCTATCTGTGAATAATTTCTTTGCGCAGACGAGAGCAATTTGGACGCAAAGGCAATAGGGCGATCATGCGATCCATCTTTGTGCGCAAGCATAGCACCGATCCCGAAATCCGATGCATCCACCATCAACAAAAGGGGTTTCTGGGGATCGAATGCCGTAAGGCAAGTATGGGTAAGCAACGCCGATTTCAACTGGCGAAAGGCGGGTTCGCATTCCGTCGTCCAGACAAACTGAACACCTTTACGGCGTAAGCGATGAAGCGGAGCTGAAATGGAAGAGGCATGTGGCACATATCTGTGGTAATAATTAATTTTTCCCAGCACACTCTGTAGCTGCTTCAAATTCTGCGGCGAATGCAAGTCTTGTGTGGCGCGGAGGTGCTCTGGACTGGGATGTATGCCTTGGACATTGAGTACATGGCCCAGACAGGGTAAGTCACGAGCAAAAAACACACATTTGTCCTTCCGCAAGCGAAGACAATTTTGTCGCAAGACCTGAATTAATGTTCTGAGATTGGCTAAATGTTCTTCTTCCGTCTTTCTGGAGATCACAATATCGTCCAGATAGTTTGCTGCAGTAGGGACCGAGGCACAAACAGTTTGCAGATATTGCTGAAACAATGCAGGGGTGGATGCACACGCGAATGGTAGTCTTTTGAATTGGTACAAACCAAGATGCGTGTTAACCACCAAGACACGCTGGGATTCTTCGTCCACCGTAATTTGCAAGTACGCATCCGCTAGGTCCAACTTCGAAAAATATTTACCCGGGTACAGTTTGTCAAAAAGATCTTCCAGGCGGGGTAAAGGAAAAGTTGCAATCACTAGTTGCGGATTCACTGTAGTTTTGAAGTCCACACAAAGTCTCAATTTTCCTGAAGGTTTTGGCAATATTACTAAGGGTGAAGCCCAGAGAGAAGCCTGCACACGTTCAATCACATGTTGTGATTCCAAATCGTGTAATGTTCTTGCAACTTCATCACGCAATGCGTGGGGAACATTGCGCGCTCTGAAAAATTTCGGTTGCGCGTTGACTTTCAGTTCCAAATGTGCTTTATAGTTCATAGCGCAACCAAGGCCCGGTGCAAAAATGTCTGCAAACTCTTCACATAGACGAGAAACACTATCTGAAGGCACAGTATGATTCACTGATAGTACCTGATTTACTATAGACAAGTTAAACAACTGGAATAAATCTAAACCAAACAAGTCCACTGCAGAAGAAGAACGAAGGGCGTAAACAGACACAAGTTTTGTTTGTCCCTTGTATGTTGCAAGAAGGCTGCACTGTCCTAACACAGGGATCGTGTGACCGGAATATGTAGTTAGCTAAACATTTGCGGCATGCAAGGGAGGTGTGCCCATTTGTTTGTATGTGTCTTTATTGATCAATGAAACTGCAGCTCTGGTATCGAGCTGGAATGGGACCACGTTGCCATTAATGTCCAAGTCTACAAAAAGTTTATTGTCCTGCTGACGACAAGAGCGACTGTCTCGTGCAACGTGAACAGGCTCTGGTACAGAAGCACTTGCGTCTTGACGGGATTTCCGTCGACGGCGACGCACACTATTTGTGGGATGAACACAGTCACTGATAGAGAAAGTGGCACTGGGCGGAGTGGAATGAACTGCATGAATTTCCATGGGCGACGGTTCACGAGCCTGGGTATTCTTGGTTCGATTCCATTTCCGGCGTGAAGCAAATTGCCTGGAATGGTTGGGAGTGTCCGATCTGAGCTTTTTCTGGCAAACGCTCTGAACATGTCGCTTTTTATTACAGAAAAAGCAAATAACTTGGCGTGATGGGCAATTCTCACGCGAATGTCTAGTAGCACAACGCGGACATGATTTTACCACTGCATTTGCTTGCTTGCACGGCACACTTAGCGGAGTGCTTGGCGGCAGCTGCACGGACGGGCGCGAGGGCTGTTTACTGTTCTGTGCAGCACGCCCGGCGGGCCGGTTAATGTGACACACAGCTGGCGAAGTTGCAAATGATTCCTGAGCAAAGTCAAGTGTGTCTTGCCTATCCAATATGTCCATCACTTGTTGAAGGGAGGGATTGACTAGTCGCAAAATCTGTTCCCTGATACGAACATCAGAAACGTTCTGTGCAATTGCATCATGTACCATAGTATCTGAATAAGGGAGGCCACATTCAAACTCAAAAGCACAATCCCTAGTAAGGGCTTGCAAAGTTGCAATCCACTCCCGATTAGTTTGACCGGCCGCACGTTTTGTATGAAAGAACATATACCTTTTTGCAACGACATTGACTGATTATTTGAAATATGCATTTAATGCCGACAAAATTTCGTCGTATGACAGAGTTGCTACGTCGCGTCGGTGAAATAATTTCACTATCACTCGGTACGTCTGGACGCCTACACAAGAAAGCAAAAAAGGCTGCCGCTCAATGCCTTGAATTCTGTAGGCGGCGAGCTGGAATCCAAATTGGCGTGACCACTCCGTCCAGCTTTCCAGTGCCGCATCAAAAGGACGAAAAGGTGGTGCAACTGCGTGTTGTGGCTGCGGTAGCGGTGAAGCGGCGGCCGCATCGTTTTGCATTGCACGTTGACCCTGGCCGAGCTGTCCAAGGGCATCCAATAAGGCCTGCGTCTGCTGATTCTGTAAGCGATAAAATTCGTACAGTACTTCTGGAGATTGTGGCGAAGCCATGACACAAGTAATTTAAGCGAGTATAAAGAAGAAGACCCTTTTGCGACTCGTCGCCAAAATGTTGTGACTTGGGAAGACAGCCAAGTCACTATGAGAGGAAGCCGAAAGGCACGCGCTTAAGCTCACGCAGACTGGCGTGAGGTCTGGAACAAGGTAAAGTAATTATCCTATAAAGAAAAGAACGTAGTTCTTGGAATACTTAACTTTAATCCACAATTAGAGAACATCGCTCTTGTTTGTACATGCTTCACAAGAAATATATCAAATGCTATGGTGCCTTGCTAGGTCGTAGCAAATGACGTAGCTGAAGGCTAAGCTAACTATAGTCTCGGTAAATGAGAGCGTATGTGTCAGTGTAGCATCGCTAGCAAAGTCTGCTGTACAACTGGGGCGAGTGCTAGTAAGTCTCTCTAGACCTGCCGTGTGGCGGCGCTCGGTCTGCAATCACTGACAGTGGCGACACGCGGGACCGACTTATACTAATGGACCGCGGCCGATTTAAAGGCTACCACCTAGCAAGTGTGGTGTCTGGCAGTGACACCTCATAAGAGACTGCGTGTTAAGGACGGGACCGGCCCCTGCCAGTGTCGCAACAGAGTGTGGACAAAGAGTGCAGAAGATCGTGCCCGCACGTTGACGAGTCCGAGGCCACCTTTTGCAGGAGACAGTGTTAGAGTGTTGTAGCGGACTTTGAAAAGTGCCCCTGCTGACACGAAATATCCAAAGGCTGATTGGATGTGGCGGCCAAGGAGTAACGGCATTGGGAGGATCTGGGTGACGTGTACCAGTTTAGGGGCGACATACATGTTGACATTGGACACACGTTGGAGTTGGTTTAAGTTACGGTGCACTTGACCGCGGACATGGGGCCGAAACGACTGCAAAAGCCGCCGGTAATCCAGGGCCACTGTGCGGTGTGTGGAGCTCGTAAATTCGATACCCAAGTAACGAAGGGTGGCACTGACTGGGAGTGGGGTCGGCACGATAGCCGGGAGGCCGCGCCCAATGTGCATCTTAGTCGATTTACGAACATTAAGAATGCTACCAGAAAGACGTCCATACTGGTGGATCCATTGGATGGCGTCATTGAGTTCCGTGGAGGACCAGGTGAGAAAGAGGAGATCGTCCGCATAAGCCCTACAGTGAAATGTGTAGGCTCGCAAAGTGAGGCCCTGCAGTCTAGAGGTAAGTCCAGTGATGAGGGGCTCAAGTGCAATGGCATATAGTAAAGTAGACATAGGGCATCCTTGACGCACAGAGCGGCGTATAGGAATCGGTCCTACAAGCCTCCCATTGACTTGTACCTTCGAGACCGCGGGAAGTTGTAACCGGCGAATGGCATCGACAAAAAGTAAAGGGAACCTCATACGTGTCGCCACCATGAGGAGGAATGGGTGTCGAACGCGATCAAAGGCAGTCGTGAAATCTACGGATACCAGTGCTGCACGAAGGCGACAAACCGACGCCAGTGCAATGAGGTCACGGCATTCTCCTAGGGCTGTTTGTAAGGTGGCTCCACAACCACGTGCAGTCTGCTCAGGTGAAAGGACCGTAGGTAAGACGGTGCGTGTGCGCGCTGCTAAGAGGCGTGCATAGATTTTATAGTCTGCATTCAGTAGTGTAAGGGGGCGATGTGCAGAGACATGAGACCCTCCCTTCGGTTTAGGCACAGGTAGAAGAATGCCAGTGACGAATTCAGGTGGAATTGGGAAGGACGGAGTAAAGAGTTCCTGAATCATTTCCGTCCAGCGAGGAAGCATTAACGTGGTGAACGCCCGGTAAAACTCCACCGGGAGACCATCTGGTCCGGGTGATTTGTTCTTGGCCCCCTTGTTGATCGCATCTACCACCTCTTCTGCGGTGATTGCAGACATCATGGACGTTGACTCCGCTACGGTGAGGGTCCGATCAGGGGAAGGACGGAGATCACCAGAAATGGGCGTCGCCACCGGTTCATCATCATAAAATTGGCGATAATGTTCAGCAAAGGCAGACATCACTGCCGCCTGTGTTGTGTGGTGAACACCATCGGAGGTCGTGATGTTGGGGACGAAAAGCCGACGTCGACGACTATGGTCGGATGCGGCATGGATTGTGGATGGGGTTTCGTCGTGGAGGAGGTCTTGTCGTCGGGAACGCACTACGACACCATGCAGTCGTGCACGTTGAAGAGAGAGGAGACGAGCTTTAGTACGTTGTCGTTCCCTATGAGTGTCAGGTGATGGAGGGACTGCATCGAGCTCACGGAGGACGGCGTAGTGAAAATTTGTGGTTTCTCGATGCCATGCTGCTGCTTCCTTGCTACATTGTATGAAAGCCTTTCTGATTGCAGGTTTGGCACATGTGAGCCACCAATGGAACGTGGATGTGTACTGCGGAAGGCGTCTTTCGCAAGACTCCCATGTAGTGGCAATACATTGTCGGCAGTGTGGATCATTAAGGAGGGAGGTATTAAGCTTCCAGTAACCTCTGCTGCGCCACACTGACTGAGGTGGCAGAGCCAGGGAACAAATGACGGCGCAGTGGTCCGAAAATGCAAGGGGCCATCGTTCAGCTTGGGCGACTTCATTGCCAAGGTGGGCAGAGATATAAAACCGGTCCAGTCTGCTCGCAGAATGTGCTGTATAATGGGTAAAACCGGGGGTATTGCCATGAATTTTCTCCCAAACGTCCACTAGATGAAAATCTTCGATTAAGGTGAGCAGCGCCGGGCATGGCGAATAACCAGGCATTTGGTCCTGCGGATGGAGGACACAGTTGAAATCGCCTCCCATGATAAGGCGATCATAACGTCCAGAAAACAGGGGCGCCACGTCATGTCCGAAGAAAGTGGACCGCTGCCGACGGTTCGTGGAGCCAGACGGAGCGTAGATATTGATGACGCGCGTGTCGAAGATGGTAACAGCCATGCCTCTTCCACAGGGAAGGATTGTCGTGTCCTTGAGTGGGATTCCTTCGCGTATGTAGAAAGCCACTCCACGCCCTGATTGATCACATGTGGACGTGTATGAGTCGTAGACGTAGACTAGTGGTAGTGTGGCAACGCGTACTTCCTGAAGAAGGGCGACGTCGTCGTCAGAGGCCCGAAGCATGTCACATAGGAGTTGCAGCTTGGGTGCAGTGCCGATCATGTTGATGTTCAGTGTGGTAAACCGGTACGTTTGTTTCAGTGGTGGTGGACGCGCATCTACCATCACCAAGGGAAGTAAGAGGAGGGCACCGACAGGAAGTCCCGTCCCATCAGCTGCAGTGCCTCGCTTTTGATGTTAACAGGCAGCCTTGTCCGGCGGAGGCAACTCATCCGGAGGAGGGGGCGTATCTTCGTCAATGTCATGCTCCTGTGCCGTGGGTCTGTCCTATGTCCATGGGAATTGCGTCGTGGTGAGAGAGATCTGGAGTTGCCGGCGGGGAGACAGGCGTCTCAACCGGCGCACCGATCGTTACATTGTGCGTGGCGACCTCCATGGTGGTCCCGTCCTGCGAAACGTCTTGTTTATCTTGAAAGTTGTCCGCCGACCTCTGCGTGGAAATGTCGGCTGGCTGGGTGTCGTCTTCGTCGTCGCGGGTGGCGACGCTTTGAGAGCCCGTGGGTGAACGGCGACGGCGTTTGCGCCTGCGTGGCGAGCGTTGTTTGCGCACGTGTTCCTCAGTGTCGGACGACGGCAAGGAGGAGCGTCGACCTGGTTCGAAGGCGTCGGTGGGTACAATGAAATGGTCAAACAGGTGTTGTGAAAAAGTACTGTTCGCCTCAGCGTTCGGTGCGGGAGCCCGTTCGGCGGCAAGGTTGTCAGGTGGGACGTCTGCACTGGGACGGTGGGACGTGCCGTTTGGAAGGACCGGGCGACGGACTGGACGAAACTGTAGACGTGGCGAGAGCCGCTCCGTAAGTAACCGGCAGGGCGGTCATCGTGGGTGTGACGGACGCTTCCGACAACGGGAGCTGCGCGACACGTCGTTGAATGCATTCAGACTGTAGATGACCTTCTTTCCCGCAACCGGAACAGGTCCGAGGTTGGCCGTCGTACATTATAATGGCACGGCAGCCTCCGATACGTAGATAGGAAGGCACGTGTTTCTGCAACTCGATGCGGACCTGTCGACCACCGTTTAAAACTGGATAGGTTTGAAATTGTACCCATCGTTCGGCAACATGTTCCAGAACGTTGCCATAGGGACGGAGCGCCTCGATGACGACGTCTGCAGGTAGTTCGAACGGCAGTTCGAAGATCCTTATCGTCCGTGTGCCGAGACCTGCGTGATCGACGGTAACGGGTCCGACATTGCCGTCGGAATGACAGAAGCGCAGTCCACGTTTTGCCTCTTGAAGCACCTTGTCGCACGCCGCATCGTTGATCATTTTGACGTAGACGGTACTGCTAACTATGGACAAGTGGATACCAATTAGATCCGTTGGTGATATTTTAACTTCATCGCGAATAAATCGTTCTACCTCCAGGGCCTTGGGTCGGGCGAAGTCGGAACAAAAGTTGAAACGTAATGTCTTCTTCCGATAGTTGTGTGCCATGGTGGTTTAGAAGGGAAAACGGCACTGACAGCGGCCGAAGTAAACACAAACACACCGTGCGCGCCTCGCCCGCTCTGGCGTGTGACCGTCTCGCAGCACTGCCGGCGGCAGACTATCCATCTGAGCTACCGAAGCACGACTCACGCCTGGTCCTCACAGCTTTACTTCTGCCAGTACCTCGTCTCCTACCTTCCAAACTTTACAGCAGCTCTCCTGCGAATCTTGCAGAACCAGCACTCCTGAAAGAAAGGATACTGCGGAGACATGGCTTAGCCACAGCCTGGGGGATGTTTCCAGAATGAGATTTTCACTCTGCAGCGGAGTGTGCGCCGATATGAAATTTCCTGGCACGTTAAAACTGTGAGTTCGAGTCTCGGTCGGGCACACAGTTTTAAGCTGCCAGGAAGTTTCATATCAGCGCACACTCCGCTGCAGAGTGAAAATCTCATTTTGGAATTTGCATCTTGCACGACACGGAGTGATATTTATCTGGCTGCTTGAAGAAATTTGCGTACTTGTAATTAAATTATTAAAGTAATTACACTAATATTTTCCAGCTCCGTTTTATTTTGTAAATGGTTAGGAAGGGCTTGGGCTGGTGGCGACCCTGAATTTCTGAATTTTTATCATTATTTGTGTGAAAAAAGCAGCTAGAAATGCAAGTAACGCATATGGCTCGACGAGAAACGTCGTAAAGATAGTAATACGTTACAACGTTTTGCAGGCCGCACTGATGTGTTGATAGCCTACAAGACCCTCAAGTATCGGTCCATCGGGGTGCGTGCCATGCTTCGCCTGATAACGAGCTGGATGCTGGGACGCCAGAGCCTCGGGTACGAGGGATGCGACGACGGCCTGGCTGCTCTCGCCGGCCTCACTGACACCACGGCCAACAACCAGCTCGCTATGGACCTCGCGTGCTTCGTCGCTGCCGACTGCATAGACTCCTGCTCTGCGTCGGGGTACGTACGCCACTGAAAGCCCCAACCACCAATCTTACATCTACTACTCTTGTACTCTTCTTACATTTGTCCTTACACTGCCATTCACTTTTCCTATACCTCAAGACAACATTCCATTAGAACTACTGACGGCCTTGGGAGAGCCAGTCATGACAAAACTCTACCATCTGGTGAGCAGGATGTATGAGACAGGCGAAGTACCCTCAAACATCCAGAAGAATATAATAATATCAATCCCAAAGAAAGCAGGTGTTGACAGATGCGAAAATTACCGAACTATCAGTTTAATAAGTCACAGCTGCAAAAATGCTAACGTGAATTCTTTATAGACGAATGGAAAAACTGGTAGAAGTCGACCTCGGGGAAGATCAGTTTGGATTCCGCAGAAATGTTGGAACACGTGAAGCAATACTGACCTCACGACTTATCTTAGAAGAAAGATTAAGGAAAGACAAACCTACGTTTCTAGCATTTGTAGTCTTAGAGAAAGCTTTTGACAATGTTGACTGGAATACTCTCATTCAAATTCTAAAGGTGGCAGGGGTAAAATACAGGGAGCGAAAGGCTATTTACAATTTGTACAGAAACCAGGTCGCAGTTATGAGTCGGGGGCATGAAAGGGAAGCAGTGGTTGGGAAGGGAGTGAGACAGGGTATTAGCCATTCCCCGATGTTATTCAATCTGTATATTGAGCAAGCAGTAAAGGAAACAAAAGAAAAGTTCGGAGTAGGCATTAAAATCCACGGAGAAGAAATAAAAACTTTGAGGTTCGCCGATGACATTGTAATTCTGTCAGAGACAGCAAAGGACTTGGAAGAGCAGTTGAACGGAATGGACAGTGTCTTGAAAGGGGGATATAAAATGAACATCAACAAAAGCAAAACGAGGATAACGGAATGTAGTCGAATTAAGTCGGGTGATGCTGAGGGAATTAGATTAGGAAACGAGACACTTAAAGTAGTAAAGGAGTTTTGCTATTTGGGGAGCAAAATAACTGATACTGGTCGAAGTAGAGAGGATATAAAACGTAGACTGGCAATGGCAAGGAAAGCGTTTCTGAAGAAGAACGACTGCCGGAAAGCCTCCGTGCGCGCTCGAATCTCTCTAATTTTACATTCGTGGTCTCCTCGGGAGGTATAAGTAGGGGGAAGCAATATATTCGATACCTCATCCAGAAACGCACCCTCTCGAAACCTGGACAGCAAGCTACACCGCGATGCAGAGCGCCACTCTTGAAGAGTCTGCCACTTGAGTTTGCTAAACATCTCCGTAACGCTATCACGCTCACCAAATAACCCTGTGACGAAACGCGCCGCTCTTCTTTGGATCTTGTCTATCTCCTCTGTCAACCCGACCTGGTATGGATCCCACACTGATGAGCAATACTCAAGTATAGGTCGAACGAATGTTTTGTAAGCCACCTCCTTTGTTGATGGACTTCATTTTCAAAGGACTCTCCCAATGAATCTAAACCTGGCACCCGCCTTACAAACAATTAATTTTATATGATCATTCCACTTCAAATCGTTCCGCACGCATACTCCCAGATATTTTACAGAAGTAACGGCTACCAGTGTTTGTTCCGCTATCATATAATCATAAAATAAAGGATCCTTCTTTCTATGTATTCGCAATACATTACATTTGTCTATGTTAATGGTCAGTTGCCACTCCCTGCACCAAGTACCTATCCGCTGCAGATCTTCCTGCATTTCACTGCAATTTTCTAATGCTGCAACTTGTCTGTATACTACAGCATCATCCGCAAAAAGCCGCATGGAACTTTCGACACTATCTACTAGGTCATTTATATATATTGTGAAATGTCCATGCGTTCCGCCAGCGGCCCCAGCGTGTTCTGACACTGCACGGACCTGGCTCCTCCTGAGTACCAAACTCGCCCACTCACACTACCCGGGAAAACAACGACGTCGCCCCAAAGAAAGGGCTCAATAATAAAAATGAGGTAATCAAGAACAGGTGTTTATTCGGACCACAGTAGAGAAATGTAATAACCAAGGAAAAATTCTCTTCAACAAAAAACTATTACAACTTCTGATACAGGCCTGGAACATTGCATAAACGTAGAGAGACATGAAGACTGTGTCACTGATGGTCGCTAAAGACAGAGCTGAGCGTTCGGCATTGTTGGCCGACAGGTACGTCTTGCGGTGTCGATGGAAAGTCGTTGGTCCCACTGTGACGGCTTCCGACCGGGCTCTGACTGATGGGCTGCTAAGAACCGGCGCAGTAACTGGCCCAGAGCTCCGGTGCAGCCGACTGCCGACTTGTTGGCTTGCGCCGGGCTATATACCTGGGACACAGAAGATCAAGTTCCGCACACGTGACATTCCCGAGAAAATAGGTCCCTGGCTCGGAGGACCTCTGGCGACGATTTTTTTGCCGCCTGTCGTCCTTGTTCGACGCTGGCCGGGGAGGCTACGCCTTGCACGTATGCAACCCCGTAATGCTTCAGTGTCTAAGGGGTTATCGATCTCTTTAGGCGACCGCAGGGTACATGGCAGCATATTCGTCATTAACATGTAGGAGGTAGAACGCCTTCCGTAGAATGTGTAAGTAGCGTGAAGCGCACTTTGAATGTATCCCAATGGCTGAAAGAGCCACGCGCACTTTTAATAAGAAAATGCTATCAGACATTGAAATCAGTGTAAAAGATTTGGTCGCCACCAACGCTAGCCACACAACATATAAGAGGTTGCGCTGAGTTGGATAATTACTTAATTTATTTATAAGAAAACTCACAAAAGTACATTCATTGTGAAGTAAGTGATAAGAATGGAATGTAATTGTTAATATGATCCACGCAGTGTTCTGGTCAATCAAATATTGAATAATGTAAAGAGAGCACGAACACTGTGCATATGTGCACCTTGCAGCAACATTGCTGAAAACAAGATCTATTCCAAAGCATTTGTTTTAAATAAGAAAAGGACACTAATTATTGGACCTGTGCACATGGCAACACTATAGATGGGCTAACAAGGAAAACAACACGGTAAATGGCGTAGTTAACTGAGACGTAGCATCGGTACACTGGATAAGATTGGAGGCAAAATTATTTATTCCCTAAAACATTAATGTAATGCTTCTATAGACTGCTGTTGCCTGGTAACTAAGTACAAATGCTTGTGAAACGCTATGCGTTTCACAACAGACTCGTGTGCCCACGTGGTTCGTGGAGACACAATTTCTACGTACAGACGCCATATTTTAGTAACATCAAACCATGCAGTCGCGAACAATTAACATCTTACACACGACACATTTGAACAGACAAAGAATAATGGCAGAGGACCAACAAACTCCAATAGTAACCCATGTGGATGGTTTCCACCGGGCATAAAGTAATTAGACAAAGAAAATTCACAAAGAAGCAAAAATTTCCAAGATTCTGAAAAGATTAGAATGCATACACACGCAGTTGCAGGCACACAAACATTCAGACTGAACCGTGGGGGCTTCAACGTATGCAACACCTTTGTGCTATGTTCTTCTTACGGATCAAAGTCAAGTCTAGGAATCAAACTGAAAGTCTGCAAAAGACTTGCATTCCTTGCTGGGACCCAGCAAATCAATCTTTATAAGATGAAACGTGAGACCAAAATCTAAAGTCTCCCCTCTTGCTATGAGACAAAGGGCCACGCGGTTAAGTCAGCTCACCCTTCTTCGAAGAGACTTCAGCTGCAGACCCTCGGCGAGCTGGAAGCAGACTGACTGTCCACACACTCTAACGTCTCCCACGCGACCCCGTGGCCAGGAAAACCCAGAGATGAGGCTTCCGCCACCAACCTAACACCGGTAACATTCACACAAAGGGGCAAACCTCTTTGCCTACCTGAAAACTACACTACTGGGCAATAAATTGCTACACCAAGAAGAAATGCAGATGATAAACAGGTATTCATTGGACAAATATACTAGAACTGACATGTGATTACATTTTCACGCAATTTGCGTGTATAGATCCTGAGAAATCAGTATCCAGAACAACCACCTCTGGCCGTAATAACGGCCTTGATACGCCTGGGCATTGAGACAGACAGAGCTTGGATGCTGTGTACAGGTACAGCTGTCCATGCAGATTCAACACGGTACCACAGTTCATCAAGAGTAGTGACTGGCGTATTGTGAGGAGCCAGTTGCTCGGTCACCATTGACCAACCGTTTTCAATTGGTGAGAGATCTGGAGAATGTGCTGGCCAGGGCAGCAGTCGAAAGGCCCGTACAGGACCCGCAACAGGCGGTCGTGCATTATCCTGCTGAAATGTAGAGTTTCGTAGGGATCGAATGAAGGGTAGAGCCACGGGTCGTAGCACAGTTGAAATGTAACGTCCACTGTTCAAAGTACTGTCAATGCGAACAAGAGGTGACCGAGACGTGTAACCAATGCACCCAATACCATCACGCCAGTATGGCGATGACGAATACACGCTTCCAATGTTCGTTCACCGCGATGTCACCAAACACGGATGCGACCATCACGATGCTGTAAACAGAACCTGGATTCATCCGAAAAAATGACGTTTTGCCATTCGTGCACCTAGGTTCGTCGTTAAGTACATCATCGCAAGCGCTCCTGTCGGTGATGCAGTGTCAAGGGTAACCGCAGGCACGGTCTCCGAGCTGATAGTCCATGCTGCTACATACGTCGTCGAACTGTTCGTGCAGATGGTTGTTGTCTTGCAAACGTCCCCATCTCTTCACTCAGGGATCGAGACGTGGCTGCACGATCCGTTACAGCCACGCCGATAAGATGGCTGTCATCTCGACTGCTAGTGATGCGAGGCCGTTGGGATCTAGCACGGCGTTCCGTATTACCCTCCTGAACCCACCGATTCTATATTCCGCTAACAGTCATTGGATCTCGACCAGCGCGAGCAGCAGTGTCTCGATACGATAAGCCGCAATCGCGATAGGCTACAATCCGACCTTTATCAAAGTCGGAAACGTGATAGTACGCATTTCTCCTCCTTACACGAGGCATCACAACAACGTTTCACCAGGCAACGCCGGTCAACTGCTGTTTGTGTATGAGAAATCGGTTGTAAACTTCACTCATGTCAGCACGATGTAGGCGTCGCCACCGGCGCCAACTTTGTGTGAATGCTCTGAAAAGATAATCATTTGCATAGCACAGCATCTTCATCCTGTTGGTTGAATTTCGCGTCTGCAGCACGTCATCTTCGTGGTGTAGCAATTTTTAATGGCCAATAGTGTACAAGGTTTACCATTCTGTACGACTACCTTTGATTCTCTGCAGCAGACTAAATTACCGTATAGAAAAATGAAACACACCCACATTCAATCACTCGCGCGCATGCCGGAGAGTTCTGTATCACTGGAAAGCAAATAAAATGATAATGAAAGGGGACCACGACCCTTTCACATCCATTGCTCTTCAATCCGGAGCCCCGAATCGTTTGATGTGGAGGTGTTACTCTAATAGAGTTCGAGAGCCTCTGCAATGCTGTTTGAGTTTAGAGTGAATACCAAGTGGGCTGAGGCGTGAATGGGAAGGAGGCAGATGCGCTAAGGTTCCAAAGTCGTTATGCCAGGGTGGCGTAGTGGCCAGCGCATCTGCCTAGTCAGCAGGAGACCCCGGTTTGAATCCCTGACTTAGTACAAGTTTCCATTGGTCGCTTCAGACTGCATCAGTATACAGGGTGGTCCATTGATCATGACGGCGCCAAATATCTCACGAAATAAGCGACAACCGAAAAAGCTACAAAGAACGAAACTCGTCTAGCTGGAAGGAGGAAACCAGATGGCGTTATGGTTGGCCCGCTACATGGCGCTGCCATAGGTCAAACGGAACCCCTATTTTTCATTATATATTTGTGTACTACGTAAAGAAATATGAATGTTTTAGTTGGACCACTTTTCTCGCATTGTGATAGATGGCGTTGTAATAGACACAAATATATCGGTCACAATTTTAGACGAACAGTTGCTAACAGGTAGGTTTTTAAAGTAAAATACGGAGCGTAGGTACGTTTGAACATTTTATTTCGGTTATTCCCATGTGATACATGTACCTTTGTGAACTTATCATTTCTGAGAACGCAGGCTGTTACAGCGTGATTACCTGTAAATACCACATTAATGCAATAAATGCTCAAAATGATGTCCGTCAACCTCAATGCATTTGGCAATACGTGTAACGACATGCATTGACAATGCGCTGACGCATGTTGTCAGGCGTTGTCGGTGGATCACGATAGCAAATATCCTTCAACTTATCCCACGGACAGAAATCCGGGGGCGTCAGATCCGTTGAACGTGCAGGCCATGCTTCGACGTCCAATCCACCTGTCATGAAATATGCTATTCAATACCGCTTCAACCGCACTCGAGCTATGTTCCGGACATCCATCATGTTGGAAGTACATCGCCATTCTGTCATGCGGTGAAACATCTTGTAGTAACATCAATAGAACATTACGTAGAAATAAGCATACATTGCAGCCCATTACAAACAGTATTGTAAGGTGCTTAAAAAAGTTATTAGGAAGGCAAAAAGTATGTGGTATGCAGATAGAATAGCTAAGTCTCAGGATAAAATTAAAACCATGTGGTCAGTCGTAAAGGAAGTGGCTGGTCTGCAGAGACAGGTCGAGAATATAGAATCAGTGCGTAGTGGGGATGTCCGTGTTACTGATAAGTCGCATATATGTACAGTACTTAATAATCACTTTCTGAATATAGCAGGTGAACTAAATAGAAACCTAGTCCCAACAGGGAATCATATAGCGCTCTTAGAAAAAAGTGTTCCGAGACTGTTACCTGAAATGCTCCTCCATGATACTGACAAGAGGGAGATTGAGTTAATAATTAAATCACTAAAGACCAAGAACTCTCATGGATATGACGGGGTATCTAGCAGAATACTGAAGTATTGTTCCACGTATGTTAGCTCAGTACTTAGCCATATCTGTAACTTTTCCTTTAGGAGTGGTCGGTTTCCTGACCGATTAAAGTACTCGGTAGTGAAGCCACTTTATAAAAAGGGAGACAGGGATAATGTTGACAATTATAGACCTATTTCTAAGCCATCGGTGGTTGCTAAAGTTATCGAGAGGGTTGTATATACAAGGTTACTGCAGAATTTAAATTCACATAATTTGCTGTCAAATGTACAGTTTGATTTTAGAAATGGCTTAACAACTGAAAATGCTATAGTCTCTTTTCTCTGTGAGGTTTTGGACGGATTAAATAAAAGGTTGCGAACGTTAGGTGTTTTCTTTGATTTAGCGAAGGCTTTTGACTGTGTTGACCACAAAATATTACTGCAGAAGTTGGAACATTATGGAGTAAGGGGAGTAGCTTACAATTGGTTCGCCTCCTACTTTAAGAACAGAAAACAGAAGGTAATCCTCCGCAATAGTGAGAGTGGTAATGATGTTCAGTCCCAATGGGGCACTGTTAAATGGGGCGTTCCCCAAGGGTCGGTGCAGGGGCCACTGCAGTTTCTTATTTACGTAAATGATATGCCTTCTAGTATTACAGGTGATTCAAAAATATTTATGTTTGCTGATGACACCACCTTGGTAGTGAAGGATCTTGTGTGTAATATTGAAACATTATCAAATAATGTAGTTCATGATATAAGTTCGTGGCTTGTGGAAAATAATTTGATGCTAAATCACAGTAAGACTCAGTTTTTACAGTTTCTAACCCACAATTCAACAAGAACTGACATTTTAATCAGACAGAATGGGCATGTTATAAGCGAGACGGAACAGTTCAAGTTCCTAGGCGTACGGATAGATAGTAAGCTGTTGTGGAAAGCCCATGTTCAGGATCTTGTTCAGAAACTAAATGCCGCTTTATTTACCATTAGAACAGTATCTGAAATAAGTGACATTTCAACACGAAAAGTAGTATACTTCGCATATTTTCATACGCTTATGTCATATGGTATTATTTTTTGGAATAATTCTTCTGATTCAAAAAGGTTATTTTTGGCTCAAAAACGGGCTGTTCGAGCTATGTATGGTGTAAGTTCGAAGACCTCTTGTCGACCCCTATTCAATAGTCTGCGAATTTTGACATTGCCCTCACAGTATGTATTTTCTTTAATGTCGTTTGTTGTTAGCAATATTAGCTTATTCCCAAGAGTTAGCAGCTTTCACTCAGTTAATACTAGGCAGAAATCAAATCTACATGTGGAATGCACTTCCTTGACTCTTGTGCAGAAGGGAGTGCAGTATTCTGCTACATCCATTTGCAATAAGCTACCACAAGAACTCAAAAATCTTAGCAGTAGCCCAAACACTTTTAAGTCTAAACTGAAGAGTTTCCTCATGGCTCACTCCTTCTATTCAGTCGAGGAGCTCCTGGAAGAGCTAAAAAATTAAGCAAATTCCAGTGTTACATTCTTGATTTTCTTTATTTAAACTAACGACTTGTCGCCTGAATATGTTTCTTATATTTCATTTTATCTGTTTCTACAATCGTGTTATAATTTCATGTATTGACTCGTTCCATGACCATGGAGACTTCTCCTAAATGTGGCCCCACGGAATAATAAATAAATAAATAAATAAATAAATAAATCGATAAAATGGGGGCCAATTATCCTTCCTCCAATAATGCCGCACCATACATTAACCCGCCAAGGTCGGTGATGTTCCACTTATCGCAGCCATCGTGAACTTTCCGGTTGCCCAATAGTGCAAATTATGCCGGTTTACGTTACCGCTGTTGCTGAATGACGCTTCGTCGCTAAATAGAACACGTGCAAAAAATCTGTCATCGTCCTGTAATTTTTCTTGTGCCCAGTGGCAGAACTGTACACGACGTTAAAAGTCGTCGCCATGCAATTCCTGGTGAATAGAAATATGGTACGGGTGCAATCGATGTTGATGTAGCATTCTCAACACCGACGTTTTTGAGATTCCCGATTTTCGCGCAATTTCTCTTCTACTGATGTGTGGATTGGCCGCGACACCAGCTAAAACACCTGCTTGGGCATCATCATTTGTTGCAGGTCGTGGCTGACGTTTCACATGATGCTGAACACTTCCTTTTTCTTTAAATAGCTTAACTATCCGGCGAACGGTCCGGACACTTGGATGATGTCGTCCAGGATACCGAGCAGCATACATAGCACACGCCCGTTAGGCATTTTGATGACAATAGCCATACATCAACACGATATCGACCTTTTCCGCAATAGGTAAACGGTCGATTTTAACACGGCTAATGTATCACGAAGCAAATACCGTCCGTTGTGTTGGAATGTTACGTGATACCACATACTTATGGATTTGTGACTATTACAGCGCCGTCTATCACAAAGCGAAAAAAGTGGTCCAACTAAAACATTCCTATTTCTTTACGTACTACAAAAATATGTAATTAAAACTGGGAGTTCCTATTTTTAAAAGAAACACAGCTGATATCCGTTTGACCTATGGCAGCGACATCTATCGGGCCAGTCATAGCGCCATCCAGTTTCCCCCTTCAAGCTAGACGAGTTTCGTTCTTTGTAGTTTTTTGTTTGACGCTTACTTCGTGAGATATTTGGCCCGGTCACTATCAATGGTCCACCCTGTATAAGCATCAAGAACAAAAATATTTCATTGTACATACCTTTGTTATACCGTAACAGAGTCTCTTTCGACCACACCACATTCAACAGTCGAGTGGTAGGGAGTGACGAAGAGAGAAGAACGCTGATTGTTGTGATGGCGTGGGTGACACTACCCACGGTTCGGTCACTATGCTCTTCGTATCGTGTGAACCGCAGAAAGGCTGTGATTAATACTGAGTAAACTACGAACTGCTCGGTCTTATTTTACGCGTGACAGAACTGAGATAGATTCTCGTGTGTGCAATGGACGACAATCGGTGCGTCATTGGTGAAAGAATGCATGTGCGCGATATGAGGTTTGAATATTTTCAGGACTGTGCTTAGATGGGAGTAAATCCTGAAAAGTATCGCATCACTCATTGACCTTAAACTATTGGCGATGAAGATGCTGACAGTATAATAGGACCCCTAGATAAGGCTCTCGTAACAATAGCAGAGGCGAAGTTAGACTAGTGACAGCTCGCATAGACGAGAATGAAACATGAGAACAGCCCAATATGTGGTAGTGGAGCAAGTACCCTCTGCCATGTACTTATCAGTGGTTTGCAGAGTATGGACGAACAAGTAGATTTAGATGTTATTAAAAGTTTCATAAGTGGCCTCAAAGATATGCACCGTTATTCTCGCGCAACGAAATTATTACTTCAGTTTCTCTAGTATTTGCACCCATCATCTTTATGTTCTGTTACTCCCTTCAAGTAATAGTACAAGATGCGTCTGAAAAGGTCGGTGCATGGTCTCCGAAAATTAATGAAACGTTAGTTACGAACAGAATAGCTTCAGAGTAGTCATCAGTAGGTGCAACACACCTCTGACATCGTTTGTGAAGCTGTTGAAAATTGTCAGTAAACGCTTCTTATGGAATCTCCCGAAGTAGCGTGCTCACGCCTTGTTGTATACCCGAAATGCCTGTGAAGCGTAAGCCATTCAGCATTAAGTTAAAGCGAGGAAACAAAAGAAGTCATATGTAAGTCAGCAGGCATAATGTAAGTCTGCAGGCTTTCGTGGACGTTGTCACTGAAGTTATAATGTTCTGGGTTATTAGGCCGCGTCATACTTTTAAAAGGATCAATGTTTCGACCCTTCTGCTGGGATCTTTCTCAGGATCTTCCGGTGTCCAGTACTGCTAGGAAGAAGTCAAATGTCGCCAAATCTGGAGAATAAGTACGTATTGAAGAACGGTCACATTGCGTTGAGCGAGAAAGTTGAGCCTGCGGATATCCAACAAGACGGGACCACTGTGCTTCGATCGAGTCCACAAGAAGTGTTTGCTGACAGTTTTCAACAGCTCTACAGGCGTTGTCAGGAGTGTGATGTAACCAGTGTTGCTTACTATGAAGACTGTAAACGTATTTTATTTGTAACTCTTGTTTCCTTTGTTTTTTGAGACCCCTCACCGAACTTTTCAGACGCGCCTGGTATTATGAGAAATCTGAATAGTTGACGTTGTGAAAGAGATTAAATTTATCTACCACGTACAGTAGTTTATTATTTAAGCTTTTACATATTAACAACGTCTTCATCGTACCACATCAGTGAACTACTTGCGTCCCAGAGCCTGTCATCATTATATCCCAACGTGCTTTGATTTGCTCTGAGATTTGTATGTCCTACTCCCATAGTTGATAGTATAAACTTCTCTAATAATATTTCGTATGGTATTAAATTAAATTCTGTTATAGCCTATTACTAATGGCTCTTAATCGTACTGTAATCTTTGATAATATTTCTTCTCTTACTGCATGTTACTCTGATGCGTTGTGTCGTGCACCCTGCCTGTTTTTCGCTAGTTTTTGTTAATCTTACTTCTTGTATGAATCTGTAGTCTGCATTTTACATGTTTACCTTTTCTGAATGAATTGTAAGACATTTTATAATCTTACATTCATCTGTTAATTTACATTTTATTTTATTGGCGTTTTTATGTAATCTCAATCAAGTTTTATTAGCCTATTGTCACATAATTATTTAATGGCAACGTGTTAGGTTTTATCAAGACTGTCATCTTTGACCTAGAATTTCTTTGATTTGTATTGCTGTACTTGTGTCAATGTGCCATCATATTTTTGTCTTGTTACAATTTTTGATTTTATATTATCTTGGAAGTTATGGTTTCTGTGGTAACTTCTGTTAAACCATGTATGACATCTAATACATTTGTGACAATTTTCGTGGGTATTTTGATCGATTTTAGGTTTTTTCTTTTCTTCGTCTTCCGTTTGGCATTCTCACATTGTCCACTTTTGTATGCTGTCCAGCTGCCTTGCCTTTGATGATGGCTCAAAACCGAAACCGGTAGAAAAATGAAACATTATTACAGACAGCAGGGCGTTATGCATTTTTCAATATTAGTTTTTGTACCTTAGTGGACATTAGTTTCTTTGAAAATACAAAAGATTATTATTTATTCAGGGGTTTGTTACCACTGCGTGCTATTTCTTGGTAGTGACTAATTTCGAACTTTAACGTTGATTCTCAAACCACTGCTGGCATTTGAGGTGTTCTTTACAGCATAATTCCACTAATATTCTTACTTGACATCAACGCAATAAGGATGCATATGAAAAAGGCATACAATCATAATACAGAACTTGTACATTCAGCAGAGTGTTCAAATCTATGTGAATTCCTAAGGGACCAAACTGCTGACGTCATCGGTCACTAGACTAACACACTACTTAAACTAACTTATGCTAAGAACAACACACACACCCATGCCCGAGGGAGGACTCGAACCTCCGGCGGGACGGGTCGCTCAGTCCGTGACATGGCGCCTCAAACCGCGCGGCCACTCCGCGCGGTGAGCAGAGTGTAATCTAGCCAGCTGAATGTACTTCCGTGCTATGGTCATACCACATTTTATATGGATCTGTATTATGTAAATGTTATGCAAGTACAGTGACGGAATAAACGCAAAAGCCAGAAGAGCGGTGCGTTGTACACGAAAGATGGTAGACGTGTTTGTACATCTGAAAAACCACGTCAATCCAAATTCCGCGCCAGTCGCGTAAGAGTGGTCCCACTAGCGCCATTTTGAGGATGCACATCAGTTTACTTTAGATACACACTGTCGTCAGCGAGTAATATTATTGGGATTTCCGTCGTGTGAAAGCTGTGAGTACCCTTGGAAAGGCATTCACCTATCTGTATATTAAATTATCAACTTATGAGACGATACCTATTCTTTGAAAGACGTTTTATATAGTTTACGTAACTGTAAAGATGCGCATCTAGCGCGGACGCTAATAAATCGTTTGCGCAGTCAAATAAACATTTAACAGAAGCTGAACGTTCCGCTTTGATCTAAATAAAAGATGGCTGTAAAAACATTTATAGAGCTTCAGATTTTATCGTACTTCTGCTTGTAATGTGAAAGCGTAAAGAAGGTCGTCTTTAAGCCATAAAAGTGAGCGGTCTTGCCAGCATGCAGACAACATTATTAATTAATAAAATTCAAGTAATTTATGTTCGATACTGTAAACCGGCACGTTATTGTTATGAAGGTGTTGATTGGTGCAAGAATTGTCTCGAAGGAAGGAGAAAAGTAATGACTGTAATTTGTGACAAAAAACGTGAACCAAGAAGCTAACGCAGGACAGGCTGAAATATGATAGCACCATACAGTTAGAAAATTACTTATGTAAGTTATACTGTTTATAAATAAGCCCTAATTGCGTGTGAGGGTTATTTGAATATATTTAGTGTTTACCAGATTTCTTATTCTATTCTTTTCCTTTATTTTTTTTCTACCTCCACGTCATGTTATTTTTATAAACGTAAAACAGCCTTTACTACAGCAGGGAATACTGTGGCATCCTGGTCGTAGACAGAAGGCCGCTCCTTGTCTTCTATACAACTCATAGCTGCCCCATTTATTAATGATATCATTTGCAAATGCAAATTTTTTTATTATTCATTGTTAAAGGTCCCTTAGGTAATTATAAAATTCATACTGATTGTTGGGTTGGCAGGAGAGCCAACACCGTGTTACTAGAGGCCGAAATGCACGCCGATTTAACTCACGCAGGCGGGCGTGAGGAGGGAAGAACCATACTGACGGGAGGTCTGGAACATGACAAGGAATGAGAATTCAGAAAGCGGACGTAATTAGTTTCATACTTAACTTTACTCCATTAATGATGAACGTCGCTCTTGACGGTACATGATTCACAATATTATCTGTTCAGATTATAATAACTGAATATGGCGCCTTGCTAGGTCGTAACAAATGACGTAGCTGAAGGCTATGCTAAACTGTCGTCTCTGTAAATGAGAGCGGATGTAAACAGTGAACCATCGCTAGCAAAGTCGGCTGTACAACTGGGGCGAGTGCTAGGGAGTCTCTCTACACTAGACCTGCCGTGTGGCGGCGCTCGGTCTGCAATCACTGATAGTGGCGACAGGCGTGTCCGACGTATACTAACGGACCGCGGCCGATTTAAAGGCTACCACCTAGCAAGTGTGGTGTCTGGCGGTGACACCACGCTGATTACGTAAGTATATCCGGCTTGTCCTTTTCCGAATAATAGAAGCCTTTGCGTAATCGAAAACTAGCCTCCTTCTGACAACGATCAGGAGCCGACCAGATGACAGACGTCTTCGTCAGCTTTCGTGTTTCCTGTGTCAAAGCTGTGCCAAACTGGGAACACGACATTCTAGTATGAAACACAATATATACATAATTATCAGACTAAAATTGAAAAAAATTGAAATATATTTAACTTATTTTTTTTCTTTTATCACACTAGAAGCGTTAGTTACATCTGAGACACATCATGGTGACTTGACGTTAGTGAAGCCTGCCTTTAGGGTGACTAAGGCCTGTTATCAACACCTCACTGAGTTTGAACGAGGTTGTTTAATAGGGATATGAGAAGCTGGATGTTCCTTCAGGATTTTGCAGAAAGACTTGGCAGGAACGTAGCCACTGTACATGGCTGCTGGCAGCTGTGATCACGAGAATGTACGGTTGCAAGAGGACCGGACTCGAGAAGGTGACGTGGCACTACCGAGAGGGAAGACCATCGTGTTCGGTGTATGGCTCTGGCGCAACGTACTGTATCCGGGGCGACAATCTCAGTAGCCTTTGTCATGACAGTGACACAACGAACACTTACAGATTAGTTACTTCAAGGGCAGCTCAGAGCCAGGCGCTCCGTATCGTAAATTCCACTGACCCCAAAAATACCGTCATTTGCGGCTTAAGTGGTGTCAACTCAGACAGAGCCCCACTTTCCTGTGCAAGTCTTATACAAATGAAACGCGGCAGGTTCCCTGGAGGTCGCCCGTTAACGACTGTTAATCATCAAAGATAACTATACAGCATCACTCACTTCCTTATATGATTAGTGGGTCCTAATTTGTGAGTTTGTTAGATATTAGCTGCAGCTGATTACAATTTAGTTGATTGTGAGCTACAGATATACTCTAATTACAATGGGCAGCTAATTCTTACAAGTATTGGTATTTAATTTCTAAGATCTTAACTAACTCTACTGCCTCCAGCGTCACAGTTGTGCCATATATATATATATATATATATATATACACTCCTGGAAATTGAAATAAGAACACCGTGAATTCATTGTCCCAGGAAGGGGAAACTTTATTGACACGTTCCTGGGGTCAGATACATCACATGATCACACTGACAGAACCACAGGCACATAGACACAGGCAACAGAGCATGCACAATGTCGGCACTAGTACAGTGTATATCCACCTTTCGCAGCAATGCAGGCTGCTTTTCTCCCATGGAGACGATCGTAGAGATGCTGGATGTAGTCCTGTGGAACGGCTTGCCATGCCATTTCCACCTGGCGCCTCAGTTGGACCAGCGTTCGTGCTGGACGTGCAGACAGCATGAGACGACGCTTCATCCAGTCCCAAACATGCTCAATGGGGGACAGATCCGGAGATCTTGCTAGCCAGGGTAGTTGACTTACACCTTCTAGAGCACGTTGGGTGGCACGGGATACATGCGGACGTGCATTGTCCTGTTGGAACAGCAAGTTCCCTTGCCGGTCTAGGAATGGTAGAACGATGGGTTCGATGACGGTTTGGATGTACCGTGCACTATTCAGTGTCCCCTCGACGATCACCAGTGGTGTACGGCCAGTGTAGGAGATCGCTCCCCACACCATGATGCCGGGTGTTGGCCCTGTGTGCCTCGGTCGTATGCATTCCTGATTGTGGCGCTCACCTGCACGGCGCCAAACACGCATACGACCATCATTGGCACCAAGGCAGAAGCGACTCTCATCGCTGAAGACGACACGTCTCCATTCGTCCCTCCATTCACGCCTGTCGCGACACCACTGGAGGCGGGCTGCACTATGTTGGGACGTGAGCGGAAGACGGCCTAACGGTGTGCGGGACCGTAGCCCAGCTTCATGGAGACGGTTGCGAATGGTCCTCGCCGATACCCCAGGAGCAACAGTGTCCCTAATTTGCTGGGAAGTGGCGGTGCGGTCCCCTACGGCACTGCGTAGGATCCTACGGTCTTGGCGTGCATCCGTGCGTCGCTGCGGTCCGGTCCCAGGTCGACGGGCACGTGCACCTTCCGCCGACCACTGGCGACAACATCGATGTACTGTGGAGACCTCACGCCCCAAGTGTTGAGCAATTCGGCGGTACGTCCACCCGGCCCCCCGCATGCCCACTATACGCCCTCGCTCAAAGTCCGTCAACTGCACATACGGTTCACGTCCACGCTGTCGCGGCATGCTACCAGTGTTAAAGACTGCGATGGAGCTCCGTATGCCACGGCAAACTGGCTGACACTGACGGCGGCGGTGCACAAATGCTGCGCAGCTAGCGCCATTCGACGGCCAACACCGCGGTTCCTGGTGTGTCCGCTGTGCCGTGCGTGTGATCATTGCTTGTACAGCCCTCTCGCAGTGTCCGGAGCAAGTTTGGTGGGTCTGACACACCGGTGTCAATGTGTTCTTTTTTCCATTTCCAGGAGTGTATATATATATATGGTGAGTTGACGTTAGTGAATCCTGCCTTTAGGGTGACAAAGGCACCGTTATCAACACCTCGCTGAGTTTGAACGAGGTATATATATACAGGGTGAGTCACCTAACATTACCGCTGGATATATTTCGTAAACCACATCAAATACTGACGAATCGATTCCACAGACCGAACGTGAGGAGAGGGGCTAGTGTAATTGGTTAATACAAACCATAAAAAAATGCACGGAAGTATGTTTTTTAACACAAACCTACGTTTTTTTAAATGGAACTGCGTTAGTTTTGTTAGCACATCTGAACATATAAACAAATACGTAATCAGTGCCGTTTGTTGCATTGTAAAATGTTAATAACATCCGGAGATATTGTAACCTAAAGTTAACGCTTGAGTACCACTCCTCCGTTGTTCGATCGCGGGTATCGGAGAGCACCGGATTACGTAGGGATCCAAAGGGAACGGTGATGGACCTTAGGTACAGAAGAGACTGGAACAGCACATTACGTGCACATGCTAACACCTTCTTATTGGTCTTTTTCACTGACGCACATGTACATTGCCATGAGAGGTGAGGTACACGTACACACGGGGTTTCCGTTTTCAATTACAGAGTGGAATAGAGTGTGTCTCGACATGTCAGGCCAATAGATGTTCAATGTGGTGGCCATCATTTGCTGCACACAATTGCAATCTCTGGCGTAATGAATGTCGTACACGCCGCAGTACATCTGGTGTAATGTCGCCGCAGGCTGCCACAGTACGTTGTTTCATATCCTCTGGGGTTGTAGGCACATCACGGTACGCATTCTCCTTTAACGTACCCCACAGAAAGAAGTCCAGAGGTGTAAGATCAGGAGAACGGGCTGGCCAATTTATGCGTCCTCCACGTCCTATGAAACGCCCGTCGAACATCTTGTCAAGGGTCAGCCTAGTGTTAATTGCGGAATGTTCAGATGCACCATCATGCTGATATCACATACGTCGACGCGTTTCCAGTGGGACATTTTCGAGCAACGTTGGCAGATCATTCTGTAGAAACGCAATGTATGTTGCAGCTGTTTAGGCCCCTGCAATGAAGTGAGGACCAATGAGGTGGTCGCCGATGATTCCGCACCATACATTTACAGTTCACGGTCGCTGTCGCTCTACCTGTCTGAGCCAGCGAGGATTGTCCACGGACCAGTGATGCATGTTCCGTAGATTCACTGCCCAGTGGTTTGTGAAACCCGCTTCATCGTTAAACAGGTAGAACTGCAACGCATTCTCTGTTAATGCCCATTGACAGAATTGCACTCGATGATTAAAGTCATCACCATGTAATTGCTGATGTAGCGACACATGAAACGGGTGAAAGCGGTGACGATGCAGTATGCGCATGACACTACTTTGACTCAGTCCACCGGCTCTCGCAATGTCCCGTGTACTCATGTGTGGGTTCATGGCAACAGCAGCTAACACACCAACTGCACCCGCTTCTCCTGTGACGGGCCTGTTACGGACCAGTGCTTTGTGCACTTTGCCTTCTCCTGATTGGTTAACATGGCTTCTTGGGCACTTCCCCTCATCCACTACCTACGTGCTGCGATCCTAAAATAGAAAAAAAACTTTGATAGTTGTAAACAATTCGACACAAGTTTCATATTTGTTTCTTACTTCTAGCCTGAATTTATGTAATCAGGGAAAGACTTTTCGGACACCCTGTATTTCAACAGAGACCAGTCAGTTTTCGGAAATGTGTCAGCAGACCCGCATACCACCCTTAATTTACGCTGGAGGATGATGGTTCAGATGGCTCTGAGCACTATGGGACTTAATTGCTCTGGTCATCAGTCCCCTAGAACTTAGGACTACTTAAACCTAACTAATATAAGGACATCACAAACATCCATGCCCGAGGCAGGATTCGAACCTGCGACCGTAGCGGTCGCGCGGTTCCAGACTGTAGCGCCTAGAACCGCTCGGCCACTCTGGCCGGCTACGCTGGAGGAGCTCACTCTCAGTCATCTCTTATGACCTGGGCACCTGTAAAAGGAAAACATTAAAATTTGTGAAAGGATAAGTTGGGTTTAGCTTTAACAATTCTGTTCCACAAAATACTGGGATGTGCTGAAAAACAGTGTCTCCAAATTTTTTATGTGAAAATTCTTGTAGGTTTTTGAATAAAAGAAAATTTAGTAACATTCTACATCTTTATTCTTCATGTCTGTATATTTCTTTCTCTACGTACTCGCCTTGGCAATGGCCTTGCCGCAGTGTATACACCGGTTCCCGTGAGATTCCCGAAGTTAAGCGGTGTCGGGCGTGGTCGGCTCTTGGATGGGTGACCATCCAGGCCGCCATGCGCTGTTGCCATTTTTCGGGGTGCACTCAGCCTCCTGATGCCAACTGATGAGCTACTCGACCGAATAGTAGCGGCTTCGGTCAAGAATACCACCCTAATGACCGGGAGAGCAGTGTGCTGACCCCACATCCCTCCTATCCACATCTTTCACTGAGGATGACATGGCGGTCGGATGGTCCCTGTAGGCCACCCGTGGCCTGAAGACGGAGTGCTTTTTTTATTACGTACTCGCCTTGGGAACGAGCACATTTCTCTCCACGAGAGACCAGTTTGGTGTTACCGTCGCGCCTTAATCACCACAAAGTGAAGTCCGCGAAAGTGTTCTTCAACTTTTTGAAACAGATGAATATACGAGGCGTGTTTTTTAAGTAAGTACCGTTTTGAAATTTAAAAAAAAGACGTTCTAAGATATCTCAATAATTTTATTTTTACGTCAAAGCCTGTACCTTCATCTACGCACTGACGCCATTACAGTCTGATTCTTCCTTGTTTACGTTGTGCACTGAGTGTTTAAGATGCCTCCGATAATCGTGAGTCCCGCCGACTGTGAAGTACGGGCTGTTATAAGATTTCTTAGTGCTAAAAGCGATCGATATTCATCGTGGTATCTGTGCAGTTTACGGAGAAAACATTACGAGTGATGGAATGGTAAGAAAGTGGGTGAGAGCATTTAAAGATGGCCGCACAAATGTGCATGATGAACAACAGAGTGGGCGTCCTTCGGTCGTTAATGAAAGTTTAGTGCAGGAAGTGGACGATAAGGTGAGAGAAAACAGGCGCTTTAGGCCTACGATTTCGTCGTTGCGGAATGACTTTCCTAATGTTTCTCGTAGTGTTTCGTATAGCACTGTGACCGAGCACTTCAATTGCCGAAAATTGTACGCAAGTTGCGTACCGAAAATGTTGACGGATGTGCACAAAACCAAACGTTTAGACAGTGCATTGAATTTCCTTGAGCGGTACCACAACGACGGTGATGATTTCTTAAGCCAAATTGCTACGGGCGATGGAACGTGGGTGGCCTACGTCACACCAGAAACAAAGCAACAGTCCATGGAAGTTGAGCAAGGGCATCGTTTTGCTGCAAGACAATGCCCGTCCGCACCTGGCGAATCAGACCAAAGATCACATCTTTTCGATGGGAAACTCTAGATCATCCTCCGTACAGCCCCGATCTTGCGCCCAGTGACTACCATCTGTTCCAGCACTTGAAGAAACACCTGGGCGGTCAGCTTCTTCACGACGATGACGAAGTCAAAACAGTGGTGATGCAGTGCTTAACAAGTCGGGGGGAGACTTCTATGAGGAGGGTATTCAAAAACTGGTACAACGTTATGAGAAGTCCCTCAATATTGACGGAAATTATGTAGAAAGGTAGATTAAGGTACAGGCTTTCATGTAGAAATAAAATTATTGAGATATCTTAGCACGTCTTTTTTTAATTTCAAAACGGTATTTACATAAAAAACACGCCTCGTAGGATGGCGCAAAGTCCGGACTATATGGAGGATGATCGACGAGAGCGAACTCGAGGCGCTGGATCGCTTCAGCGTTCATGTGTGGTCTGTCAGGAGAGGTTGCCCTGTGTCTGGGCGATCTCTTAGAATTCGAAACACGATTACAGCACTCTGTTTCTCACGCACTGTTAAAGTTACGTCACACACCGCCGTCTCACACCCTACAGTTGTGAGGCCTCTAGCGTCAGAGGGCTGCAAATATGTGGACGTGAAGCGTAAAGATGAAGAATGTTTTATTTTCAAAGCGTTGAGAGTTTCACACTAACAATCCGGAGGCATCACTTTTAAGCGTGCTGCAACGTCGTGTTTACGTGCAAACCGGTGACAAGTGAAATAATAAGTACAGAGGGTTTGCAAGATATTACTGATCAACAGTTTAACCCAAAGGGCACAGTATTTACACAAAAATTTTGTACAAGTGTATCATATTCACAGGTCAGAAAATACATTACACAATACCTTTCTAATTGAATTAGGTGCAAACAAGAATTTCTTATAACTTCTCTACTAACTGTAAGCTCTTCAATAATAAAAGGTAAAATCAGTTTCATTTAACGAGGACACTTGAAAAATAAAGGTGAAATAAGTTTCTTTTGAACAGGATACACAAGAAAAAAAGTATATTACGCAAAACCATTCTGATTGAATTACTTGCAAACAAGAACATCTCATAACTTCTATACTAACTGTAACAACTTCAATAATAAAAGGTAAAATCAGTTTCATTTGACAAAGGGCACTTGAATAATAAAGGTGAAGTAAGTTACTTTTAAATAGGTCACCTGGGCAATAGCAATAGGACAATTCACATAATTTCCGATTTCCGATTCCCATCAAGTATTTATCTTTAACATGTACATAGGTTCAACTCCCGCTGCACATAAGGTATAATTCAGAAAACTAGTCTCCTTCCTTTATAGTTTTGAAGGTAAATACACTACTGGCCATTAAAATTGCTACACCAAGAAGAAATGCAGATGATAAACGGGCATACATAGGACCAATATATTATATTAAAACTGACATGTGATTACTTTTTCACGCAATTTGGTTGCATAGATCCTGAGAAATCAGTACCCAGAACAACCACCTCTGGCCGTAATAACGGCCTTGATACGTCTGGACATTGAGTCAAACAGAGTTTGGATGGCGTGTACAGGTACAGCTGCCCATGCAGTTTCAACACGGTACCACAGTTCATCAAGAGTAGTGACTGACGTTTTCTGACGAGCCAGTTGCTAGGCCTCCATTGACCAACCGTTTTCAATTGGTGAGAGATCTGGAGAATGTGCTGGCCAGGGCAGCAGTCGAACATTTTCTGTATCCAGAAAGGCCCTTACAGGACATGCAACATGCGGTCGTGCATTATCCTGCTGAAATGTAGGGTTTCACAGGATCGAATGAAGGGTAGAGCCACGGGTCGTAACACATCTGAAATGTAACGTCCACTGTTCAAAGTGCCGTCAATGCGAACAAGAGGTGAGCGAGACGTGTAACCAATGGCACCCTATACCATCACGCCGGGTGATACGCCAGTATGGCGATGACGAATACACGCTTCCAATGTGCGTTCACCGCGATGTCGCCAAACACGGATGCGACCATCATGATTCCGTAAACAGAACCTGGATTCTTTCGAAAAAATGACGTTTTGCCATTCGTGCACCCAGGTTCGTCGTTAAGTACACCATCGCAGGCGCTCCTGTCTGTGATGCAGCGTCCAGGGTAGTCGCAGCAATGGTCTCCGAGCTGATAGTCCAGGCTGCTGCAAACATCGTCGAACTTTCGTGAAGATGGTTGTTTTCTTGCCAACCTCCCCATCTGTTGACTCAGGGATCGAGACGTGGCTGCACGATCCGTTACAACCATGCGGATAAGATGCCTGTCATCTCGACTGCTAGTGATACTAGGCCGTTGGGATGCAGCACGGCGTTCCGTATTACCCTCCTGAACCTACCAATTCCATATTGGATCTTGACCAACGCGAGCAGCAATGTCGCGGTACGATAAACCGCAATCGCGATAGTCTACAATCCGACCTTTGTCAAAGTCGGAAACGTGATGGTACGCATTTCTCCTCCTTACACGAGACATCACAACAACGTTTCACCAGGCAACGCCGGTCAACTGCTGTTTGTGTATGAGAAGTCGGTTGGAAACTTTTCTCATGGCAGCACGTTATAGGTGTCGCCACCGGCACCAACCTTGTGTGAATACTCTGAAAAGCTAATCATTTGCATATCACAGCATCTTCTCCTGCCGGTTAAATTTAGCGTCTGTAGCACGTCATCTTCGTGGTGTAGCAATTTTAATGGCCAGTAGTGTATATAAGGAGTATAGCAAACGGAACAGGCGCCTTGGCGTCCCAATGCAGATGAAACAACTGAATGCAAGATCCCCACTCACTGCAACCCGAAGAACTGAGTGGCCGCCGTATCGGTTGCCATTTTCCCCGCGGCCAAAAGAACCTCCCGTTCCCTCTGGTATTGGTCGGCCAAGGCGTCGTACTCCAGGCATCGATTTAGACATGGACTAGGTGGCCGCTGCAGTGCTGAAACAGAATAGCATAAACACACAGCCACAGTGAAAAGAAACAATGTTAACAGCCCCCAGAAGATATTAAGATAAAATTCTGCAAAGAGAGATCACATCAAGACAAAGGCAAATTAAAAATGGTTAAGAGTATTATCCGTAGACTTCAAATTTCAAAATACGTAAAACTGCCCCAGCACAAACAGGCTAGTTTTAAAAGGGCAACGATGAGACAAAGCATAATATTATTACACCAGTACGTCGCAGTTCCAATACAATATTGACTCTCATAAGAAAGAAGCTAGTGAAAACACGGGTAAGTCTGATTGTAAAACTAGAAAGCTTGAATGTCTACTTCTTCAATAGACAGCTGCATGGTATATAATTCAACCCCAATAGCCAAAAGGAATAACACATTGCTCAGCGTCCTGTGTAGAAGACCATGACCCAGTCACGCCTCAAGAACTTGCAATAACAGGTCCGCTTCCGCATTCCGAGCCACATACACCGGTCAAATCCAGCTAACTCCACGCAAACACTAGTTTCACTCTATGAGCAGCGACACTTACCGGCCGTTCCGAAGGCAAAATCCAGTCTGCCCGCCACCCCACCAGCACCACCACCGGCCAAAATGGCAAAGATAAGCAACGCCAGAGGGAAACAATCGATACGGGTGAATCGAACGGAGAAAGCAACTGGCTCCGGCGTATCACATCCCCTCTTACAATCAAATTTCAGGATTTCATTTGTTACACCAGCTGATTGCGTTTTGTTTTTAAAGGTCTAACATCACGGAGTGGAACGTGGAAACGCTGACCTCGGACGATCAGAGGCGTCCTGTCCTCTCCAAATTACTGCGCACCCTTCGGCACATCACAAAAGCCATACGCCTAGGCAGAAAATGCGCCGGGCGCCAAAAATGGAATTTTCTCCAGCGGCACTTGAACAAAACAGGTGAGATACATGCGATTGCAGTCTTTCTTGGCGTATTCCACTGATGAATTATTCTCGGGTTATCAGCCGAGTGTTGGCGTCGTCTTGTGGCAACGTTTCAATGAGTTTCGTACCCATCATCTTCTGGCAAAGATGGGAGGGAGTTGACACACTTCGCCAGAAGATGATGGGTACGAAACTCATTGAAACGTTGCCACAAGACGACGCCACCACTCGGCTGAAAACACGAGGAGAATTCATCAGCAAAACAGGTGAGTCTTTATTTGTAAGTAAGTTCTTTGGGAATGCAGGTTTTCTCGGTGAATTTCAGCGGCGAAACCTTTCGAGGTATCAACCGAATCGCGGCGCCTTCGCTGGAAGATGACGAGTTAGAAATTCGCAATGTGCGAAAATTTCATCTAATATGGTATCCATGGCCCGCCCGGTTGGCCGTGCGGTATAACGCACGACTTTCTGGGCAGGAAGTAGCGCCTGGTCCCGGCACGAATCCACCCGGAGGATTGGTGTTGAAGTCCGGTGAACCGGCCAGTCTGTGGATAGTTTTTAGGCGGTTTTCCATCTGCCTCGGAGAATGCGGGCTGGTTCCCCTTATTCCGCGATTGCTGCGCAAACAAGTTCTCCGCGTACGCTTACACCACCATTACTCTACCACGGAAACATAGGGGTTACACTCGTCTGGTGTGAGACGTTCCCTGGGGGATCCACCAGGGGCCGAATCGCACCATAACTCTGGGTTCGGTGTGGGGTGGCGGAGGGGGGAAGTGGTCTGCGGTAGTCGTCGTGGGGCTGTGGACCACTGCGGTTGCGGCGGGGACGAAGCCTCTCCGTCATTTATAGGTCCCCGGTTAACATACAATACAATACATACAATGGTATCCATACATATTATAAAAAACTATGTATAACTGTACGCTTGTACACTGATCAGGCAGAACATTATGAGCATATACTTAATAGCCAGTGTGTCCACATTAGCACGGATAAAAGCCGCAACGCGTCGTGACATGGAAGCAATGATGCCTTGGTAGGTCTCTGGAGGGAGTTGACACACATCTGCACACACAAGTCACCTAATTCCCGTAATTTTCGGGAAAATGGGGGGGGGGGGGGGTGCGATATGCAATCTGACGCCACATTCAGTCATATCCCAGATGTGTTCCATTGGGTTGAGATCTGGTGAGCTGGGGGACAGCACATCAATTATAACTCGCCACTGTATTCCGCAAACCACTCCATCACACTCCTCGTCTTGTGACATGGCGCATTGTCTTGTTGAAAAATGTCACTGACGTCATGAAGGGGTGTACATGGTATTTGTTGTATTCTCCAACAGTTTATTGAACGTAACTTCTTCTACAATACAATAGCTGGCTGTACAATAGATGTAGGCGTCCGTCGATCTAGCCGGAGATGTGGTTCCTCTCGGTCGGCTGGTACTTCGATCGGCGGTGCAGTACAGCGGCTTCGGTTATATCTTCTCGGAGACTCCACTATAGCGGTTGCCATTAGCAGCGGACGAAGACTGGTCTGCCTTCGACCGGCCGGGCCTATATAGTGAGCTGGAGCCAGTAGAAACCCAGTTTATAAATCCGTGGCCGGATATGTCGCGGCGACCTCTGCAACTAAAGGTTCCTATTAATCGACTGGAATCTTCGGCGTGTTTCCTGGTGTCTTCGCCTGTTTGGCTATTGGTTTGTTTCCCTCATAGCATGGCTGTTATGCGGTGCTGTCTGCCATATAAGGGAACCCGATGGCAGACAGTACAGTATTGAACCAGTCTACGATACTTCTTGGCCACCATGGTGCCTTGCACGAGCACCATTGGAATCATGGATGCCCATGTTAATGTTCCCGAGAGTATTATGGAATGGCCACCAACTTGTCTCTGCCCAGCAGTACAGGCGTCAGGGAGCTGTTCCCCTGGAAGACGACGAATTCGCGCCCTCCTGTCGACATGATGAAGGAGGTATGCCGGCCGCAGTGGCCGTGCGGTTCTAGGCGCTACAGTCTGGAATCGAGCGACCGCTACGGTCGCAGGTTCGAATCCTGCCTCGGGCATGGATGTGTGTGATGTCCTTAGTTAGGCTTAATTAGTTCTAAGTTCTAGGTGACTGATGACCTCAGAAGTTAAGTCACATAGTGCTCCTTGAACCATTTGAAGGAGGTATCGGGGTTCATCAGGCCATGCAAAGCTCTGCCACTGTGCTAACGAACAGTGCCGATGGTCACGAGCCCATTTCAGTCGTAGTTGTCTACGTTGTGTTGTTAACATTGGCACATGCATGGGTCGCCGTCTGCGGACGGCCATCGATGGAAGTGGTCGCTGCACTGTACTCTGCCCAGCATGAAAGTCTGATGTTAGTTCCGTCACAGTTCGCCGATTGTTCTGTTTTACCAGTCCGCCCAGCCTACGACAGCCGACATCTGTAATGAGGGGTGGCAGCCCAACCCGACAACGTCTGGACGTGGTTTCATCTTGGTTTCGACACGTATTGAAGACACTCCCCACAGAACTGCTCGAAAAGCATACAAGTCGTGCAATTTACGAAATGCTCCTACAGAGACTCCTGCACATCACCACGTGGCCTCGGTCAAACTGAAATAGGTCGGGCACCTTCCCCATTCAACACACAGACAGCAGGCTCACTGATACTACATGCACCAAGCGTGTGTCTAACTAGCAGTCATTCCTCGTCAGGTGTCACTGATACACTACTGGCCATTAAAATTGCTATACCAAGAAAAAATGCAGATGATAAACGGGTATTCATTGGACAAATATATTATACAAGAACTGACATGTGATTACATTTTCACGCAATTTGGGTGCATAGATCCTGAGAAGTCAGTACCCAGAACAACCACCTCTGGCCTGTACAGACATGTACAGCTGCCCATGCAGCTTCAACACGATACCACAGTTCATCAAGAGTAGTGACTGCCGGTCAACTGCTGTTTTTGTCTGAGAAATCGGTTGGAAACTTTCCTCATGTCAGTACGTTGTAAGTGTCGCCACCGGCGCCAAACTTGTGTGAATACTCTGAGTAGCTAATCATTTGCATATCACAGCGTATTCTTCCTGTCGGTTAAATTTCGCGTCTGTAGCACGTCATCTTCGTGGTGTAGCAATTTTAATGGTCAGTAGTGTATATTATTGAAGGGAATGGCGGACCCATTTTCGAACAGGCGATGAATTCGTTTGAACCAAGGGTAATTCCTTTCTTATACTGCGGTTGCGTTCTTTGCGTTCTTTATTTTTGTTAGGGTTTGAGCTTTTTACCTTATATTAATTTTAGTTCCCGTTCTTTTGGCTGAGAGGTGGAATTTGGGTCCATACTGAGGAAAAAACCTCCCTAAAAACTTCAGTAGGGTTATTTGCATGTTAAACTAATCTATATTAATCCTCTTGCAAATATTGATCCTGTAATTCCTGCGGCATAACTTGTACTTGCTGGGTTCTGTCGTAGTTGTTCAGTAGCACTTGGTGGGAACGAGTATTTATGTTTTGGAAAATTAAGCTGCATCGGTGGTTGTTTTAACGAGTGCGTTGTTTTTGATTCTGTTGTTAATCTAGGTTCTCCGTATTTTGCTGTCACTTATATCAGTCTCTGCTCTAGTAGCTGTACATGTGCTACATGGTATAGATATCTTCTATTGGCTCTTGGACTAGTATTTATCGCTGTTCGTATCATTTTGTTAAATATTTTTGGTGTGTGAATGTTTGAAAAAAAAAGGGTTCCAAGCACTATGGGACTTAACATCTGAGGTCATCAGTCCCCTAGAACTTAGAACTACTTAAACCTAACTAACCTAAGGACGTCACACAGATCCATGCCCGAGGCAGCATTCGAACCTGCGACAGCAGCAGCAGCGCGGTTCCAGATTGAAGCGCCTAGAACCCCTCGGCCACAGCGGCCGATTTGAACGTTTCATATCATCCATATTGGTGCAGCATGTTCCAGGGTTGGTATTATAAAACTGTGGTAGACATAAAGTAGATGTGGGGCTGTTGCTCCATAACTTTTTTTTATCAATTTTAAAAGTCCTAAACCTTTTCTTTCTTTCATTATTGGTTCTGTAATAGCTTGTCATCACGATGGAATCAAATGTTAGTTCAAGATATTTTACGTCTTTTTTTCGGTTCTATGGATACTTTACAGCTTATTTCTCTGTGGTTCGTCACTTTATAAACTACATTTTCACCTCTAACCGGATTTTAAGTGCATATTTGACACGTACACGAGAGGTAACTATGAACCTCAGTATCTCGTAAACGGATAAAGAAATCAGTAAAATTTTTGGAGATCGGGAATACATCGTAAGAATTTCAGCCATTTACTTGGAATCCGCGGCTCGGTTTTGGTACGAAGGAATGGGATAGTAAAAGGTTTATTTCGGGGGATGGGAGGTGGTTCCTAAGGGAACGCCCATGAAGTAATTGTGTTTCCAAAAGGCACTTAAGACTCACCGTAGGCATCAAATGCAAAAAGACAACTGAGTCGCTCCGATTGCCTAAGCAGGAGGAAATTTGTAACATTGATACTTTGGCCCCATACTGTTGGATAGCGACACTAAGAAGAGCCTTCTGTGGGGTATACAAATGGTCCCCAGCCCAAGGACTGTCCAAAACACTTGACCCTACATTTCTATCAGCAATAGAACCTGAGGTATAAGCCCCGGAAGGATCTCGTTTTTATGTGCGACGTTTTGTAATATATCAGATAGCGCATGCTTCCGGCACGCATTCGGATATGGGCGACGGCGTCGCTGCAGCGTGAACGCAACGTAGCGAGACTCCTATGCAGGTATATAAGCACCGACATGTAGGCAAGGGATTAGTATGGCATTCGCGTCTTCCCTCCGTGCGTGTACTATGGAGACGTTATTACCAACTGTGTCCGAGCAGTACGAACGTGCTGTTATTCTTCTCTTGGATGCCGAAGGACGAATGCCAGGAGGCATCCATTGGAGAATGAAGAATGTGTGCGGTTAAGGCGAAACGGCGGGGGAAACATCGACAGGGAATCCTACTGCTTCATGACAGCGCGCGTTCCCATATCGCGAATGTCGTAGCGTAGAAGTTACGCCAGCTCAAGTGGCGTCGGTGGAATGACAGCATCATTGCTCACGGCGATTTTTTCTGACTAGCATACCGATTCTCAACAGTACGGCCGTCCGACTGTCCCCCCCCTCCCCCCCCCCCCCCCCTTATATCTTATGGTGAGGACAGTATTAACTGGTCACTGCTACGTTAGCAAGTTTGAGTAGAGGAACTGTAATTTATCGTTAAGGATCCTGTGAGTGGTGTTTTTGACAGACAGAGTTCAAGTAACGTTAGTTTTATACCTTTACTCGCTCTATAGAGGAGATCACTTTTATTGTGTCTCACTGTTTAGAGGCACAAAATGCGCGGGTGTTTTCAGCTCGTTACTAAATGCAAATAAGTAGGAGGCCGAGTTGATAGGAGCTGAAGGAGTCCAGGTTGCAATACTACGCGGTTCGGCACACTGTTAGAGAGAAGGATTACTATTCAGGAAACACGTAGTACAATGAAATTACTTATCTTCAGTAGTTTGTAGGACTGCAGCTGCGGCTACGATCTGACAGTCTTATAACATGGAATACCATGAACTAATACAACATATGTCCGCGGCTCGTGGTCTCGCGGTAGTGTTCTCGCTTCCCGAGCACGGGGTCCCGGGTTCGATTCCCGGCGGGGTCATGGATTTTTCCTGCCTCGAGATGACTGGGTGTTGTTGTGTCGTCCTCATCATCATCATTCATCCCCATTACGGTCGGAGGAAGGCAATGGCAAACCACCTCCACAAGGACGTTGCCTAGTAAGACTGCGCTGGTCTCCCGCGTCGCTCCCCTACGCTCTGTAAAGAAGTATGGGACTCTTCATCATCAATACAACATATTCCCAGGGACTAAGCCTGATAGGCCCTCCTCAGAGAATCAGTGGAAACATTACAGAACTGGCTGAGGGCCGATTATGAGAGTGCGTGTGCCTAGGCTGAAGTCTAGCTAAGAAGTGAACGAGGCACACTCCAGTTCCGCCGAGCTGCACAGCCCGCTAGAGTGCGCTGTGCTCGGCAGACGAGGGGCTGCCAACCTTGCGTTGGCGTGGCGTTGTAGTAGTATATGTGGCAATGATACTACGACTTTCAATATCACAGAACGATATTCATTCAGAGTATGTTCACCAAAGTTGGAATCTCTCTTTTTCAGTCTCCATATGTTTTCGTGTTAAGTCAGTCTAGCAGTTCTATCCTTTTCTGATTGGTCTTCATATACATTGTCACAAAAAAAGTAACATGAAGCAGTATACATTCCACTTTTTTCTAAAGATTGAATCTCGTCTTTAATTCTTGGATGTGAGGTCCGTCAGTTATGCAAAACACCGTTTTTTCTCAGTATCCAAACACGTTGCTGCACCACTGTGCCATCATCAGTGGCTTTTCGTTTTTATTTATTCTGCAATGTGAGCATTTTTGTTAAATGATTATAAAATTATGTGCATCTTTAGTTCAAACAACATATCGTTTCTTTTTGTAAATACCTTTACGTTTGGTGTGCATGAATTTTCTGGATCAATTGTGTATTAATTACTAGAGGTAGCTTGCAATCTGCAACCAAACGATGTTAATGAGAAAGTTTTCTGCTGGAAGTTAACCTATCTTCTAGAACGTAATTTAGTTTGTCGCAATGTTTCCGCGCCTATATTCGCTTTTACTTACGTTTTCGTGTGCCAAGCACTTGCATTCTCCGCATCATGCTGAGGTGTTGTGATGCACACGTAACTATAACAAGTATTTTCCACAAATAACGTAGTAAAACACTCTTCACTTCAGCAAAACACAGTGTGATTGTGGTTTGTTGTGTGTCCCAGCGCAGTCACTGTTCATTTGTTCACCAGAGAGTTCGGCGCCAAATTTGAATTTTGTTTTCATTTTATCTTTGTGTGTGTGCGTGTGCGTGTGTGTGTGTGTTTTCTGTGCGCTTCTTAGCTGTGTGTGTTCTCTTTTATATGGTATTCATTTTGTGTGTAAATGGTGCGTCTTTGCAGATTTTAGTGTATAATTTTTTAGCGCGCGAGCGCGCGTGTGTGTGCGTGTGTGGATGTGTGCCTGTGTGCGTGTGTGTGCGTGTGTGCGCGTGTGAGTATTTACAAAAAGAAACGATCTGTTGTTTGAACTAAAGATGCACATCATTTTATAATCATTTATAAAAAATGTTCACATTGAAGAATTAAAAAAAACGAAAGCCCACTGATGGTGGCACAGTGGTCCCGTAACATGTTTGGGTACTGAGATGGTTCAAATGGCTCTCAGCACTATGAGACGTAACTTCTGAGGTCATCAGTCCCCTAGAACTTAGAACTACTTAAACCTAACTAACCTAAGGACATCACACACATCCATGCCCGAGGCAGGATTCGAACCTGCGATTGTAGCGGTCGCGCGGTTCCTGACTGTAGCGCCTAGAACCGCTAGGCTACTCTGGCCGGCGGGTACTGAGAGAAAATGGTGTTTTGCATAACTGAAGGACCTCACTTCCAACAATTTTAGCTGCTAACACGGCCAATACATGGAGCTGTAAATCAAAATGATGAATATCTGGTCTTTAGCGTTGAACACAATGCTGAAAGGAGTATACTGGGGCACCAGAATAAGATAAGAATATTAATAAATTAAAATGAAACTAGTATACTATAAACGACGAATGTCTCTGATAGGCTCGATAATGTGGATTGCTGACTGTGCGCGACCGTAGAGCCAGAGATACTGTTTCTGGTCTGAGAATGTAGTGCTGGAGAGAGCTGGGCGCACACTTGTAGGTAGCTGTGTGTGAGGGAAAGACGATGGGGTGGGCAGCTTCTGTGGTGTGCTGTGTGAATTCACCAAGAGTTAGATTAATGCAGGTATGTCGATATTGTTGAACATGGAAGCAGAAGTCTTCATGTATGCGAGGTAAAGATTCTCAATAATTACGATTTCTGTTTTTGCCAGGGCGTTAGCATAGGTGAGTTGGCTGACAATTTGTTATTGTTGAGTAACCCCACGATGTACGTAAACGTCTAGTTAGGTATTTCATTTTTGTAATGCTTTTAAGATTTGTTAACAGAGCTATGTGTAATTTGATGATTTGCATTTACGTTGGATTAATGAAGTGAGATAATACTTGCTGTTTAAATCTCATTGTTTGTGAATCAATTGTGAGTAATGTGACTTCAATTGCCAGATGTTTTTGAAAAGACAAACTTAATTTGCAATACAATTTTGCTGTATACAGTGAGTACTAGCAATCCATCATTATCAGCAACGCCTCCCGGTCCAGGTCATATATTTTTCAAAGAATTTGGAATTTCTTAAATGTTCTAGTTTATCAGCCAAATGAATTTCATGTGCATTTCAAGTATTATGGCCAGCATTGCACACTGCTGAGCCTGTAGTTAGTGTATTTATACTTTTTTATGAGAGACCAGAATATACGCGTTCCACCGTTGCTGCTTTAGACGTAAGACCATTTAATTTAATTGTTACGTGTACAGGCACCAAACTTATTGGTTTTTTAACAGGGCTTTAGCATTCAGTGGTAAAGGGGGTGAACGTATTTTGCAGTGGCTGTTTCTTTATTGGTATTGAGAGTTGCATTACCCAACCGATTCGTGTTAAGTTTTGCTAACAATTACACAGACTAAGAACACTACTTGCACTTACAACACGCCACACGACAATTCGAGTTCAGTAGTCATTCCACAGATCAGACATTCATTCAATTTAATCGTCAAGTCTATTATACCACTTTTTAAGGAACGTTACAATGTGGACATCTACATCTACACCTGCGTGATTACTCTGCTACTCACAATAAAGTGCCTGGAAGAGGGTTGAGTGAACCACCTTCAAACTGTCTCTCTACCGTTCCACTCTCCAACGGCGCGCGGGAAAAACGAGCACTTCAGTTTTTCTGCGCGAGCCCTGATTTCTCTTGTAATTTTATTATTAATTGTAACCCCTAAGTATTTAGTCAAATTTACAGCCCTCAGATTTGTGTGACAACGCGTAATCGAAATTTAGCTGATTTCTTTTAGTACTCATGTGAATAACTTCAGGTTCAATTGCCACTTTTCGCACCATGTAGCCATCTTATCTAAATAATTTTACAATTTGTTTTGGTGTTCTGATGACTTTACAAGACGCTAAATGACAGCATCCCCTGCAAACAGTGTAAGACGGCTACTCAGATTGTCTCCTATATCGTTGATCTAGATCACGGACAATAGAGGGCCTATAACACTTCCTTGTGGAACGCTGGATATTACTTCTGTTTTTCTCGATGACTTTCCTTCTAGAACTACGAACTGTGACCTTTCTGACAGGAAATCACGAGTCCAGTCGCACAACTGAGGCGATACTCCGTCGGCACGCAGTTTGGTTAGAAGACGCTTGTGAGGATCGGTATCGAAAGCCTTCTGGAAATCTAAAAATATGGAATCAGTCTGACATCCCCTGTCGATAGCACTCATTACTTCATGGGTATAAGGAGCTAGTTGTGTTTCACAAGAACGATATTTCCTGAATCCGTTCTATGTGTCAATAAATCGTTTTCTTCGAGGTACTTCATAATGTTCGAATACAGTGTACGTTCCAAAACCATACTGCAAATCGACATTAGTGATATGGGCCTGTAATTCAGCCGATTACTCCTAAATCCCTTTTTGGGTATTGGTGTGACTTGAGAAATTTTTCAGTCTTTAGGTACGGATCTTTCTGTGAGCGAGTGGTTGTATATAATTGCTAAATATGGAGCTATTGTATTCTAAGTTTTTTTTAATAAATTTGGTGAATATTTCCGGGATTTTGCTTTGCTGACAAGTACCACTTCAGTTTTGCCTACATGTAGCATATTAACAGATGAAGCCAGGAAGTGAAAGCTGTGTTTCTGACAGAAATCTGGTCAGTTGTGTAGTTCATTAGAATGTCGTCTGTCTTGTCCAGAACTGGAGGCCGAGGTGCCCGTCTACCTGGAACACGTCTCCAGCTACTCACGGAATGTTGCCCAGTTGCTCTCACATGGTGTGAGGCATATATCAGCAGCTTTGGTTCCGTTCGCATTCGACATCATGGTAAGTGACATTTCCATAACTCAGTTTGTTACACGTAAGATGGGAGAGAAAATGACACACACAGCCGCGTAAGTGGTCAGTTCTGAGAGTCTGCTTCCTATGTCTGATTCACACTGTCGTTATCTTTGCGTGTCCGATTGTGACGTTAATCATCTGTAAGAGTTCTGACTCTCCCGTACGTCTACGATACTTGTAGCGTTGTTAGAGAGAGAGAATGCCAGCTGAAAACGGATAAGGACGGTGAAAAAATTCGACCCTTTCGTCTTCATCGTAATGTGTTAGCAGTCTGCTGAGTCAGAAATTGAATTACTAGTGCAGACTTCACGAAGAATATAATAATTCCAATCCCAAAGAAAGCAGGTGTTGATAGATGTGAAAATTACCGAACTATCAGTTTAATAAGCCACGGCTGCAAAATCATAACACGAATTTATTACAGGCGAACGGAAAAACTGGTAGAAGCCGACCTCGGGGAAGATCAGTTTGGATTCCATAGAAATGTTGGAACACGTGAGGCTATACTGACCCTACGACTTATCTTAGAAAATAGATTAAGCAAAGGCAAACCTACGTTTCTAGCATTTGTAGACTTAGAGAAGGCTTTTGACAATGTTGACTGGAATACTCTCTTTCAAATTGTGAACGTGGCAGGGGTAAAATACAGGGAGCGAAAGGCTATTTACAATTTGTACAGAAGGCAGATGACAGTTATAAGAGTCGAGGGGCATTAAAGGGAAGCAGGGGTTGGGAAGGGAGTGAAACAGGGCTGTAGCCTATCCCCGATGTTATTCAATCTGTTTATTGAGCAAGCAGAAAAGGAAACAAAAGAAAAATTCAGAGTAGGAATTAAAATCCATGGAAAAGAAATAAAAACATTGAGGTTGGCCGATGACATTGTAATTCTGTCAGACACAGCAAAGGACTCGGAGGAGCAGCTGAACGGAATGGACTGTGTCTTGAAAGGAGGATATGAGATGAACATCAACAAAAGCAAAACGAGGATAATGGAATGTAGTCAAATTAAATCAGGTGATCCTGAGGGAATTAGATTAGGAAATGAGACACTTAAAGTAGTAAAGGAGTTTCGCTATTTAGGGAGTAAAATAACTGATGATGGTCGAAGTAGAGAGGATATAGAATGTAGACTGGCAATGGCAAGGAAAGCGTTACTGAAGAAGAGAAATTTGTTAACATCGAGTATAGATTTAAGTGTCAGGAAGTCATTTCTGAAAGTATTTGTATGGAGTGTAGCCTTGCATGGAAGTGAAACGTGGACGATAAATAGTTCGGACAAGAAGAGAAGAGAAGCTTTCGAAATGTGGTGCTACAGAAGAATGCTGAAGATTAGATGGGTAGATCCCATAACTGACGACGAGGTATTGAATAGAATTGGAGAGAAATTTGTGGCACAACTTGACTAGAAGAAGGGATCGGTTGGTAGGGCATATTCTGAGGCATCAAGGGATCACCAATTTAGTATTGGAGGGCAGTGTGGGGAAGGTAAAAATCGTAGAGGGAGACCAAGAGATGAATACACTAAACAGATTCAGAAGGATGTAGGCTGCAGTAGGAACTGGGAGATGAAGAAACTTGGACAGGATAGAGTAGCATGGAGAGCTGCATCAAACCAGGCTCTGGACTGAAGACCACACACACATATATAAAAAAAAAAGAAGCAAAAGGTAGGCTCGAAGTCTAATGTCTCTGTTCTTTCTAAAACACAGTAAATAATTCACCAGTTTCTTTATGAATGGCATATGTCGGATATTAACAAAGACATAGATGAATAAATATGCTTATAAGCGCGCTGCAACCGTTTTTTCGTGTAACTGTGGAGTACTTATGGTCTGACGCCATCGATAGTAATCAGTCACTTTGACTCCAATAACTCATGTACTATTTACGTTACATGCCTGTAATTCGTACCAATTTAGGTTTACACTAATAGCTTTCTAAAGACATGGCGATCGAGAAAATCGGATGAAGCTTTTATACTTTGGAAATTCGTTGCTGGGTGTTACTTGTATAATTGAGCGTCAGATACTAAACTTTAAACTAACAAAGATATTGAAAAACTGATTACAACTTCAGAATCTTAGCGCAAATAATGGTAATCTACATGTTTCTTTTTGAGAAATCATAGTTCATCTGGCTACTATTAATTTCTGTACGAACTGTGAAATGTCTGCCATTAAGGTTTCACAAAGTCCGCCATCTTTGGCACTCGAGGGCGCCACAACTCGCCCGCTACCTCACTACTTCTCGAGCATGGACCGTTCACAGTTTCTATTTTGCTTTTTATTTCACAGTTCAGTACACCTTCTTTCTGTTTTCGTGCTTGATCTATGTTCAGCTTTTTACAGTCTGTACACTGGGCCCCCTTACCACTAAATCTGAGGGGGATGCGATGGGGAGTTTCCCATTTAAGAAGCAACGCGAACCATATGCTAATTACTTGCTCTTCCGCGGGAAACAATTGTTTCACACCGACCACGGTACGCAGTACACCCTCATTCCCGTGGCACGACAAACACACTCTCGTTCTCAGTCCAGACTCTTTGTTGATGTTTTTTCTCTGTCGATCTATCGGTATGTTTCTACAGCTCAACATATCTTGCTTAAAATTACACTTTCAAAACTTTACGAATACATCGATTTATATTGTAACACAAAATTGCAACCTTACATTATTCTGTTCAAGGGAAAATTTTTAAATAACGTGTTAATAACGTTGGAAGACTCGTGTTTTCCCTTCAGTTTTATGTTGCGAGTAGGGTTGTTGGCAGAATATTGATAAGCCCAAATATCGATATACCTCCTATTATGTTTCGATATATATCGGTGACATATCTGTCCCAGCTGTATCGATATCGCTATGACAATATGGAGTGGTGATATCTATACACTACTGGCCTTCTATACACTACTGGCCATTAAAATGGCTACACCAAGAAGAAATGCAGATGATAAACGGGTATTCATTGGACAAATATGTGATACATTTTCACGCAGTTTGGGTGCATAGATCCTGAGAAATCAGTACCCAGAACAACCACCTCCGGCCATAATAACGGCCTTGATACGCCTGGGCATTGAGTCAAACAGAGCTTGGATTGGGTGTACAGATACAGGTGCCCATGCAGCTTCAACACGATACCACAGTTCATCAAGAGTAGTGACTGGCGTATTATGACGACACAGTTGCTCGGCCAACATTGACCAGACGTTTTCAATTGGTGAGACATCAGGAGAATGTGCTGGCCAGGGCAGCAGTCGAACATTTTCTGTATCCAGAAAGACTCGTACAGGACCTGCAACTTGCGGTCGTGCATTATCCTGCTGAAATGTAGGGTTTCGCTGGGATCGAATGAAGCGTAGAGCCACGGGTCGTAACATTATCTGAAATGTAACGCCCACTGTTCAAAGTACCGTCAATACGAACAAGAGGTCACCGAGACGTGTAACCAATGGAACTCCATACCATCACGCCGGGTGATACGCCAGTATGGCGATGACGAATACACGCTTCCAATGTACGTTCACCGCAATGTCGCCAAACACGGATCCGACCATCGTGATGCAGTAAAAAGAACCTGGATTCATCCGAAAAAATGACGTTTTACCATTCGTGCACCCAGGTTCGTCGCTGAGTACACCATCACAGCCGCTCCTGTCTGTTATACAGCGTCAAGGGTAATCGCAGCCATGGTCTCCAAGCTGATAGTCTATGCTGCTGAAAGCGTCGTCGAACTGTTCGTGCAGATGGTTGTTGTCTTGCAAACGTCCCCATATGTTGACTGAGGGGTCGAGACGTGGCTGCACGATCCGTTACCGCCATGCGGATAAGATGCCTGTCATCTCGACTGCTAGTGATACTAGGCCGTTGGGATGCAGCACGGCATTCCGTATTACCCTCCTGAACCTACCAATCCCATATTGGATCGCGACCATCGCGAGCAGCAATGTCGCGGTACGATAAACCGCAATCGCGATAGTCTACAATCCGACCTTTATCACAGTCGGAAGCGTGATGGTACGCATTTCTCCTCCTTACACGAGACATCACAACAACATTTCACCGGGCAACGCCGGTCATCTGCTGTTTGTGTATGAGAAATCGGCTGGAAACTTTCCTCATGTCAGCACGTTGTAGGTGTCGCCACCGCTGCCAACCTTGTGCGAATGGTCTGAAAAGCTAATAATTTGCATATCACAGCATCTTCTTCCTGTCGGTTAAATTTCGCGTGCGTAGCACGTCATCTTCGTGGTGTAGCAATTTTAATGGCCAGTACTGTATGAAGCTGTTGTCTCCAAATTGTAGTAAAACATAATTTTACTTTCACTGTGTGAAGGAGTCTTACTACTTTTCGAGCTCCCATCACCTGCAGTATTTCTCTTTGACTCCCTTCACCGAAGTATAGGTGGCACAAAGAGGAAGTCCGAATACACTAGGTGATGGTTGGGTCAATTAAACAACAAGATTTCCGATGTTGAGAGATAGCACAGCAGCTGTGTGCTATTTCTTCACATTGGCATTATTAAAAACAGTTTGAAATAGACGACCACAATGTAAATGACGCGATTGGGCGGAGACGTGTGTGTGTGTGTTGTTGGGGGGGGGGGGGGGGGGGGGAGGGGTATGCTGAGGTAATCGGCGCTACCAACAGAAACTGCAACATTTAACTTCATCACGCAAATTTGACACTACAGCTGCTAGGGCGCTGGCGTTTGCAGAAATGGGAAAAAACAGGGAAGTCGACAAGGAGTGTTCTGGGCAAATCCGATATGCGACGAAACCCAACGACGGACCCATCGGTCACCTTTTATTGTGCCTCTTACATACAGTTAGCAAAGTGGTTATCACCAAGCGTGAACGTGCAGCGTTTTCTTTTTAATTCTCGCTATAAGGGTGATAAGCTGGTAGCTAGCTTGTTGATGTACAGAGTATCAAATTATAAATCAATACTTAAATATAGAGATCTAAAACCGGCAGTATTTTTACCATATGCACCCGATATATTTATAGGCTGTTACGTATCCACGTTTTACGTCGATGTATCGACACATTTTTCGATAAGTCGGTGGCCTGTAACGATATGTTTTTAATATCAATATATCGGCTTTCCGATATTTTTGAAAATATCAACACTCCTAGTTGCGAGAAACGCACTCTTAAAGCGAGAGACTAATAGCGCATCGAAGCGTTTGAGCTTTGGTGTTGGCGCATGATGCTGCACATAAAACAGACCGAAAGAAGAACAAATGAGTACATTATAGACCAGCTCAGTATCTCCAGGCGCCTTTTTCTCGTGTCAACCAAAAAATTCTTTAGTTCTATGGCCATTGTGAGAAGAGATGGAGAAAGTCTCGAGAAAATAATCATGAAAGGTCTAGGGCACAAGACTGGAGGGGGGAGCAACGACCAGGTGGAGAGATCAAATCAAGGACATCTCTGGTCTGCCTCCCCAGAAGGTTCTGAGAGAAGCTGGTTACTGGCCAGGGTGGAGACGTGTGGGTAGTCGGGTCACGATGCTCAGCAAGCAGCACAACGATTTGTGATGGTGATGACATGAGGCAAACAGGAACATAGCTGTAGGAAAAAATAAATTTACAGTACTCATCCTGAAATAACTTTTTCGATTTATAAAGAAAGTAAAGCGGAAAACGAGGAAAAAGAAAGCACAGCAAAAAGGAAAAAAAATCTAGATCGTGTTATCTTCATACTGTTGCTACCTAGAAATAATTGGAACTCTCTTATATGTTGTTATAGGTTGAAAATTGTCTGTATTTAATAAGACATCACTAGACACTTATTTTGGATTCATGTTGCAATGGCTGTAGAAAACTGAGTGTTAGTCCATATGCCGGCCACAATTTCAATGTTACGTAATAGCGCTACCTATAAGTGTAAGTTAAGACTGGCTGCTGGTTGCGAATATTATGCCAGTAATTTGAATTATTCTCTGTGTTTCTCAGGATACTCACCCGAATGATGAGCTACTCAGTACCTGGATTAATCACGTGGAGCATATGAGGGACATGCTACACACGAAATTAAGGGGATGGATACAGGATATGCAATACGTCAGCGAGCAGACAGCGAATTACAAGGTGGAAGAAGACAAGAAGTCGCCTGGGAAGTATATAATAAGGTATAAACCAGTGTACATTGAAACCTATGTTAGACTCAATGTTGTGTTGTGCCGGCCTGGGTGGCCGAGAGGTTCTAGGTGCTACAGTCTGGAACCGCGCGACCGCTACGGTCGCAGGTTCGAATCCTGCCTCGGGCATGGTTGTGTGTGTTGTCCTTAGGTTAGTTAGGTTTAAGTAGTTCTAAGTTCTAGGGGACTTATTACCTCGGAAGTTAAGTCTCATAGTGCTGAGAGCCACTTTTTTTTTTTTTTTTTTTTTTTTGTGGTGTCGTCTACAGTCCAGAGACTGGTTTGATGCACCTCTCCAAGCTACTCAATCCTGTGCAAGCATCTTCATCTCCGAATAACTAATGCAACCTATATCCCTTTGAATCTGCTTAGTGTATTCATCCCTTGGTCTCCCTCTATGAATTTTACCCTCCGCACTTCCCTGCAGTACTGAATTGGAGATCCCTTGATGACTCAGAACGTGTCCTACCAACCGATCCCTTCCAGTCAAGTTGTGCCACAATTCTATTCAGTACCTCCTCATTAATTACGTGATCTACCCATCTGATCTTCAGCATTCTTCCTTAGCGCCATATTTCGAATGCTTCTATTCTCTTCACGTCTAAACTACTTATCTAAACTATTTTGTCAAACTATCTAAACTATTTTATCATACTCATGACTCCTGAATCAATTTTTGCTTAACTGTTACACAAAGTGCTGAGATTATTTAATTTAGGATAGAGCAAACAAACGTTAGTAATGGACGATACTGAAGGAGATGGTTACAGCAACTGGTCATTACGGGATTCCGTTTGGTCTTCAATTTTTGATATTGTATTTTGTCTTCAAATGGGTCACATGATACGCAACAGAGGAGCAGAGCAAACTATTATAACGAACGGTGTTACTACTTTTACTAGAGGGAGTACTGTAGCTTTCGTGTACTACCTATGTTTTTATAATTCATCTAAACAATGATATCTTGGGCAAACCTCTGGCTACACTGGCAGTCGTAGTTAGGTCAACAGTAGAGAGGAATCGACGTTGCTTGGCTGCTAATGGGGGTCATTTTAAACACGTAAAATAACCCTCCACTCGTGCAAAAATTGTAACGGAATGTCATTTTGTTTTGTTAATACTGACTATCGACGAGTGTCTACATTTTTCTGGACCACTCTGTATACATTTAAAATCAGTTCAGACTATACAGTGAGTCACTAACTGTTGCCACCAAGAATAACTCCGAAAGTATGATACGAACTGGAAACTTTGTGGGACAAAAGTTGCATGGGACAACGGAGGCCATACTATGACATTAGTTTTTCGTTGCTAGGTGCGGCTGCTATGGAGGTATGTAGATCCACTGTGTTTTTTTTTTCTTTTTTAATGGGATGCCATAGTCAGGTACTTATTTTCTGACAGCGGCTATCGAGACGAATCCAGTGATGTGTAACAGTAAGGTTCTTGAAAGTCAACGAAGGTCACAAAGGGGGCATGATCCTCCATTTGCAGAAGGTGTTCGAAGTGATCACCATCGGTATCAGTGCAGTGCTGCAATCTTCTTTTCATGGATTGGGTGGTATTCCTTATCACATCGGGACTTACCGAAGCACATGCTCTGACAATTCTCTCTCGCACATCTTCATCTGTAGTTGGAACGTATTTATAAACAATGTGTTTTACGATTCGCCAGAAGAAAAAATACAGAGGCGTCATGTATGGCGAACGAGCTGGCCACGACACATCTCCTCCGCGTGCAATCCAAAAGTTTCGGAATTCTCTCTGCAAATCATTTCTAGCCATTAGCGAAAATGTGCCGGACACCCATCGCCTTGATACAACTTTCTGTTCTTAAAGGTATTTCTTCCAATAAAAGACGTAACACTACTAGCAGGAATGTGGTGTACTTCCTACCATTAAGATTACCTTCGTTGAAATAAGTCTGTCGTCCAGAATCCCACGCCATGCATTCACCGACCATGGTTTTCGGTGTGCAGCTTGTCGCAGCCAACATGGATTTTCAGTTTCCCAATAAGGCATGTTATGCAAATTATCATTTCTAAGGTTCGTGAATGTAGCCTCGCGAGTAAATAAAAGCAGTTTAATAAATGTGTCATCCCTCTGAATCTGAAGTTGAGTCCATCGGCAGAATTCAATGTGACGCATACAATCTGTAGCAGTTAATTCTTGGTGGAGACTGATATGGGAAGGTTGATATTTATGGCGATGCAGAACATGAACAACACTACTCTGGCTCATGCCAGATTCCCTTGCGATTTGACGCGAACACAAGGATCTCGAAACCACAGTTGCAAGAGTACCAATTTCCGTTCCCTCGTTAGTAACTACCCTTTGCCGGATATGTTCCTGATGCGTTGAAGAACCAGTTGCATGTGGCCGAGCGGTTCTAGGCGCTTCAGTCTGGAACCGCGCCACAGCTACGGTCGCAGGTTCGAATCCTAACTCGGGCATGGATGTGTGTGATGTCCTTAGGTTAGTTAGGTTTAAGTAGTTGTAAGTTCTAGGGGACTGACGTCCTCAGATGTTAAGTCCCATAGTGCTCAGATCCATTTTTGATCCAGTTGTTCTCAATTCATCATACACACGTGTAGGGTGAATACGTTGGGGATATCTTTCGGTGAATAACTCTCTAGATCTCACTGAATTTAGTTGGCAGTCTCTGTAAATGAGAAGCATATCGACGTATTCTTCGAAGGAATACGTCTTTCACATTCGTTTGATTCGACGATACTAGTCATGTCGTTCCCATTAGTGATGTATTGTGAAACCGTCGAATGGCGTTTACATATCGATGGCACGTTGGATGGATAGGCCGTATTCGGCGAATATTTACTATTTGCATGATATAGGAGAGAGAATTGTCAGAGCATGTGCTTCGATAAGTGCCGAACTGATAAGGAATATCGCTCAATACATAATAAGAAGATTGCAGCACTGCATAGTTACCAATGGTCATCACTTCGAACATCTTCTGTAAATGGTCGCTCATACCACATACACGTGAGGCAATACTGACCCTACGACTTATATTAGAAGAAAGATTAAGGAAAGGCAAACCTACGTTTCTAGCATTTTTAGACATAGAGAAAGCTTTTGACAATGTTGACTGGAATACTCTCTTTCAAATTGTGAACGTGGCAGGGTTAAAATACAGGGAGGGAAAGGCTATTTACAATTTGTACAGAAACCAGAAGGCAGTTATAAGAGTCGAGGGACATGAAAGGGAAGCAGTGGTTGAGAAGGGAGTAAGACAGGGTTGTAGCCTCTCCCCGATGTTATTCAATCTGTATACTGAGCGAGCAGTAAAGGAAACAAAAGAAAAGTTCGGAGTAGGTATTAAAATCCATGGAGAAGAAATAAAAACTTTGAGGTTCACCGATGACATTGTAATTCTGCCAGAGACAGCAAAGGACTTGGAAGAGCAGTTGAACGGAATGGACAGTGTCTTGAAAGGAGGATATAAGATGAACATCAACAAAAGCAAAACGAGGATCATGGAATGTAGTCGAATTAAATCGGGTGATGCTAAGGGAATTAGATTAGGAAATGAGACACTTAAAGTATTAAAGGAATTTTGCTATTTGGGGAGCAAAATAGCTGATGATGGTCGAAGTAGAGAGGATATAAAACGTAGATAGCAATGGCAAGGAAAGCGTTTCTGAAGAAGAGAAATTTGTTAACATCGAGTATAGATTTAAGTGTGTGGAAGTCGTTTCTGAATGTATTTGTTTGGAGTGTTGCCATGTATGGAGGTGAAACATGGACGATAAATAGTTTAGACATGCAGAGAATAGAAGCTTTCGAAATGTGGTGCTACAGAAGAATGATGAAGATTAGATGGGTAGATCACATAACTAATGAGGAGGTATTGAATAGAATTGGGGAGAAGAGGAGTTTGTGGCACAACTTGACAAGAAGAAGGGACCGGTTGGTAGGACATGTTCTGAGGCATCAAGGGATCACCAATTTAGTACTGGAGGGCAGCGGGGAGGGTAAAAATCTTAGAGGGAGACCAAGAGATGAATACACTAAACAGATTCAGAAGGATGTAGGCTGCAGTAGGTACTGGGAGATGAAGAAGCTTGCGCAGGATAGAGTAGCATGGAGAGCTGCATCAATCCAGTCTCAGGACTGAAGACCACAACAACAACAACCACATTTTTGATCTTCCTTGACCTTCAAAGACCTTACGTTTACACATTATTGGATTCGTCTCGATAGCCGCCGTCAGAAACAAGTGCCAAAATATAGCATCCCATTTAAAAAACGAAGGTGAGCTTCATATCTCTAAAGCGACCCCACCGAGCAACAAAAAACCAGCGTCATATTGTGACCCCTGTTTTCCCATGCAACATATGTCCCACAAACTTTTCAGCTACTATCATACATTCGGTTTTATTCTAGCTGGCAGCACTTAGTGACTCACCCTGTACACAGGGTGGTCAGGAAAAGTCTGAAAAGCGTCTAAGGGTGTTACAGGGCAGGTTACACTCAGAAATAAATGTCACAAAGAAAATAAGACACATTGTGCTGTTTCTGAGTTAATTAACACTGAAGTTATCCAGTCAAGTTACTGAGTGTGCAGCTTCAAGAAACGGGGTTGGCGATCGTGTTCTTGGTTTGCTTTCCCGAAAACCAAAAAAATTATATAAAAATGGGACATGTGATGGTGGTAAGCATCGAACCGACTCAAAGGTTGAGCAGTTTCGTGTGCTACCATCGACGCTGACACCAACTGACGATAATTGTATCTGGCGGCGAGCTTGAAATTTCATCACGTAACTAACTGTTTAAATTCAGTGCTATTATCTCGGAAACAGCGCTAGGTATCGAATTTTTTTTAAGAATTATTTCTCACGACAATATACCTTGCAACACCATCACAAACTTTTCAGACTATTTCTGACCACCCTGTGTAATATCACAGAAGGAATAGACGTAATTTACATAATGGCAGGTAATAAAACAGTAGCCACATAAATACAAAACCATGGAGCCATTCACACTCGACGATAATCCACACTACAAACTGTTGTCACGACGCACTAACACTGATGATGTCGATGGCACATGTGAACGATGGAGTGTTACGGTGAACACTAAACACAAAACACGACGGCACACACGAGAAACGGATGGCGATGATCTCAGGCGCGCGAATGTTCGCGTAACGTGTGCGAGTCCAGGGACCTGCCAAGAGGGTGAGAAGGGTGAGGGGGAGGGAGATGGGAGAGCAAGGATGCCAATGGCAGAGGAGATGGGGCGAGGAGTAGAGGGATGGGGGTAGGGGAAGCCTGGGGGAGGAGAGGGGAGAAAGGGAGGAGGGAGGGAAGGAGAAGGGAAGGAGGGTGCCCAAAGGAACAAACACAGGAAGAGGGGGGAGGATCAAATTTGGTAGGAGGGGGAGCTGGCGGAAGCCACCTTAGGAGAGGGTAAGGAGGGTGGAGAGATGGAGAGCAGGTGGGACGTGGGAATACAGGCGCGGCAGCGCACAAGGGTGGGAGAGAATAGGTGAGACAAGCGGGTGAGGAGGATCGAGTTTACGGGAGGTGTAGAGGATCCGTATCTGTTCGAGGAAAAGTAGGAGGTGGGGGAACGGAATTAGGTCGTACAGGATCCGCGTGGTGGAGGGGAGACGAATGCGATAGGCGAGGCAGAGGGCATGGCGTTCAAAGATCTGAAGGTAGGGGGGGCAGAGATCCAGGCCGGATGGGCGTAACAGAGGATAGGGCGGATGAGGGATTTATAGGCGTGGAGTATGGTGGAGGGGTCCAGACCCCACGTACTGCCGGAAAGGAGCTTGAGGAGACGGAGCGTGCCTTGGCTTGGATTGTCTGGAGATGGGGGGAATAACACAGAACATAGACATTCAAGTACGTCTTCTGTGGATGAAAAATGTATGCTGCTATTGGCGTTCGTTAAAGTTCCGTGCTTTATGTAGATAAATAGCAGAACCTGTTGGCAAAGATAAAAAATTACATCAACATTTGTTTAACGTTATACAGGGTGCTCCATTGATAATGACTGGGCCAAATATCTCACGAAATAAGCGTCAAACAAAAAACTACAAAGAACGAAACTCGTCGCTTGAAGGGGGAAAGCCGGCCAGAGTGGCTGAGCGGTTCTAGGCGCTATAGTCTGGAACCGCGCGACCTCTAAGGTCGCAGGTTCGAATCCTGCCTCGAGCGTGGATGTGTGTGATGTCTTTAGGTTAGTTAGGTTTAACTATTTCTAAGTTCTAGGGGACTGATGACCTGAGAAGTTAAGTCCCATAGTGCTCAGAGCCATTTGAACCATTTTTTTGAAGGGGGAAACCAGATGGCGCTATGGTTGGCCCGCTAGATGGCGCTGCCATAGGTCCATCGGATATCAACTGCATTTCTTAAAACAGGAACCCCCATTTATTATTACATATTCGTGTAGAATGTAAAGAAATATGAATGTTTTAGTTGGACCACTTTTTTCGCTTCGTGATAGATGGCGCTGTAATAGTCACAAACGTATAAGTACGTGGTATCACGTAACATTCCGCCAGTGCGGAAGGCATTTGCTTCGTGATACATTACCCGTGTTAAAATGGACCGTTTACCAACTGCGGAAAAGGTCGATACCGTGTTGATGTATGGCTATTGTAATCAAAATGCCCAACGGGCGTGTGCTATGTATACTGCTCGGTACCCTGGACGACATCATCTAAGTGTCCGGATAGTTACGTTATTTAAGGAAACAGGAAGCGTTCAGCCACATGTGAAACGTCAACCACGACCTGTAACAAATGATGATGCCCAAGTAGGTGTTAAAGCTGCAGTCGCGGCTAATCCGCACATCAGTAGCAGTCAAATTGCGCGCGAATCGGGAATCAAAACGTCGGTGTTGAGTATGCAACATCAACATCGATTGCACCCGTACCATATTTCTATGCACCAGGATTTGCATGGCGACGACTTTGAACGTCGTGTACAATTCTGCCACTGGGAACAAGAGAAATTACGGGACCATTACAGATTTTTTGCACGCGTTCTATTTAGCGACGAAGCATCATTCACCAACAGCGGTAACGTAAACATGCATAATATGCACTATTGGGCAACCGGAAAATCCACGATGGCCCCGACAAGTGAAATATCAGGGACCTTGGTGGGTTAATGTATGGTGCGGCATTATTAGAGCAAGGATAATTGGCCCCCATTTAATCGATGGCAATCTAAATGGTGCAATGTATGCTGATTTCCTACGTAATGTTCTACCGATGTTGCTACAGGATGTTTCACTTCATGACAGAATCCCGATGTACTTCCAACACGATGGATGTCCGGCACATAGCTCGCGTGCGGTTGAAGCGGTATTGAATAGCATATTTCATGACCGGTGGATTGGACGTCGAAGCACCATACCATGGCCTGCACGTTCAACGGATCTGGCGTTCCCGGATTTCTGTCCGTGGGATAAGTTGAAGGATATTTGCTATCGTGATCCACCGACAACGCCTGACAACATGCCTCAGCGCATTGACAATGCATGTGCGAACATTACGGAAGGCGAACTACTCGTTGTTGAGAGGAATGTCGTTACACGTATTGCCAAATGCATTGAGGTTGACGGACATAATTTTGAGCATTGATTGCATTAATGTGGTATTTACGGGTAATCACGTTGTAACAGCATGCGTTCTCAGAAATGATAAATTCACAAAGGTACATGTATCACATTGGAACAACCGAAATAAAATGTTCAAACGTACCTACGTTCTGTATTGTAATTTAAGAAACCTACCTGTTACCAACTGTTCGTCTAAAATTGTGAGCCACGTGTTTGTGAGTATTACAGCGCCATCTATCACAAAGCGGAAAAAGTGGTCCAACTAAAACATTCATATTTGTTTACATACTACACGAATATGTAATAAAAAGTGGGGATTGCTACTTTAAAAAACGCAGTTGATACCCGTTTGACCTATGGCAGCGCGATCTAGCGGGCCAACCATAGCGCCATCTAGTTTCCCCCTTCAATCTAGACAAATTTCGTTCTTTGTAGTTTTTTTCGTTTGACGCTTATTTAGTGAGATATTTGGTCCGGTCACGATGAATGGACCACTATGTTTATCACTGTAGCTCATCACAAGGAAATACCTTTACTTAAAAAAAAAAAAACACGACGGTTCTAGTCGCAGTCCAGTAAGCAGTATTAATCTGCCAGGGAGTTTCAAATAAGCGTACACATTCCGCTGCAGAGCGAAAATTCCATCATGCACATTTTTACGTTCTTGCTTGCACTGTACATGATTTGGCGTGTTTGTTTTATTTGCTTTTAACGTTCAACCTCGCCGCTCGTGCGTCAACAGGCTGCCGCTGTTGAATGATCGCCTGCTGTCGTACCACGGGCAGCACCTCGCCTTTCGCGACGACTTCAGCGCGCAGTGTGAGAAGCAACAGCCAGAGGCGTCGTCAATGTTCGCTCTCGCCGACGTGCTCTACGGCTTCTACTACCACGTCTGGTTCAACGAAGCTCGAAGTTTCCTGCCGCTTTACGAAGTTCATTACCGTACGACCGCCAGGCCTGGAGTACCAGACGAACGTCCTATCTACATCAAAGGTAAGTTTGATTCTGGGATACACGCGCTTCACGTTTATGCACCGAAGGCTGTTGACTCTACTGTCATTCGAGGAATCAGGTACAAAAAACACCTGTAGATATTCACTTTTAGATCTTCCGTGATTTTCTACACCACGTAAGATAATTGCGATAGTTGCTCGTGTACTTTCCATCTTCGATCTTTCGACTGACTGGCAGCTCTCCATCTCTATTTGTCTCTAGCTTACACTTCATTTCGACGTGACATAGGTTAGAAAATTTAAAAAGGGAAATGGATAGGTTAAAGTTGGATATAGTGGGAATTAGTGAAGTTCGGTGGCAGGAGGAACAAGACTTTTGGTCAGGTGAATACAGGTTTATAAATACAGAATGAAATAGGGGTAATGCAGGAGCAGGTTTAATAATGAATTAAAAAAAATAGGAGTGCGGGTAAGCTACTACAAACAGCACAGTGAACGCATTATTGTGGCCAAGATAGACACGAAGCTCACGCCTACTGCAGTAGTACAAGTTTATATGCCAAGTAGCTCTGCAGATGATGAAGAAATTGATGAAATGTATGATGAGATAAAAGAAATTATTCAGGTAGTGAAGGGAGACGAAAATTTAATAGTCATGGGTGACTGTAATTCGAGAGTAGGAAAAGGGAGAGAAGGAAACATAGTAGGTGAATATGGATTGGGGGTAAGAAATGAAAGAGGAAGCCGCCTGGTAGAATTTTGCACAGAGCATAACTTAATCATAGTTAACACTTGGTTCAAGAATCATAAAAGAGGGTTGTATACATGGAACAATCCTGGAGATACTATAAGGTATCAGATAGATTATATAATGGTAAGACAGAGATTTAGGAACCAGGTTTTCAACTGTAAGACATTTCCAGAGGCAGATGTGGACTTTGATCACAATCTATTGGTTATGAACTGTAGATTAAAACTGAAGAAACTGCAAAAAGGTGGGAATTTAAGGAGATGGGTCCTGGATTAACTGACTAAACCAGAGGTTTAACATTAGCAGTAGAAATCCATTATTCTTTCGCAAAATATCATGTAAGTGTAAAAAAGTTGTGGAATGTTTTCAAAGAGATAGTATCGACAGCATTTGAGAGATATATACCACATAAATTAATAAGTGATGGTACCGACCCCTCACGGTACACAAAACGGGTCAGATCGTTGTTGCAGTAGCAACGAATAAAGCATGCCAAATTTAAAAGAACGCAAAATCCCCAAGATTGGCCAAGTTCTACAGAAGTTCGAAATACATCGCGTATTTCAATGCGAGATGCTTTTAATAATTTCCACAACGAAATTCTGTCTCGAAATCTTGCAGAAAACCCAAAGAGATTCTGGTCATATGTAAAGCACACCAGTGGCAAGACACAATCAATACCTTCACTGCTCGATAACAACGGTGAAGTCATTGATGACAGTGCCACCAAAGCAGAGTTATTAAACACGGTTTTCCGAAACTCTATCACCAAAGAAGGCGAAGTAAATATTCCTGAATTCCAATCAAGAACAACTGCCAAGATGAGAAACATAGAAGTAGATATCCTCGGTGTAACAAAGCAGCTTAAATCACTCAATAAAGGCAAGGCCTCCGGTCCAGATTGTATACCAGTCAGGTTCTTCTCAGAGTATGCTGATAAAATAGCTCCATATTTAACAATTATGTCCAACCACTCGCTCACAGAGAGATCCGTACCTAAAGACGGGTAAATTGCTCAAGTCACACCGATACCCAAAAAGGGAAGTAGGAGTAATCCGCTCAATTACAGGCCTATATCACTAACGTCGATTTTCAGCAGGGTTTTGGAACATATACTGTATACGAACATTATGAAGTACCTCGAAGAAAACGATTTATTGACATATAGTCAACACGGATTCAGAAAATATCGTTCTTGTGAAACACAACTAGCTCTTTGTACTCATGAAGTAATAAGTGCTATCGACAGGGGATGTCAAATTGATTCCATATTTTTAGATTTCCAGAAGGCTTTCGACACCGTTTCTCACAAGCGTCTTCTAATCAAACTGCGTGCCTATGGAGTATCACCCCAGTTGTGCGACTGGATTCGTGATTTCCTGTCAGAAAGGTCACAGTTCGTAGTAATGGACGGAAAGTCATGGAGTAAAACAGAAGTAATATCCGGCGTTCCCCAAGGAAGTGTTACAGGCCCTCTATTGTTCCTGATCTCTATTGACGACATAGGAGACAATCTGAGTAGCCGTCTTAGATTGTTTGCAGATGATGCTGTCATTTGCCGTCTTGCAAAGTCATCTTATGATTAAAACGACTTGCAAAATGATTTAGATAAGATATCTGTATGGTGCGAAAAGTGGCAATTGACCCTGACTAAAGAAAAGTGCGAAGTTATTCACACGAGTACTAAAAGAAATCAGCTAAATTTCGATAACGCGATAAGTCACACAAATCTGAGGGCTGTAAATTCAACTAAATACTTAGGGATTATAATTACAAATAACCTAAATTGGAACGATCACATAGATAATGTTGTGGTAGAACAAACCAAAGACTGCGATTCATTGGCAGAACACTTAGAAGGTGCAACAGGTCTACTAAAGAGCCTGCTTACACTAGGCTTGTCCGCCCTATTCTGGAGTACTGCTGTGCGGTGTGGGATTTGCATCAGGTGGGACTGACGGATGACACCGAAAAAGTACAAAGAAGGGCAGCTCGTTTTGTATTATCGTGGAATAGGGGAGATAGTGCAACAGACATGATACGTGAATGGGAGTGGCAATCATTAAAACAAAGGCGCTTTTCGTTGCCACGGGATCTTCTCATGAAATTTCAATCACCAGTTTTCTCCTCCGATTGCGAAAACATTGTGTTTGCACCCACCTATATAGGGAGAAATGGTCATCACGGTAAAATAAGAGAAATGAGGGCTCGCACAGAAAAAATTTAGTGCTCGTTTTTCCCGCGTGCCGTTGGAGAGTGGAACGGTAGAGAGACAGCTTGAAGGTGTTTCATTGAACCCTCTGCCAGGCACTTTATTGTGAATAGCAGAGTAATCACGTAGATGTAGAAATACAGGGTGTCCCACTCAAATCTCTCTGATTTCAAAGACCCAGGAAGAGAAGACACATTAGATACAATGAAAAATGCACCACATTGTAGAGCATCTCAAATAATTTATTTGTTTATCATGAATACACCTCAACATGTGAACCACTTGCAGCACGAAGAATCTCGAGTCTACATTCAATTTCTTGCCGAGTTCTTTGTAACATTTCCTCTGTTACTGTTGCAATCGCATTAGTGATACGATGTCGCAACGCAGGAATGTCGTCCGCTTTGGTCGCATACACTCGGAGCTTCACGAACCCTCACATGAACAAACCAAGTGGCGTAATGTCGGGTGGACGTGGTGGCCAGGCAATGGGTCCTCCATGTCCGATCCAACGATTGGGAAATTTATTATCCAGGAACTTGTGGACATCCGTTGACCAATGCGGCAGAGCTCCATCTTGTTGAAAAATGATGTTGTGTTGCAAGTCTTGTATCAGAGGGTACACAAACTGCTCTAGCATGTCCATATACAGTGACTCATTCAGTGTTTGTTCCGCAAAGAACAACGGTCCAACAATGCTGTGGTGCATTGGCCAGCACCAGACGTTTAGTTTAGGGCTATCACGAACATGTTCAATGACAATGTGCGAATTTGCAAACCCCAAATCCGAACATTATGCCTATTAACCCTTCTTGATAGATGAAAGGTTGCCTCATCTGAGAATAAACATTTTTCCAGGAAGCTGGCATCCATATCAATAAGCTGCAGTATATCCACAGCAAATTGTTATCGGCATGAGTTGTCGTTCGGGGTCAGATGTTGCAGAATTTGCACTCAGTAAGCACACATACGAAGACGCTGGTGAACTACACGATGCAATGTTGATCGAGGTACATCAAGTTGCCTAGATGCTTGACGAATTGACTTATGTGGGCTTCTGAGAAACGTTTGTCTGATGTCCTGAAACTCCGTAACGTGCACCGCCAGGATGTTTCCGAATACCTCCTGTTTCCAGAAACTTCCTATACCATTCCTTAACTGTTTTCACATCAGGTGTATCACATTCATACGCACGACGATAATTTCTTTACACAGTAATCGGCGACTTTGTTTCTGCAAACCACACTACTGGTTCCGCGCGCTGCTGTGGAGTCGTCATTTTCACTTCATGCGACCATGCTTCACTCTGGCGACGATACTTTGCACTTCTGACGCGGGAATAAAAATTCTTTGAGATGCTGTACAATGTGGTGCATTTTTCACTGTCGTATCTACTGTGGTTTATCTCCCCTGGGGCCTTGAAGTCAGGGAGGTTTGAGTAGGACACCCTGTGCATCAAATAAATTAGCAAAAATTTAAATTACAGATTCTGTAACAGGACACAAAATTCCATTTGTCTTTTAACTAAAACCAAACGAATTCTTTGAACTCTATAAGCATTATAAATCACCCCAGAGGCACTTACTGGAGTCGACAGTAGTTTTGTCTACCCAGAAATCGGTATTACAATAAGAATAGCACTTCAAGCGTCAAAAGTCTCTCTATACGCACTGAGGCGATGAAAGTCATGGGGTGCCTCCTAATATCTTAGTGCAGCAACTCGATGCGCCATGAACACAACTATTCGTTGGGAGTCCCCTGCAGAAATATTGAGCCATTATGCCTCTGTAGCCGTCCATAATTGCTAAATTATGTGCAGAATTTGCAGAATTTTGTGAAAGAACTGATCTCAAGGTTACGCCCCACAAATGTGCGATGTGATTCATGCTGGGTAATCTGGGTGCCCATATATGCACTCGAATTGTCTTGAAAGTTCTTTAAACCAAGGGCCAACAGTTGTAGTCTGGCGACATGGCACATTGTCTCCATAAAAACTGCAACTTTGTTTGGGAACATGATGTCCATACGTAGCTTCAAATGGTCTCCAATTAGCTGAGCATAACCAGGAGCCAGTGCATTCCATGTAAACACAGCCCATACAATTATGTAGCCACCACCAGATTTCACAGTGCTTTCATCTATTTCATCTACATCTACATCCATACTCCGCAAGCCACCTGACGGTGTGTAGCGGAGGGTACTCTGAGTACCTCTATCGTTTCTCCCTTCTATTCCAGTCTCGTATTGTTCGTGGAAAGAAGGATTGTCGGTATGCCTCTGTGTGGGCTGTAATCTCTCCGATTTTATCCTCATGGTCTCTTCGCGAGATATACGTAGGAGGGAGCAGTATACTGCTTGACTCCTCGGTGAAGGTATGTTCTCGAAACTTCAACAAAAGCCCGTACCGAGCTACTGAGCGTCTCTCCTGCAGACTCTTCCACTGGAGTTTATCTATCATCTCCGTAACACTTTCGCGATTTCTAAATGATCCTGTAACAAAGCGCGCTGCTCTCCGTTGGATCTTCTCTATCTCTTCTATCAACGCTATCTGGTACGGATCCCACACCGGTAGCTTTGTAAGTAACATATCGGATTGCCGCAGCGGCAACACCGGTTCCCGTCAGATCACCAAAGTTAAGCGCTGTCGGGCTGGGCTACCACGTGGACGGGTGACCAACCGGTCTGCGAGTGGGGTGCACTCAGCCCTTGTGAGGCAAACTGAGGTGCTACTTGATTGAGAAGTAGCGGCTCCGGTCTCGTAAACTGACATACGGCCGGGGGAGCGGTGTGCTGACCAGATGCCCCTCCATATCCGCATCCAGTGACGCCTGTGAGCTGAGGACGACACGGCAGCCGGTCGGTACCGTTGGATCTTCCAAGGCCTGTTCTGACGGAGTTTACTTTAGTTTTTTTAGTTAATTGGCAACATGTGTCCACGGCATTGTTGGGTCAGCGCCAGGCTCGAACTCCAGCTCTTATCTACCGAAATCGGCACTCATCTGACCAGGTCACGGTTTTACAGTCGACCAGGATCGAACCTATATGGTCAAAAGACCAGGAGAGGAGCTGAAAGCGATGTCCTGTCCTTAGAAAAAGTACTCGCGACGGTCGTCTGCTGCCATAGCCCATTACCGCCACATTTCCCCGCACTGCTCTAACGGACCGTTCGTCGTAAGTCCCACAATGATTTCTGTGTGTTGCTTGTCTGTTAGCACTGACAACTCTACGCAAACGCCGCTGCTCTCGGTCGTTAAGTGAAGGTAGTCGACCACTGCGTTGTCTGTGGTGAAGGGCAATGTCTGAAATTCGGTATTCTTGGCACACTTTTGGTACTGTGTATCCAGGAACACTGAATTCACTAAATCTGTATGTCTGCATATCACTATTTCGGGACTGTTTGTTAACTAAGTGTAAAGCATATCCTTAGCACTCAGTGTTAACTGATAATGACAAATATTAAAGATGCGCAAACGTAGAAAATACACACACCATTTACACAAATCTCTCACAAACGGAAATACGCAAAATTCTGTCCCAATTATTACTGATTTTATTTCTAACTCAACAATGTTCTTATTACTGGAAAAAAGAAGATTAGGTTTTAATGCCTCGTCGACATCGAGATCATTAGAACCAGAGTACGAGGTTGGGCAGTGTCAAGATGTGGAGACATATCGGCCGTGCCCTTTCAAGGGAGCCAACCCGGCAGTTACCTGGAGTGATTTGGAGAACCTGAGCCGGGATGTTCGTATGTGGATTTGAATGAGAGTACAATTTGCGCCGACCGGTGAGGCCGAGTGGTTCTAGGCGCTTCAGTCTGGAACCGCGCGACCGCTACGGTCGCAGGATCGAATCCTGCCTCGTACATGGATGTGTGTGATGTCCTTAGGTTAGTTAGGTTTAAGTAGTTCCAAGTTCTAGGGGACTGATGACCTCAGATGTTAAGTCCCATAGTGCTCAGATCCATATATATAGTACAATGTGCCAACCACTATACTGCCTGGCTAACTTCGTGTTACTGCGATGCTGATCATCTTAAAGGGTTTCGACGAATAGCAAGCAGCAGTATAAACTAGGCTATCTTATGGAAAGAGCGCTAAGGGAACTCAATAGCAAAACTGAAATGTTTCAAACGGCTCTAAGCACTATGGGACTTAACATCTGAGGTCGTCAGTCCCCTAGACTTAGAACTACGTAAACCTAACTAACCTAAGGACATCTTACACATCATGCCCGAGGCGGGATTCGAACCTGCGACCGTAGCAGCAGCGCGGTTCCAGACTGAAGCGCCTAGAGCCGCTCGGCCACAACGGCCAGCTCAATAGCAAAACACAGGGGTTTTCACGAACCGTGGTGGACACTTTGGTAACGCTCTCAAGAAATAACGCCCCGTTTATTTTTGCCACGACCACCAACCGAGGTAGCAGGAAACAGGCCTAGCCAAACTCCATAGTGTTTGGGAAGTGGCGACTCTCCAGTAACTGCAGACATGCTTTCCAAAGTAAACATCCGCCATCCACATGTGGCGAGCAGACCTCCACAGCTGTAGCTGAGACAGTGTAAGGGAATAGCTGGCAGCTCTAGCGCCCGTTGCCAGCTTTCAGCTGCGAAGCGCCATTGGCTGCTTGAGAAAACAGAAGACGTCTACACAGCTGAGGCGTTCCCATAGAGACGTTTACAAAATTGCATTACGTTATTGGCTGAGGCCAGCCAGCAAAGTTGTCGCACACAGCCCACTGATGCTATCAGGGATCGGTTCATGCCGACTCCACCATAGCGAGCTCAGGCTCAGATCCAGAGACTCTGCGTCCCAGACAGACAACCCCCAGAAAAACACATGCGTCAGCTGCACACGCAGATAAATCCCCGGTCGTGGCAAACTGAGCGTGTCACCTACCGACAGGCCAGGAAAAAAAATTGTAGCTTTGTGTCGTTGTTGTTGTTGTTGTTGTTGTTGTTGTGGTCTTCAGTCCAGAGACTGGTTTGATGCAGCTCTGTATGCTACTCTATCCTCCGTAAGTTTCTTCATCTCCCAGTACCTACTGTATAAGGAAACCCAAAGGCGTTCTGCAAGCAGAGGTATTAATAGGAGCATATTCACAACTCACAAAATTTTTCTATGTGACAAAAATGTCGCAGTTGCACCGTTTGACGGCTAGGGGTCCATGAAGGTTTTACTAACGGCTGTCTAACATACTCAGAACAACCACATGCTCCATGCATAATGGTTATAGCCTCAGCCAAACCAGTAACCAGCTCTTCTGGAATGCTTATTCCAGTCTTGTATTCCAAATGCTTTATCTACTCCTACCAAGACAAATCCGTAGGAGTTCGGCAGCATCTATAAAACTATTTTCATCACACAGCAGTATGAACACCATCTGTGAACATCATTAGTGTTTCAGTGGTTGTCAACCTGATCTCCACTGCCCACGACCAAGTGTTCCAGGTTTCATTATGGACGGTAGGCAGGAAGGATTTTAAAAATATTTTAATTAACTTTTGGTGCAACCGGTAGCCGCGTTGTCTAGGGCGTCTTGTCATGATCCGCGAGGCTCCCCCCGTCGGAAGTTCGAGTCCTCCCTCGGGCATGGGTGTGTGTGTCGTCCTCAGCATAAGTTAGTTTAAGTTCGATTAAGTAGTGTGTAAGCTTAGGGACCGATGATTTTAGCAGTTTGGTCCCATAAGACCTTAACACAACTTAAAAAAAAAAAAGGAAAAAAAAAAATAAAATTAACTTTTCATAAAACTTTGACATGAAGTACACTGTGTGATCAAAAGAATCCGGACATCCCCAAAAACATAAGTTTATCATATTAGGTGCATTGTTCTGCCACCTACTGTCAGGTACTCCATATCAGCGACTTCTGTAATCATTAGACATCGTGAGAGAGCAGAATGGTGTGCTCCACGGAACTCACGGACTTTGAACGTGGTCAGGTGATTGGGTGTCACTTGTGTCATACGTCTGTACGCGAGATTTCCACACTCCTAAACATCCCTAGGTCCGCTGTTTCCGATATGATAGTGAAGTGGAAAGCGTATAGGCCGACCTCGTCTGTTGACTGACAGAGACTGCCGACAGTTGAAGAGGGTCGTAACGTGTAATAGGCAGACATCTATCCAGACCATCACATACAAATTCCAAACTGCATCAGGGTCCACTGCAAGTACTATGACCGTTAGGTGGGAGGTGAAATGGTTCAAACGGCTCTGAGCACTATAGGACTAAACATCTGAGGACATCAGTCCCCTAGAACTTATAACTACTTAAACCTAACTAACCTAAGGACATCACACAACACCCAGTCATCACGAGGCAGAGAAAATCCCTGACCCCGCCGGGAATCGAACCCGGGAACCCGGGCTGGGAAGCGAGTGGGAGGTGATAAAACTTGGATTTCATGGTCGGGCGGCTGCTCATAAGCCACACATCACGTTGGTAAATGCCAAACGACGCCTCGCTTGGTGTAAGGAGCGTAAACACTGACGATTGAACAGTGGAAAAGCGTGTGGAGTGACGAATCACGGTACACAATGCGGCGATCCGGTGGCAGGGTGTGGGTATGGCGAACGCCCGGTGAACGTCATCTGGCAGCATGTGTAGTGCCAACAGAAAAAGTCGGAAGCGGTGGTGTTATGGTGTGGTCGAGTTTTTGATGAAATGGCTTGCACCCCTTTTTGTTTTGCGTGGCACCATATGTTTCGAGCATCTTCTTCGTTCCCATTGTTGAAGAGCAATTCGAGGATGGCGATTACATCTTTCAACACGATCGAATACCTGTTCATAATGCATGAACTATGACGGAGTGGTTACAAGGCAATAACATCCCTGTAATAGACTGGCCTGCACAGAGTCCTGACCTGATTGCTATAGAACACCTTCGGAATGTTTTGGAACGCCGACTTCGTTCAAAATGGTTCAAATGGCTCTGAGCACTATGGGACTGAACATATGAGGTCATCAGTCCCCTAGAACTTCGAACTACTTAAACCTAACTAACCTAAGGACATCACACATATCTATGCCCGAGGCAGGATTCGAACCTGCGACCGGCGGTTCCAGACTGAAGCGCCTGGAACAGCTCGGCCGCACCGGCCGGCGCCGACTTGGTGCCAGGCCTCACCGAGGGACATCGATACCCCTCCTCAGTGTAGCATTCCGTGAAGAATGGTTGTCATTCCCCAAGAAACCTTGCGGCACCTGATTGAACGTATGCCTGCGAGAGCGGAAGCTATCATTAAGACTAAGGGTGGGCCAACACCATATTGAATTCCAGCATTACCGAAGGAGGGCACCACGAACTTGTAAGTCATTTTCTACCTGGTGTCCGGATACTTTTGATCGCATTGTGTATTTGGTAATGTTATTTTATATGCTTTAAGTTCCTGTAACTATGCTTTATAAATTTTACGAAGTAGAGTTATTTTCCTAATTCATATGTAATCGTTACTATGGAACAGGTGGGTGGCTAGAAAATGTTACTGGTAACAGAGATACGAAAGTGGCCAGTAGGTGAAAATGTTGACTACCCCTGGAATAAATCTTCATGGACAGCTATCAAGCAAATGGTTCACCTGTGACATTTATGTCATACAAGGAAGTGTTTCTATCTCTTCTAAGCGCACTAAAATTTTGTGTAGATAGTTTTTTTTGTGCCCTATATACAAACGGCTTCTTCTAATTAGTGTTGTTTTGTAAATTTCTCATACAGGAACTGTATATAATATATCCCATAGATTCCATTTTTATTTAATGAATAAAATTTCGATCTCTAATTTAACAGTTAATTAATAATGTTTCACATTTCGGTCCCTAATTGAATAGTTTGTAGAACCGACGCTTGCAACTGACTGCGCAACGATCCCACTGCCGTCAGCATACATTTCGCGTAGGGACCACGGAGACTAGATATGAGAAATCAGGCCTGATACGGAGGCACATACATAGTCGTTTTTTCCTCGTTCTATTTGCGAGTAGAACGACTAGCTGACTAGCTGCGGTAAAGCGTCCTTACGCATCGCACCTTACTGTGTGTGGCTTGCGGAGTAAGCATGTAGATGTAGACAGCTAATTGCACAAGACAACTTGCCAATATTTTTGATATAAATGTCATTACTCTGAACTACAGTAAATCTGAGAAACATCTGTGTGGATGTGTGTTAACAAGTGCGGATCGTTCTCAACGACTCTCATGTGACTGCATGGAGTTGAGAAAGAGGGCTCTGTCCACCGAAACACAGTGTACTAGGCTGCCTCAGTAATCAGTCACGATTTATGATATACTACATTTAGCCCTGTGCAACCAGGTACTTGAAAATACATAGAAGAGCTAAAGTACTGGTCTGGGCATGTGTATTCAATTACAGAGATATGTAAACAGGCAGAGTACGGTGCTGCGGTCGGCAACGCCTATAAAAGACAACAAGTGTCTGGCGCAGTTGTTAGAGCGGTGGTAGGTTATCAAAATTTAAGTGAGTCTGAACGTAGTGTTACAGTCGGCGCACGAGCGACAGCACACGTCATCTCCGAGGTAGCGACGAACTGTGGATTTTCCAGTATGACCATTTCACGAGTGTGACTTGTGTGGTGTCACCGCCAGACACCACACTTGCTAGGTGGTAGCCTTTAAATCGGCCGCGGTCCGTTAGTATACGTCGGACCCGCGTGTCGCCACTATCAGTGATTGCAGACCGAGCACCGCCACACGGCAGGTCTAGTCTAGAGAGACTCCCTAGCACTCGCCCCAGTTGTACAGCCGACTTTGGTAGCGATGGTTCACTGTATACAGACGCTCTCATTTGCAGAGACGACAGTTTAGCATAGCCTTCAGCTACGTCATTTGCTACGACCTAGCAAGGCGCCATATTCAGTTACTATGTCTTCTGAACAAATAATATTGTGACTCATGTACCGTCAAGAGCGACGTTCATCATTAATGGATTAAGGTTAAGTATCAAACTAATTACGTCCGCTTTCTGAATTCTAATTAGTCGTCATGTTCCAGACCTCACGTCAGTATAGTTCTTCCCTCCTCACGCCAGCCTGCGTGAGCTAAAACGCGTGCATTTCGGCCTCCACTACTAACATGGTGTTGGCTCTTCTGCCAGCAGAACAACTTGAATATCTGGAATCCGGTAAAACATCAAATCTCTGACTTCGCTGCGGCCGGAAAAAGATCCTCCAAGGACGGGACCAACGACGACTGAAGAGAATCGTTCAACGTGACAGAAGTGCAACCCTTTCGCAAATTGCTGCAAATTTCGATGCTGCACCATCAACAAGTGTCAATGTGTGAACCATTCAACGAATCATCATCGATATGGACTTTAGGAGCCGAAGGCCTACTCGTGTACCCTTGATAGATACACGAAACAAAGCTTTACTCCTAGCCTGGGACCGTCAACAACGATATTGGACTGTTGATAAGTGTAAACATGTTGCCTGGTCGGGCGAGCCTCGTTTCAAATTGTATCGAGCGGATGCACGTGTACAGGCATGGAGACAACCTCATGAATTCAAGCTGGTGTAGGCTTTGTAATGGTGTGGGGCGTGTGCAGTTGGAGTGATATGGGACCCCTGATACGTTTGGATTCGACTCTGACAGGTGACATGTACATAAGCATCCTGTCTGATCACCTGCATCCATTCATGTCCATTGTGCATTCAGACAGACTTGGGCAATCCCACAGGGCACTGCGACACCCCACATAACCCGAATTGCTACACAGTGACTCCAAGAACACTTCTGAGTTTAAACACTTCCGCTGGCCACCAAATTCCCCACACGTGAACATTATTCAGCATTTCTGGGAAGCTGATAAGAAGAGATCTCTACCCCCTCGTACTCTTACGGATTTAGGGACAGCTCTGCAGGATTCATGGTGTCAGTTCCTTCGAGCACTACTGCAGACATTAGTCGAGTCCATTCCGCGTCGTGCTGCTGCACTTCTGCATTCACGTGGGTGTGCTACCAAATATTAGGCAGGTGCACCAGTTTATTTGGCTCTTCAGTGTAGCTTCTAACTGAAATAAGATACGTATAACCACTGTTAAAGTTGACGCATCTGACTGTATTGCTATCATAAGGGATTCCCTAATTCTTAAGTAATTCTCATATGTATGCGTGAATTTCAAAGTATGGGAAAATGTATACCGAAGCGCTCGCGTTAGAGAAACGTGTGGGTAACTTGAACTCTAGCTGGATGGAATTATTTGCACCGATATACAAAACTTATAACCATTTAAAGCTGATTGCACTGTGAATTATCTATCGTATACTTTCATAAATAAATCGTGCTGTCTACATAGGCTAATTTCCTTTAAATTTGATAATGGATTCTATACCGAAAATAAAACTTTTCGCTCTACGGTCGTGTGTCAGTTCCAATAGTAAATTTACTTAAGGAAACTTGTTTCGTAAAGAAAGTTAGATCCAGCGAAAACTACTATCTTCTGTTGTATCTGTTTGATACTGTATCACGATTACGTTACAACTAAGACCACCGATGTAATTTACCACCTTTACTGGCTTTCTTCTATTTTTCTGTTGCGATCAAAAAAAGTAACTTTTTACACTTTTGTGTATCTTCCCGTTTAAGAGAACTTTTTGTAATAAACGAATTATTCGAATAGAACATCCGAAGTATGTTTCTCATTTAGTTTCAATTAAGAATAACAGTTTTCCTCTTGACAACTAGACAGTCGTAACTTCATTAATCTCTTTATGACAACTTCATCGCAGTTACAATTATATGGAAAATGTTGATTATCTTTGCCTTCCTTAGGACGACTTTTTCCAACTACTATATACTTAACGCCTTTCCTCTTTGTTTCAAATATAAGCCGTAGAACCGAAATCGGAGTAGCGTACGAGTACAAGCAAAAAATTTACAATACCACTGACGGACAGCACTAAAAAACAAAACAAAAAAGAAGGAAAAAAGGAGCTAGGTGCCACCATCAACTTTAACCACACAATTTTACATTTGTTCAAAGTTCACACGTTCTGCAGGTTTTGACATTAGCCGTCCCATTACAGTCCCTAGGTTGAGTGGTCACTCGACACGACGAACAACAATACGTGAGAGCTATGTGGTACATTCAGTGTTCGTGATCTATATCTAAAAAACGCTAGGGCGTATTATCGCTGTAGGAACAAGCGAATCTTCCGTGGATATACACTAGGATCTAACACAATAAAGTAACACTCTTGGGTTACTACGTTCAAGACCCAAAACACGAATTCTCCGTCAACAAAACAGCCACAACAACAGGCCCCTCCAACCATCTCGGAATTTTGACGATCTAACGCGCCAATCAGACAAAATTTGCCACGATATCCCTCAGGAGCAGTCCAACAACTCTAACAGCCAGTGCAGTGCCAAGACGAATAAATGCTTACATAAGGAGCAAAGATTGTTATTGATTTGCTCAATTTGTGAAGCTATTGCTCTTGAATAAATAGCCCAATTTTCCTGATCTTTACATGTATATCACATCTACCGATTTCTGTCCCATTCGGATAATTCCTTCGTGGTGCGTGTTTTTTTTCTCATACGTGCAATCGTTTAATGTATTGATGCAGTTGCCTTACATGGCTTTTAAAAATTATTTTGGCAATACAGAATCAAAGTCCATGTGTTGATCCTTGGACTCAGAAATCCCTTCCAACGTCATATCAAAGTTCATCTTCTGCATCAGGTCACTTCCAGCTCATATAGCACTTACCCAATACATTAACTTACGATCTGTTTTTCTCGATACATGCAACCGCACCGAGGTATAGTTCACCGTAGTTGATAAATAATCATCCCTATTAACAAAATGGTTCAAATGGCTCTAAGCACTATGGGACTCAACTGCTGAGGTCATTAGTCCCCTAGAACTTAGAACTAGTTAAGCCTAACTAACCTAAGGACATCACAAACATCCATGCCCGAGGCAGGATTCGAACCTGCGACTGTAGCGGTCTTGCGGTTCCAGACTGCAGCGCCTTTAACCGCACGGCCACTTCGGTCGGCCCCCTACAAGCAATTTTTAGATCACACACCTTTGTTTCTTTAGCCAACCTGGTCGATAACGAGTTGCTGACGACACAATAGTGACTCTGGTTTCGTCATCGAGTACCATTTTTAAACGGAAATCGCTAAGGTATAATTCATCGTAGTTGACAAATAATCACCTCTATTAACATTTGTTTAGATCATGAACTTTTGTTTCTGTGCCAGCCTGATCGACTTCCAGTCCCTGACGACACAATAATGACTTTGGTTTCGTCACCTAGTACTATTTTAATATCGACATCGCTAGGTGATGTCACTTCTGGATTGTTAATTGTTCTGACCTCTTTTCAAATGGTATAAATGGCTCCGAGCACTATGGGACTTAACATCTGAGGTCATCAGGCCCCTTGAATTTAGAACTACTTAAACCTAACTAACCTAAGGACACCACATACATTCATGCCCGAGGCAAAATTCGAACCTGCGACCGTAACGGTAGCGCGGTTCCAGACAAGCGCCTAGAACCGCTCTGATCTCTTTTGCCAGTTTCATTTGTTACTTCTGTTTCTGCCGTCTCTCTTGATGGTCATTTATTTTCTCAGTCGAAATTTTCCGGCTTTAATTGAGAGTTTTGTCTTTCTGCCACGATCCCTTGCAGTAGAAGTAATTACCTCAATTCTCAGATTACCTTCCATTCGGAAAGTGGATGCACTCAGCGACTGTATGTGAGTTATAAAGTCTCTCTCACTCATACACACACACACACACGGTATAAACATCGTAAATAGAAGTTAGTCTCGAACACATACCTCGTTAGGTTGGCTACAAATAGGTAATCATACCAAAGAAGATGAAACACGTAATGGAATCGCAATATTTACGTTGTGAAAAACAGTGTACGACGAAATAGTTGTATCGAGTGGCAAAAGAACAATATTCCACCACGAAAAAGAGTGAGAAACATGGTGAACAGTTTGTGGAAGGCGAGAACACAAAGATGTGATTATACGGCAGTGATAAAAGTGGTAGTGCGATCTCCATACTAGATGTGAGGAAATGCAGATCAGCAAATCGCAGGTAATTACTTTTTTTTACAATAAATTACGAAGTTATCTGTTTAATAATCTGAAACTAACAAAACTGTGTCGTCATAGATCCCACAGAAGACGCCTTAGAACAGGAGAAGGCGAAACGCGTCTGGGATAAATAAAGTAACTAGCAGCAGGACAAGGCAGTTTTATTTACAAAATAAGTGGTTATGTGCTTGCTGCGGAGGATGTACACACAAACAAACTTGTTAAATGTTTCAAAGCTTTACGGTCCTTCAGAGTAGTCGCTAGAATTGTGTGTAACCAGTTGTCAGTGATGTGGAAATTTGTTGGATAGTTTTAGCAGCGCCAGTTGTGTTGATAGTTCGAGAGGAGCGGTCTACTTCCCGAATCTCTGTAACAGGTCTGAAACGATTGCCAAGTAGTGCTTCCTTCATGTTAGGAATCAAGTGGAAATCACAAGGGCTTAAGGCTGGGACTGTGGTGGATTGCAGGCTGTGTTTCAAAAATGAACAGCTTAGACAAAGAAGCGGCTACACTTTCTGCACAGGTCCGCCCATCATTTTGCAGGAGAATGTCCGGTCTCGTGTCGCACAGCTTGCGACTGATTTGGTCGATCGATGGGGCTTGATTCCTGAGATGAAGGAACCTCTTTATGGCATTCGTTTCAGAACTGTCACAGAGATTCGTCAGGAAGTAGACCACCCCACTCGGTGTATCAACACATCTGGCGCTGCTGCATGTGCCCTACGACTTCCACATTGCTGGCAAGGGGTTATACACAAGGACAGGAGAACTTGGAAACATGTGTCTGCTTTGTGTAAGTTGTAAATAAATATTTGCTTCTATTAAAGTTCCAACCCTCGTAGTTCTTAAGAATGGACCTCAAATCATATATCGATAGGAAATGCGAAATGGCTGACAGCTTCAGTGTGGTGTAAAAACGCAAGCTCATCTTGTACTGAGGACACTGTAGGGCGACCATACTTTTTCGTGTGCAGCGCTTTTACGAATAATTTATAATTTAACCTGTGCCCTATTAGACTACTCTGGGCATTTACAACTCCCTATGGGCTTCTGAAGTAACAGAACTCTACCATCTAGTGAAGAAGATGTATGAGACAGGCGAAACACCCTCAGACTTCACGAAGAATATAATAATTCCAATCCCAAAGAAAGCAGGTGTTGACAGATGTGAAAATTACCGAACTATCAGTTTAATAAGTCACAGCTGCAAAATACTAACACGAATTCTTTACAGATGAATGGAAAAACTGGTAGAAGTCGACCTCGGGGAAGATCAGTTTGGATTCCGTAGAAATTTTGGAACACGTGAGGCAATACTGACCATACGACTTATCTTAGAAAATAGATTAAGAAAAGGCAAACCTACGTTTCTAGCATTTGTAGACTTAGAGAAAGCTTTTGACAATGTTGACTGGAATACTCTCTTTCAAAATCTGAATATGTCAGGGGTCAAATACATTGAGCGAAAGGCTATTTACCATTTGTACAGAAATCAGATGGCAGTTAAAAGGGTCGAGGGGCATGAAAAGGAAGCAGTGGTTGGGGAGGGAGTGAGAGAGGGTTGTAGCCTATCCCCGACTTTATTCAATCTGTTTATTGAGCAAGCAGTAAAGGAAACAAAAGAAAAATTCGGAGTAGGAATTAAAATCCATGGAGAAGAAATAAAAACATTGAGGTTGGCCGATGACATTGTAATTCTGTCAGAGACAGCAAAGGACCGGGAAGAGCAGTTGAACTGAACAGTGTCTTGAAAGGAGGATATAAGATGAACATCAACAAAAGGAAAACGAGGATAATGGAATGTAGTCAAATTAAATCGGGTGATGCTGAGGGAATTACATTAGGAAATGAGACACTTAAAGGAGTAAATGAGTTTTGCTATTTGGGAAGCAAAATAACTGATGGTGGTCGAAATAGAGAGAATATAAAATGTAGACTGGCAATGGCAAGGAAAGCGTTTCTGAAGAAGAGAAATTTGTTAACACCGAGTATAGATTTGTCAGGAAGTCTTTTCTGAAAATATTTGTATTTAGTGTAGCCATGTATGGAAGTGAAACGTGGACGATAAATAGTTTAGACAATAAGAGAATAGAAGCTTTTGAAATGTGGTGCTACCGAAGAATGCTGAAGGTTCGATGGGTACATCACATAACTAATGAGGAGGTACTGAATAGAATTGGAGAGAAGAGGAGATTGTGGCACAACATGACTAGAAGAAGGGATCGGTTGGTAGGTCATGATCTGAGACATCAAGGGATGACCAATTTAGTATTGGAGGGAAGCGTGGAGGGTAAAAATCGTAGAGGGAGACCAAGAGATGAGTATACTAAACAGATTCAGAAGGATGTAAGTTGCAGTAGGTACTGGGAGATGAAGAAGCTTGCACAGGATAGAGTAGCATGGAGAGCTGCATCAAACCAGTCTCTGGACTGAAGACCACAACAACAACAACACGTGATTTCGACAGCCCTTATCAGTTCAAGAGTTTCTGCAAGCTTTTCTGTGATAGTATTTGAATACGAACGTGCACCAATTGTGCTTGTAATTTTCTTACCAGCTACAGTTTTTGAGGCCATTTACGAAACAAAGGATGTTGCTTATTACTACAAAACATGAATAATTTATGATTTATTCCAAACATTAAATGACATGTTAACAAATATTAATATTGAAAGAGTACGAATTAATAAGTGCTGTAAAGTTTAGAAGAGGACTGCAGAGTAATTAGAATTGATTGTTGAAACTAGCAGTTGCAGCTGTGAAGAATGGAGCAAAAATGGCGGTACAAAATTATAGCTCAAAGTATGTGGACGATTAGTTTCCTTCTTTTTAGTGATTGAATGATTACCCTTCATTATTTTAAGCAAGTTGATTCTTTAGTCTACATATATATAACCACACTGTAATTAAATTTAATTTAAAAATGGTCACCTTTTCACTGTCAGCATAGAAAGTTACAGGATAGTAACAAAATACAACAAACAACAACTTCAACCCAAGTGAATTGACAATTAAATCGAAACCCTTAGCTGCCGACAGGTGTTGTTGATATACATCAATGGGGACAGCTGAAAATGTGTGGCCTGACCAGCATTCGAACCCGTGACCTCCTGATTACATGGCAGACGCTCTGTCCATCTGAGTCACCGAGGGCACAGGGGAGAGTGCGACTGCAGGGACTTATCCCTTGCACGCTTCCTGTGAGACCCACAGTCCCAACAGTCCACAACCTACATTCGTAGTGTTCCTAATAGGTATTTGCCCATTCACTCATTACTCGCGCCAGCCTAAGCTGACAAGTCCCGAAAGAGTTCGGCCAAAGTGTGCGCATTCGCACAGAAGGAGGTCAATGGCCAGGTAGCCTTTAACTGTGAAGATGGTATTTGTTCCCGAAAGAACAGATACCACTGAATGGGCAAATATCTACGAGGGTCACTCCAAAAGAAATGCACACTATTTTTGTAAAAATACAGTTATCATTCTGCATGTGTGAAAGTTTTACAGTGTGTAGATACATCCTTCCCTCTTGTTTTCAAACTTAGTTCAACCTGTTCCCGTGAGTGGCGCCGTCACAGCATGTCTTCAAGATGGCTGCTACATTTGCCGTTCGTCAGAAGCGACGTACTGCCATAGAACTCCTGTGCTGTGAAAACGAGACAGTGGGAAACATCCACAAGAGGTTGAAAAAGGTGTATGGAGATGCTGCTGTCGATCGCAGTACAGTTAGTCGGTGGGCAAACAGGTTAGGTGATGAAAGCCGGCACGGCAATATTGAAGAGTGTCCTCGCAGCGGCAGGCCTATTACTGCACACACTCCAGACAATGTGCAGAGAGTTAACGAATTGGTGACTGCTGACAGACCCATCACAGTGAACGAATTGTCACGCTACGTTGGGATAAGGGAAGGAAGTGTTTGCACAATACTGAGTGTTGCCGTTAAAAAAGATTTGTGCCACGTGGGTTCCCAGGATGTTGACAGTGGCTCACAATGAAACAAGAAAAACACTATGCAGCGAACTTTTGGAACAGTACGAGAGTGGTGGAGATGAATTTCTTGGAAGAATTGTGACAGGTGATGAAAAATGGCTCCCTCATTTTTCACCAGAGACCAAGAGGCAATCATTGGAGTGGCATGATGTAAATTCGCCCAAGAAAAATAAATTTAAAACCACACCTTCTTGTAGAAAATTTTCGCTACGGTGTTTTTCGATTCCGAAGGACTCTTGCTTGTGGACATCATGCAAAGAGGAACCACCATAACTTCTGATGCATGTGACGACACAGTAGAAAATTCAAGCTCGACTGAGTCGTGTTCGACCACATCTGAAAAAGCAGTATGTTTTGCTGTTACATGACAATGCACGGCCACATATCAGTCAAAAAACCATGGAAGCGATCACAAACCTCAGATGGACAACACTGAAACACCCGCCCTACAGTCCTGACCTGGCTCCATGTGACTATCACCTCTTTGGGAAACTGAAAGACTCTCTTCGTAGAACAAGGTTTGAAGATGATGACTCCCTTGTGCACGCTGTCAAGCAGTGGCTCCAACAGGTTGGTCCAGGATTTTACCGTGCGGGTATATAGGCGCTGGTTCCAAGATGACGTAAGACAGTTGAGAGGGATCTAAATTATGTAGAGAAATGAAAATATTGTTCCTAAAGAATGTATCTACACACTGTGAAACTTTCAGACATGTAGAATAAAAGATGGATTTTAAAAAAAGTAGTGTGCATTTCATTTGGAGTGACCCTCATATTAGGAACACTACGAATGTAGGTTGTGGACAGTTGGGAATATGGGTCTCACGGGAAGCGTCCAAGGGATACGTCCCTGCATTCGCACTATCCTCTGTGCCATCGGTGGCTCAAACGGATAGAGCATCTGCAATGTAAGCTGGACATCCCGGGTTTGACTCCTGGTCAGAGCACATATCTTCAGGTGTCCCCATTGATGTATATCAACAACACCTATCGACAGCTAAGGGTTTCTATTTAATTATCATTTTATTCTAGAGAAGCTGCACGGTCATCAGTGGTAACTGTTCTTTCGGGAACAGATACCAGCTTCATACAATCATCGTAAGTATCTGAGAATACTGAAGAACACTTATTCAATTCACACCAGCTGGCAGTGTAAGAATGACGTGCTTTGTTGAGATACTCATACATGGGATTGTTTGGTAGCGACATGCACAATACGATAACCGTTTATGGTGGAAAGTTGTCCGCATTTGTGGCACATTCAACGTACGACGAGAACCACCACCCAACTGCTGTCATTGATCTTGCAGGCGAGGAGTGGCAGCTGGAGGACAAAAGCAACGCTACGCTGTCCGTGGACACTGGCTGCATGCAGCTGTTGGCCAACGCCCTGGACCACCCCATGTGCCCACTGGAAGACCTGCCTCCGGAAACCATTAAGCGGCGCAAGCAGTGCCGTGTGCAGCTGTGGCACGACCTGTCGCAGGGGTCGCCCCACATACCCGTCACCAGCTACCTGGCCTACACGCAGAGGGCCAACGTCAACCTCTGCCTCTTCGCCTGGATGACTGTCAACTCGATCAGCATTTGTCAGGATGTCCCCTTCAGTACGATTCAGTCTGTGCGCGATGCCCGCTGCGTTTTCGGTGGTCCTGACGACCAACCCTGTCCGCAACTCAACGAAACCGACGCCGTCTGCTCTGTTTGCAGGGCTATTCTCCTGCTAAAGTGTCGCGATTTTGCTTCCACAAGTTATCTCGAGGCATGTCGCGCCCCCATGGACCACCGTGGTTGGTACTCACCATACTGTGGATATTATATACAGGGCAAAGACAAGCCGACAAACAGAATACTGAGCTACAAAGACAGTCTAAACAGTGGCACCTTGAAGTACAAGGATTTTAAAATCGAGGGCTTAGAACCTTTAGAAATAACATTTGTAGCAGTGAATATTCTCTTCCGATTTTTGACTGCTGCAGTGTACGTGTACCTTCCCAATTTACGTAACTTGCCCGGAAAGATATTCTTGTCCTTTCAGATAACAGGTATGGTCCAGATCTTGTTTTCTGAGGTCTTGTATCGTATGGCAGGTGTCCCTGACTTATCTACGACGGTGCAGATTGATAGCGCACTAACTCTTCTGAACTGTATCTGGCTCAACTCATTCTGTTACCAAATGTACGCATGCGTTCGTCACCTTAGGCTTCCTAGCGACCTAGAACGTGCTGAAGTAAGGAAGATATTCCGCCGTCAGCTGTTGTGTTCGCTAATACCCTGGAGCATAGTACTGGTGGCAACCATTGCTTTGGAAAGAACGAGCGAATATTACCTGTTTCACAGTCGTATAATATTCATCGTCGCAATTTCTCTGTCAGTAGCTTACAATATTGTTTGTCTTGGACTGGTGGGATACATGTACCGACGTACTCGTAATTCCATGCGGCAGCTCAAAATTTATAGTAAAGAGACGTTTGACTCAAAGACACTAATTCTTTACATGTCAGCTAAGACTGTCACTTTAAGTGGCATAGGCACGATTATTAGAATTGGCTTCCACCAGGCACAAGGCATAGCGCAGTACGTGTACTATGTCCATATAGCTACGATGGTACAGGGTCCACTGCTTTTCGTTTTATTCGTTTGCAACAGTGCAACTCTCCCTCTGCTCAGGGAGAGACTACTAGCACGGTGGAACCCCGATGTCATCGGTCCAGGGCAAGAATTGTGTTCATCTGCCGAGAGAAATCTGGCAAAGAGAGTCAATGTACAGGCTGCGGCTGCGGAATCCACATTGTAATCTCCAAGAGTGTTTTTTTTTCCAAGGATTGTCTTCGTTGTGCTAAACCCTGTCATAAGTTATCAATGTAGAAGCTAGCTGGTTTGACAAAATTACTGTGATTCATGTAAAACTGCTTCCCTATTTTCTAATATGATCTTCATTTCTGCAATGACATTAAATAATTAATAAATAAAATTAAATCTATATGAAAATAAGATGTAAGTCTCTATTTCTTCTACCCAACAGGTGAAAGATTTAGACTATATACTTTATTAACGTGCACTCCACAAATTAAACAAGAAAAATTTTCTGATATTAGACTATGTCAAAGACGAAGATAGTACAAGTACTTAATGTTAACCACGAATTACTTTAAGTGCCGTTCTATAAAGTGAAGGCAACAGAATCTACTCTTAGTATACACTTACAAGAACTTCGTCCTTTCTGCAGATTCTTGCGAAGCTTTTAACGCACGCCTATGTTTATCTTACGTTTAAAATTTCATTGAGGCTTTGTAAATAACTGATTGCCCGGTCATGGCTCATCTGCTTTCTCTCACTGTATATGGAGAAACCTGAGATTCTGTCTTCGACTGTCTAGAAATTACCCTTTTCTGGCAGTTTCTTATAAATGTTGTGTGACATGAAAATCCAACTTGAAACGAAAATATTCTTTGCGTGCCTGGTTGCACTGATATGAAAAAAATCATGGGATACCTTCTAACACCGTATCGGGCCTCCTTTTTCTCGATATAATGCAGCCACACGACCTGGCATGGACTCAACAAGTCGTTTGAAGTCCCCGCAGGAATACTGAGCCATACCGCCATAGGTCTACCGATGACATTGTAATTCTGTTGGAGAGAGCAAAGGACCTGGAAGAGCAGTTGAACTGAACAGTGTCTTGAAAGGAGGATATAAGATGAACATCAACAAAAGCAAATCGAGGATAATGGAATGTAGTTGAATTAAATCAGGTGATGATGAGGGAATTACATTAGGAAATGAGACACTTATACGAGTACATGAGTTTTGCTATTTGGGAAGCAAAATAACCACTGATGATGGTCGACGTTGAGAGAATATAAAATGTAGACTGGCAATGACAAGGAATGCGTTTCTGAAGAAAAGAAGTTTCTTAACATCGAGTACAGTTTTAAGTGTGAGGAAGTCTTTTCTGGTAGTATTTGTATGGAGTGCAGCCATGAAAATGAGACATGGATGATAAATAGTTTAGACAAGAAGAGAATAGAAGCTTTCCAAATGTGGTGCTATAGAAGAATGTTGAAGATTAAAGGGGTGGATCACGTAATTAATGAGGAAGTGCTGAACGGAATTGGGGAGAGGAATTTGTGGCACAATTTGACTAGATGAAAGGATCGGTAGGTAGGACATGCTCTGAGGCATCAAGGGATCACCAGTTAGTATTGGACGGCAGCGTGGAGGGAGACCAAGAGATGAAAACGTTAAGCAGATTCATAAGGATGATGGAACATGGTTGCACAGAATAGAGTAGCATGGAGAGCTGAATCAAACCTGTTTCTGGACTGAAGACCAAAACAACAACAACTGTCTCTATAACAGTCCATATTTGCAAGTGTATTACCGCTGCAGGATTTTGTGTACGCACTGACCTTTCAATTATGTCCAACAAATGTTCAATGGGATTCGTGTCGGGCGATCTAGGTGGCCAAATCATAGGCTCGAATTGTCCAGAATGTTCTTCAAACCAATCGCGAACAGTTGTGGCCCGGTGACACTGTGCATCATTGTTTGGGGACATGAGGGCCAAGTACGGTTGTAAGTGGCCTCCAAGTAGCCGAACATGACCATTTCCAGTTAATGATGAGTTCAGTTAGACTAGAGGACCCAGTTCATTCCTTGTAAACATAGCCCACACCATTTTGGGGGCACCACCACCTTGTCTAGTGCCTTGTTGACAACGTGTGTCCATGGGTTCGTGAGAATTGGGCCACACTGTAATCCCACCATCAGCTCTTACCAACTGAAACCGGGACTCATCTGACAAGGCTACAGTTTTCTAGTCGTCTAGGATCCAACTGATATACCCAAAAGCCCAGGAGAAGCGTGCTTTTACCAAAGGCACGTGGGTCGGCCGTCTGCTGCCATAGCCCATTAACACTTTTAGCCACGCTATCGTAACTGGTCCATTCGTCGTAGATCTCACATTGATTTCTGAGGTTATGTCACGCAGCCCTGGTTGTGTGTTAGTAGTGACAACTCTACACAATCGCCGCTGCTCTAGGTCGTTAAGTGAAGTCATTCGGCTTTCAGAGTCTGTTAATAACCGTCGCGCCCCCTAATCACGTCGGAAACCATACGAATCGCCTGAGTACAAATGGCAGCTCCGCCAGTACACTGTCCTTTTATACCTCGTGAACGCTATACTACAGCCAAATGTATATGTGCATATTTCTACCGCATGACGTTTGTCACCTTAGTGTACGTAAGTATTTTTTTAATTTAATTTACTGATGTTATCTGAAAGGAGCAATGGCCTTGCCGCAATGGATACACTGGTTCCCGTGAGATCACCGAAGTTAAGCGCTGTTGGGCGTGGATGGCACTTGGATGGGTGACCATCTGGCCACCATGCGCTGTTGCCATTTATCGGGGTGCACTCAGCCTCGTGATGCTAATTGAGGAACTACTCGACCGAATAGTAGCGGCTTCGGTCAAGAATACCATCATAACGACCGGGAGAGCGGTGTTCTGACCCCACGCCCCTCCTATCCGCATCCTCCTTGGTGGATGACACGGCGGTCGAATGGTCCCCGTAGGCCACCCGTGGCCTGAAGACGGAGTGTTTTTTTTTTTTTTTAATCTGAAAGAGGTGCATTTTACACATGTCTGAAGAAGTTGTACCTGTGGATGTTTTTCATTTTAACTGCTGAGTCCGGAGAAATTAATATCATTGCAGAATGAGAGGTACAGGGAAGCGGAGACAATTAGTCAGTAGTGTGTTGAGGAAGGTGTAAAAGCCTGACCTGCTTGAGCTGGTTAGTGGTTCGATTCGAAAAGTAGACGCACTTCGTCCCTTCCTCTCTCATTTAAAAATAAATTGTGTGAAACCTTTTACGTTTTTATGTTGTGTACGACATTCCAGCAACTTGGCAAGCGCCATTCTTATCTTTTGAAGAATCAAGATACGTCGGAAATACTAAAGAAAGAAAAATCTGCTGCTAATTTCAAGGCAGTGCTTGAAATAGCCTAGGAACAACCTTAAGATAAGAATGACAAACTGGAATTTTAAGTAAAACGGAAACTACGTTGATAATTTTAAGTCAGTGTTTGAGATACGATAACTTGATGGAAAAACTGTTTGCTATAATTCAGTTTAAAGTCGTATATCGAATATATAGCATCCTAGCATCAAAACGTTTTTCTAAGAAAGAGAGGGATACTTACCTTGCACACTCAACACACACTTGATCGTACACACTGACACATCACAGGGACTGTTGGGGTTATTATGACAGAAGATGCCCCCAATTATGGATGTGGAGAATGGCGTTGGGTGGGCCATTGAGTGATGTGCAGCAGATGATAAGTCAGTAGCATGCAAAGACCATGCTAAACCGAATCGCATGGCAGTCCATCAGCCAACGATTAAAGGTTACGAGAGTAATCCCAAAAGTAAGGTCTCCTATTTTTTACGTAGACCTGTTTATTTCTACAATGGTTTACATCTGTTTACGGCTTGAACATTTAGCTATTTTTCGACATAGTCACCATTTCTGTCGATGCTTTCTTGTAGACGCTGTTCAGAAAGTTATGGACCTCTTCTTTCACCTCGTCGTCGGAGCTGAATCACTGGGACCATATTTATGCTGAAAGGTACTGTGAGACTCTGAAAAAAACTCAGACGGGCAATTCAGAACCGGAGAAGAGGAATGTTCAGCAAGGGTGTACACATTCTCCATGACTACGTCCTCCCACACATCACTTGGCAAACCGGTGCTCTCCTGCAACAGTTTCAGTGAAATATAATCACCCACCCACCCTATAGTTCTGACTAGGCGCCCAATGACTATCACCTGTTCCCTAGGTTAAACGAATATTTGGCCGGAAAGCCATTCAACTCCGACGACAAGGTGAAAGAACAGGTTCATAACTTTCTGAATAGGATGGCGGCGAGCTGGTATGACATGGGCATACAAAAACTGCCACAGCATCTACAAAAATGCATCGACAGAAATGGTGATTATGTCTAAAAATAGCTGTAATCAGATGTCATTCCTCGATCTGTCAGGAAGAAAACAATCATTGAGCTCAGAGCATACATAAAAAAGTCACCACCTGTAAGAGAGTGTCAAGCGATAGAAGAGTACCATAGTACTCGCTGGGTATGTCAACAAAATGTGTTCTTAGTAACAAAATAATTTATATCATAACACCACACATAGGTGACGCATGTATCATCTATATTTTGAAAGCCATAGAAATCAAGCTACACAGCTAAAAAGAAAAAAAATATTACTTACACATAAACATACAAAATTATAGCATTATCATTTCAATACACCCAATTCTTATACAGCTGGTAAATGGAGGAACGCAATTTGACATGTGCGACTGCTGGTTGGTACAGCTTTTATAAAAATTCAGATCACTGTGAAAATAAGTACCAGGAAAATAATCAAGGTCTGGAAAATATCTATCATCACCTTTCATTTCAAATCATTAATTAAACACTTGAAATTTCAGTAATCTATCTCATATTCAACGAAGAAGCAAACTTGGTCCGAGCAATTTACCACAATACTGCAGTCATTAAAACATTGAAAACCTTCACTTGTCTTCTATCTACATGTTGGTATATTAAGTGGTGGCTCACAGTGGGTGATCATTTATCTAAGTGACAGAGCAAGGAACCTTTACAATTTATACATTTTCTCAGTGCTCCAGCTTCTGCCTTTTCCCTGTCTTCAAAAACAATACTGATCACTAATATTCTCGCTAGCCTCGCTTCATCTCAACTAATTCATGTGCCTTACAACTTCAAAACAATCAATTCATAGTGCAACTCCTAACATTTTGAAAGTAAAATAATGTTTCCACTCATACTGGGTTACATCTCATCATGATCAGTATTAGGTAATGTATTTTGTTTATCATTATTAGGCTATCAGTGTCTTTCCTTTTACTGATCTCAATTAACCAAATATGGGCCTACTCTCACCCATCATCAAATCACAATCACTCATCTAATGGCTCAGTGCTCTTCTTCTAGCAGCTGGAAAATCGCAATATCCTCATAACCATCGCCAATGACTTCATTTCATTGTCTTCCATACAAACAAGTCCTCAGGTAACATGATGCTACCTCACATCAAACAACCCCATACTATTTGAAGAAGGATGTTATTTCAACCACTAGTTCTGGGACTGCCCATTGTCAAGTGCATCTAAAAATACAACAACACACCATACTAAGGTAAGAGAGCTACATGAACGTACTACAACGACATCAGATGCAGTGTTAAGCAAACACAGTAGTTGGCTAAGTTACAAGCACGGATACGTCATCATTGCTGCATCAAAAATCGCATGCTATGCATATTTGTGCACAGCACCGTCGTCAGTGGTCATCTCTAATATAAGGTACATGACATGAAAGTTATTTCGAGTCAACAGCGTTACTGCGTTATTAAAATGTCACATATGGACAAAACACCAAAGAAATAAGAAGAATGCCTTACTAATCAGAATAAATTTAAATGTTGGTCAACCTTTCCTTTGACAAGTCCCCCACTTCATCTATTACAACCATAAGAAGAAAATAACTCTGTAACAGCAGTCACCTGGAGGGAAACAAAGTATCAGAGAGCTCACTTGTAAACAGTTTACAAGTAATTAGACACTACAGCCTGGAGAATTGAATTATGATGAGTAAACATAAGAACTTCACGGGATCTGTGTGAGCAAACATTGGTTCCATGATATTCATTAACATGAATCACCCATTATAATTCATAGCCAATCTTCATATCATTTAACCATTTAACCAAGCACTGACAGTTGAATGGCTGTGGCAAAGTTGTTCAACAGCTCAAGCAACCACCAATAGCCGGTACTGAAATCGCCAAAAAATATGAGATAGCAGTAGTAGGAAATTCAAAAATACTTAGTGGCATTATGGGAAATTCAATAAAACTGCAATATGGCATGGCAGGTAATTAAAAAACACAAAAAGGCGAGACGGGAATTTCAAAAAATTGCAATATGCAGAACTAGCTCAATTGTGCTTGTGGGAAATTACAAGAAAATCTAAGGCGATGAAAACAACAACTTCTCTGCCAGTCATTATGATTCCATGTTCAAGAGTATACAAACGATCTGAATTTTGCACCCTGCTCAAAAGTGCCCAAACGATAAGACTTATTTACTGAAAACGTGTAAAGGGTGTTACTTAATAGTAAGTATTTCGACATCCAAATTATGTATCTAAAATGTGTAAATTTCATCTGAATTATGTACAATGGGACCATGCTGAAAATTTATTGGAACAGATTTAATGCAATGCTCAGAAGTATCCAAACAAGTTGAATTTTGTCTCATGATCAAAAGCATTCGATTAATTACCAGAAAGAATATAAAGATATTGACAATACATCTTCATCTTGGCGCTAGTGATCTAACTTTAAGGTTACTCACCATCTGTCAACAAACCTAGTTCAATCTGTTGTACCACACTTGATGTAAGGCGTTATGGAGCCCTCAAATTAAATATATTCATATCAAATTGTACCTATTATTTATCAAAAATATGTAAGCACACACGAGCATGCACACACACACACACACACACACACACACACACACACACACACACACACACACACAAATGCACACAGTTTTTATGTCAAGTGTTACAATTTTCATTCCACATCTAAAATGTATGTCAAAATATATGACAGCAACACACACACACACACACACACACACACACACACACACACACACAGTGAATGCGTCAGTCAGGTCTCACAATGTTTTTTCCACATCTAAAATACATAAAGGGCGTAACTTACAGTAATTCCACATCTAACACATATGTGAAGAATCCATCAGCAACACAATATTTATGTCATAGACACAATGTGTAACTTTTATGTCTAAAATATCTCTGAAAACATGTAGTCTCCAACTTACATAATTTCCACCTGTACATGTATACATGTATGTATAACTCTACAAAACACATGTGCTCTACTTAAATAAGATGCTAAGCAAGCTGCTGACGTTTCGTCTTATGCTTAAATGGCACTATGCACAGAAATAAACATGACCAAGAATAATTTTAGCAGTAAAGAAGATAAAAACACACACTGTGCCTATGTCAAGAGTCAAAATGATATTTTCACATTTAAAACGTCCATCAAAAATGTTAAGAGTGAAACTAAGAGTATTGGCATACCTAAAATATGTATTAAAAACTACATCAATAACGCACACAGTATTTATGGCAAGTTTGCAATCTGTTTGTCATATTAGTATGTTAAGTGTTCCAGTGATCAATTTCACAGTCGCTGTTACAATGCATAATGTGTCAAGTGCATAAGAAATGCACACAAGAAAGAAGTTTCTTTCCTTTAAGCTTAAAATATTTATTGCCTAGCTCATTCCCATAAATGGAACAAAGTGCGCATATTATAACTATAGATTTATTTATTCGTGTTCAAGAATTCATCTATGGTATAGGAGGAGTGGTGAAAGAGACAAGATTTCAGTTTATTTTAGAAACTGTTACTGCTGTCTGTCAGACACTTTATCTCATTTGGTAATTTATCAAAAAGTTTTGCAGCAGCATATATTTACGTTTTTCTGTGTCAAAGGTAGATTAAGTAGAGGACAGTGTAAATCTTTCTTTCTTATGGTATTGTAATCATGAATGTCACTGTTGTTTTGAAACTGGTCCAAGTTGTTCAGAACGAGTTTCATTACTGATTAAATGTATTGTGAGACCATTGTAAGAATTCCTAATGTTTTAAACAGATGCCTAGAAGATGTGCAACTATGAGCCCCATATATTATTCAAAGCATTTTCTACTGAGCAGTCAATACTTTTTGCCTACATGTTGAGTTTCTCCAAAATATTATTCCATATGACATCACAGAGTGAAAGTATGCAAAATATGTTAGCTTACTAATTTGCAATTATTCTGATTGCAAAAGTTGCTGAACCTAGTCGTTTTAGGAGACCCAAAATATGAATTTTCCATTCAAGGCTCTCATCTATATGTACACCAAAAAACTTAGTATGCTCTACCCTGGCTAGTGACTTCTGTTGATATATTTATTGAAGAAACTGTACTCCTTGCAGAAGAAAATTGGATGTGCTACCTTTTTCGATGTTCAGACCAAGCCCATTCACAAAAAACCAATTAATAACTTTTCCAAAGACATTATTTGTATCATTTCCTTTTGCAGTTTCTTTTACTGGATTCATAATGATGCATGAATCATCAGCAAACAATGACAGATTAGTTTCTTGTTTCAGACAAGAAGGGAGGTGATTCACGTATATCAAGAACAGATGGGGACCCATGATCGAACTGTGTGGCACATCTAATATAATTTCACTCCAGTTAGATGAAGTGGGAAACTTCCTTAAATCACTTAAGCCATGTAAAGAAACGTTTTGGTTCCTGCTCTTTGGATATGACTTAAAACACTCATTTGCTGTTCCATTTATACCATAGAATTGTAATTTCTGTAACATAATCTCATGGTTTGCATAATTAAAATATTTGGATAAGTCACAGAAAATTGCTATTGGTGACATTTTATTATTTAAAGACTCTACTATGTGGGCAGTGAAATTGTATGTTTCTGTCTCAGTAGAACAGCATTTTTGAAATCTGAACTGTGATTTACTAAGTATCCCATTTCTGTTGAGATGGCTAACCACTCTTGAGTACATTTCTTTCTGAACAATTCTGGAAAATGCTGTAAGCAAGGAGACTGGCCAGTAGTTACTGACATCTGTGGTGTCCCATTTTTTGTAGAGAGGCTTGAGTTAGTCTCTAAAATATTTGACCCGGTATGTAAAATGTGCTGGCATTTCGATCATTGACTTACTTGAGACTATATTTTACTGCATGTACATTGATAGAACTATCGTCACCTGATGTTCTTAGAAGTTTTTCAGTAATGTTTCACCTCACCAAGTACTACGAGTATTTTATGGGGGAAGAAGAAAACATATCATGTTTTACTCTAGAAAAACCTACTAACTAGATAATATAGGTTCTTTAATTACGTTCTGATCTTGAACACAATAGTGCTTAGGTACCACATGTGATCTATACACCGATGCCACATTCTCAAACTGTTTATAACAATAACCCACACTAAAAGAACTGTTTTGTTGAGATGTTTAATGTATTGTGGCACTTCGAGTACATAGTTTCATAATATGCAAGGATAACTTCATAATACATGAAACACGATTGTAAACACAGTACAACATGGCCAAAGACGATAATGGAACAAGCTTCCTCACAGATAGGAACGTTGGATATCTTGAAAATGTTATCTTTGCACCAAAATAGAATTATTTATCAAAATACATAAAGATAAGTACAAAACACATACAGTTTGTGTATTGTAGTACGTAGGTATAATTACAGAGCTCTTGTTACAAATTACACTTCTGTCTTTACACCAAAATGAGATTACTTATCAGAAATTAGTTATCAAAATATACAAAGATTTAGAATGTAAAACACACACGCCACACATTCACTACTGCTGTAAGTTACTGTTCTGTAGCACTAAAAATCCATATGGCAAGGATAGTGGCACTGTTAATCTCAATAAGTGCTTAAGTAGCACTTGAACATATCCATGAGCTAGTTTGATCTTCATACCACACATTAAAGAAACCAAAGTTGTCTGTCTTATTCATCAAAATATGTAATGATTTGTTCTATACCACTGCAAAATACATGTAGCACTATTGTTAATCTAACTTGTACTTACGCTTGTCAACAGGAAAAGGTTTATCTTTGTGCCGAAGTAAACAATGTTATTCTCAGGTCCAAACTGTATGCATTATTGGTCAAAAACTCGTCTTAGGATGCCTATAACTGATGCCATATTCCCCTATACTTTATGGTGACCATATCTTGGGGTACTGACATTATCTTGCAGTACACAATGTTTCATCTTCTGCTGATAATGCAGTGTAGACTACATGTACGTCGCCATGTCGCAGCAAAATTCTAAAAAAAGTGCTCCATACATCGAAATGTTACGGCCAAACCATAACAAATCATCTCATACGTCACCATGTCCGGGAAAAATTGTAACAATTTGCTCCATACATCACCATATTACAAAAAAATCGTAAGAAGTTACCGCATGCATCACCATGTTAAAGCAAAATACGAGGGCTGGAACATAAATAGTGGCAACTATTTTTTCACAACGGATGCAAAAGAGTTACACCTGTTACACCTGTTAGTGTCCTTGAAAGTAGTCACCAGCGTTGTGTAGAACCCGTTGCCAGCGATGTAGAGCAGCCACAGCTTGCGCTGTATGCGCAACGCGCAACGCGCACATGTGAATAAACGAACTTATTACTCGGAGTATTTATAAACGTGTAACGCACTTGGCTCTGGTGGTATGCCTGGTGTGGTATAGTTTAGTTCAATGAGTATTCCTTGGTCTGTTACATCACATACACTATGTGATAAAAAGTGTCCGAACACCCTCAAAAACATACGTTTTTCATATTAGGTGCATTTTGCTGCCAACTACTGCCACGTACTCCATATCCGCGACCTCAGTAGTCATTAGACATCGTCAGAGAGCAGAATAGGGCGCTCCGCGGATCTCACGGACTTCGAACGTGGTCAGGTAACTGGGTATCACTTGTGTCATAGATCTGTACGCGAGATCTCCACAGTCCTAAACGTCCCTAGGTCCACTGTTTCCGATGTGATAGTGAAGTGGTAACGTGAAGGGACACGTACAGCACAAAAGCGTAGAGGTCGACCTCGTCTGTTGACTGACAGAGACCGCCGACGGTTGAAGAGGGTCGTAATGAAGAATAGGCAGACATCTATCCAGACCGTCACACAAGAATTCCAAACTGCATCAGATCCACAATTAGGCGGGAGATGAGAAAACCTGAGTTTCATGGTCGAGCGGATGCTGATAAGCCACACATAACACCTTACGCTTGGTGTAAGAAGATTAGTGGAAAAACGGTGTGTGGAGTGACAAATAACGGTACACAATGTGGCGATCCGAGGGCAGGGTGTGAACATCGCGAATACCTGGTGAACGTCATATGCCAGCGTGCGTAGTGCCAACAGTAAAATTCGGAGGCGGTCGTGTTGTGGTGTGGTCGTGTTTTTCATGGAGGGGGCTTGCACCCCTTGTTGTTTGGCGTGGCACCATCGCAGCACAGGCCTACACTGATGTTTTAAGCACCATCTTGCTTCCCACTGTTGAAGAGAAATTCGGGGATGGCGATTGTATCTTTCAACAAATGAAGCACCTGACAAACTGCTGATTGGCTTCTGCCTCGGGTTCTTCGGCCGACGTTCTTCTAATGATTTTACTGTCGTTTCGCCAGCACGAGTGGCTGGCATTGTCAAAGCTTCACCCCCCACTGCCGGTGGTGAACTGCATACTGGCATACTGCATACAGGCACTCGTGCTGGCGAAACGACAGTAAAATCATTAGATGAACGTCGGCCGAAGAACCCAAGACAGAAGCCTATAGGCAGTTTGTCAACAAGTGGCCACGAAAGCCTTAACAATTTTGAATCAAGCATCTGCTCATAATGCGCAGCCTGTGGCTTAGTGGTTACGCGACAATAACATCTCTGGAATTGACTGGCTTGCACAGAGTCCTGAATCTACCGAACACCTTTGGGATGTTTTGGTTCACCGACTTCGTGCCAGCGAACTTTGCAGTCACCTTACCGGGTAATGGAAAACTAAAACTCTCTTGTAAATGGTGCAAAATAATTGATGACGTACTGTGCGCCTGTAATGGAGGAAACAACCAAAATATTGACCACATGCTTTTAGACTGCAGTAATTTTACGACAGAGAGGACACTATCAGAAAGTAAATAACTGAAAAGCGTGAACGACGGCCGATCAATAAACCAGACTTAGTTCGTAAATTCATACTTTCACAACTTTTGTAATTCAATAAGATTCTCAGTGGTATTGATGCTCTTTGGTACCAATTGTAATTTCATACATATCTTTAAAACCCTGAATGTATGCTAGATGGCTAACAGATTGGGAGTCATAAGATGAAGATCTGTACAAGCAAATATAATTTGACATTTCGGTAAACTGATAACCGGCCGTGGGCTTTTCGCTATCAGCATAGAAAGTTTCAGGATAGTAACAAAGTACGACAGCCGCCCGAAGTGTCTGAGCGGTTCTAGGCGCTACTGTCCGGAACCGCGCGACCGCTACGGTCGCAGGCTCGAATCCTGCCTCGGGCATGGATGTGTGTGATGTCCTTAGGTTAGTTAGGGTTAAGTAGTTCTAAGTTCCAGGAGACTGATGACCTCAGATGTTAAGTCACATAGTACTCAGAGCCATTTGAACCAAGTAAACTGATAAGTCTTGATGTAATCTTATTTTGTATTTGTATGAGCTGAGTTGTCTTATTTTTGTTAATCTAAAATTCACAGATGTGGTATTACAATGTAATGTAACATGTGAAATAAATAAATAAGATGGTAAGATGAAAAGATAAGCGTTTCATAGCAAGAGCTTAAAAAAGGGCGACAGAATCTACAGTTTGCAACACAGGTGTCCCAGAAGGAATGGTCATAATTCACATACTTTCCTCAGAGTGTTGGGCTGCGAACTCAGTGTGAGGTATTGTGTTATACTGCTGGAATATGGCATGCAATTCAAAAGGCGTTGTGGTGTGCACTGCAGTGTGGGCTGTTATGTTATACTGCTGGAATTTACACACATTCTACAAGATGGTATGGTGCGAACTGCATTGTGGGTAACTGCATTATACTGCTGGATTATGCCACACATTCCATGAGGGGGCGTGGTGCGAACCGCAGTTTGGGCTATTGCGTTATTGTGCTGGAATATGCCATACATCCCTCAAGGAGTTATGGAGTGAACTGCAGTATGGAATATCGTGTTAAACATTCTTCAAGCCGTTGCAGTGCGAACTGCTGTGTGAGGTATGTATCAGTTATGGATTTGAAAATAAAACTCATCGTTTGTACTGTTGTCCTAGAAAAGAAAAGAAGTGGAATACGCGTAATTTGAACATAGTTTTTCTTGTAGCATTGTGAATGCAATTCAGTCATGTTTCATGTTGCACGATGCCTAATGAGTTTTACATCACAAGTTGACCTGTGATATAATTAAAGCTACATGACTGCTCTGCAAGTCGCACTTGCTTGCAGGTGTTGGAATTATATCTATTCCGTTCCATTGTCGAAAATCACGTGGAAGGAGTGACCACCTAAATCATTCTTGCGAACCCTGATTTCTCTTATTACACTATTATTGTCCCTCCTTGCTGCATAAGTGTTTGTCGGAAAAGTATTTTGACATTGGAAACAGAAAGTGGTTGACTGAAATTTCATACAAAGATTTATAGGCAAAGATAAATGCCTTCATTTTTTTGTCACTACCATGCCAGTACTCTTACCATATCTGTGACTCTCTCTTCCCTATGTAGTGGTAGCACAAAACTACCAAATTATGCAATAAATTGGAGAGGTTCTTCGAAGTTACAGCATTCGTTTTCTTTATTACTTGGTAACTAGTTAGGAGCCTAAGCTTATTAGTGAATCATCCACTAAGCTACGCAATAATAACCATTAATACAGCCACATGACTCTTTATTCTAGTTAAACACATTTTGTAAAGTAGTGTAGGAAAGAAATTCATTCACCCCATACGTTTTTTCGCACCCCTGACTGAAAACGTGATTTCTTGTCAGAAGGGTAACACTATTTATTTGCAAATGGAAGCTTATCAAGCAGAATCTAAGTTACATTTGACGTTCCCCAATGACATTTGACTGACCCTTTCCTATTTTTGATATTTATAAATAATTTAGGAACATCTGAGCAACACTCTTAGATATCTTACATTAAACTCCTTCTTTCAAAATTTGTTTAATTCTACACACGATCAAAACGAACTGCAAAATATTGACAGCATATCCAAAGGTGTGAGGAAACAAGGATTCTAAAATGCGTACCCTAAGAGCTATGAACACTTGTTCAGTAGAAGATGAACGATATAGCTCCTCAGGTATATATTTCAGAGCCCATGTTTAACAAACTTATTTTCATGTTTTGGTCCATACTACCACCACTGAAAACTGTCTACCCTACAATTCTCCCCAAAAAAGTCATGATACACAAATGTGGAATTTATTTATATTTTATTAAGACCGGTTTCGGCCATGAACCATGTTCATGGTCCTGTATGAAATACGAAACAAAAATCGTTTCAATTGCAGGAAGGAAATGACCTACAAGGTCACGAGATTATTTCGAGTGTAACAACAGAAAAATTACTTACATCGAAAAATTAATCTGCAGCTAACATTACATGTAAATTCTAAAAGTATCATTCACTTCCAACATTACAAGTATGATATCACTGTGAAGAGCAACAAACTGAAGAGAACCAAAACGATACAGTAGAGGGCCAAAACTTATAGTAAACAACACGAAGATTAAGGACTACAAAGGTAATACATTTGTAGCCAGGACGAAGATAACACTAATCATACATCTCGCAACAAAACTGTATTCCAGGCAAAAATCTTGAAGAAAACAAAGTAATAAAAATTGAAATTATATTACGTAAGTGTTTTTTTACGCACGATATCAACATTCTTTAACGTAAAGACTAAAGGGGCCCATCTTTACAATAAAATATAAACTTCTCAGAATTAGGTAGCCGGCCGGTGTGGCTGAGCGGTTCTAGGCGCTTCAGTGTGGAACCGCGCGATCGCTACGGTCGCAGGTTCGAATCCTGCCTCGGGTATAGATGTGTGTGATGTCCTTAGTTAGTTTTAAGTAGTTCTAAGTTCTAGGGGACTGATGACCTCAGTCCCATAGTGCTCAGGGCCATTTGAACCATTTAGAATTAGGTAAATAACATACTGCAAATATCCAATCCGTGCCCACATATATTTCTTAAAGGTATTATTTCAGTTTACGTATTTTTATGGAAAAATGTACCATCCAGCAACACAGAAATTATTAAATCCAATATCTGATACGTTTACAGAAAGGTTATCAGAAACTGGCATTGTCAAATTCATGAAAAACTATGAGAACAGATGGGAACCGGTAGTGGGATATCCCATGGCATAATTAGGATCAAATCCTTCAGAAGTGATATACTAATAGCATACCAAATCAACAGTATAAGTTCACAAAATCATAAGTGAGAACTTTCAAGGATACAAAGGATTGTCATAATGTTTCTGTCAAGAGTGCCTTAACAACGATGTCTTTTTCACAAAAAAAATTACGAAAATGAAGCACAAATACAATTTGCTAAGTGTAAAATATAAAAATAATAGCTTAGGATAACATAGAGTGTAATTAATTATTTCATGCTGACATGCAACGCTAGAAATTAGCAAACCTACACATAGAGCAATAAAATTTAAGTACCCTCAATCACCATATTTGTCACTTAAACAAAAGTCAACATACCTACATCTAAGGCAATCAGAGAATATTACGTTCATTAATTTATGAGGATCAATAGTAAGGTATGACCATTTAAGGGGTTAACCGAGTGAGAACCAGCATCACAAGCATATTAGCTGTGGTATACTTCATAACACATCATCAACTAAAATGCTTCCAGAATGAGATTTTCACTCTTCAGCGGAGTGTGCGCTGACATGAAACTTCCTGGCAGATTAAAACTGTGTGCCCGACCGAGACTCGAACTCGGGACCTTTGCCTTTCGCGGGCAAGTGCTCTACCAACTGAGCTACAGAAGCACGACTCACGCTCGGTACTCACAGCTTTACTTCTGCCAGTACCTCGTCTCCTACCTTCCAAACTTTACAGAAGCTCTCCTGCGAACCTTGCAGAACTAGCACTCCTGAAAGAAAGGATATTGCGGAGACATGGCTTAGCCACAGCCTGGGGGATGTTTCCAGAATGAGATTTTCACTCTGCAGCGGAGTGTGCGCTGATATGAAACTTCCTGGCAGATTAAAACTGTGTGCCCGACCGAGACTCGAACTCGGGACCTTTGCCTTTCGCGGGCAAGTACTCTACCAACTGAGCTACCGAAGCACGACTCACGCCCGGTACTCACAGGAGACGAGGTACTGGCAGAAGTAAAGCTGTGAGTACCGGGCGTGAGTCGTGCTTCGGTAGCTCAGTTGGTAGAGCACTTGCCCGCGAAATGCAAAGGTCCCGAGTTCGAGTCTCGGTCGGGCACACAGTTTTAATCTGCCAGGAAGTTTCAACTAAAATGCTGTTACATTCGAAATAATCTTGTGAGCTCTTAGGCCATTTCCTTTGTATATTTGACACGATTTTTCTTTTGTGTTTCGTACAGTGCTGTGAACACAGTTTATGTCAGAAACCTGTCAGAATAAAATATAAATAAAATCAGAATTGGTGTGTCATGGATTTTATAAAGTATTTACGAGCTAATAAGTACCTTAAAAAGATATTTAGGCTAAAATCTTTGTTAAAATAGTAAAGGTATATGTATTCCACTGTCAGAGGTACCAGAAAGATTTTCACTTATAACTCTTGACCCAATCGTTTTGGGACCAGGGTCTGTTACCTCAAAGACTGAAACATGTCCTCTTCTCCATCATTCCAGGAAGTCACTAAAATCGTCACAGAATGTCCTTGAATACTATGTTTTCGACAAACAAGTGGTGGCAACAGCTCGTGATATTAAGGCAGTTTCACAGGATATTAACACGGTCGCTCTTTGTGAACTGCCATGTCTTTATAAAAATGTTACTCGATTCTGTAAGTTACTGAAGGAATTATTCCGGTGCACTAAGACAAAAACATTCACTAGTTGGGGTGAATAGACAGTTGCGTTTCACCTGAATGCTTTTGGCCGGCCGCAGTGGCCGAGCGGTTCTAGACGCTACAGTCTGGAACCGCGCGACTGCTATGGTCGCAGGTTCGAATCCTGCCTCGGTCATGTGTGTGGTGCCCTTAGGTTAGTTAGGTTTAAGTAGTTCTAAGTTCTAGGGGACTGATGACCTCAAAAGTTAAGTTCCATAGTGCTCAGAGCCATTTGAACCATTTGAACCATTTGAAGAACGCCTTTTCTTAATTCTTGTCAGATGTGTGTCAACAGACTTTTCTTCAAGGTATCTATGACCATACGTTCCAAAATCCTACAATAAATAGATTTTAATGAGATAGGTTTATAATTTTGTGGATTGCTTGTTTGTTAAAGTTTTCTGCATAACATTTCGATCTTAACATATGTGTCTTTCGTTGAGAGGAAGTTTTTATACGATTGCTAAAAATGGAGACGTCATATTATTTCGGAAAGCAACCTAATTGTTGTACAGTCTAGAGCAAAAGACAGTCCTGTATAAAATAATCGAAGGGGATCTGCTTTTAAATTACTAGTATTCATCTTCGCAGTTGCTCTTGATTCAATTTGTGGATTATTTACTTCAACATCTTCGATCGAAGAAATATATAAATATGTGATACGTAGACGACACTAACGGAGTCAAAACCTTACGACGTGAATGCCACAAATTATTTAGCTTTATTGCTCAGCTGTAATTCTACTACGCTTGCCACATTTTCTAGCATGCGAGAAATGGTTCACGTAATGCACCAATACCAACTTTTACCACGGGCTGATATGACTGAAAAGAACGTTTAGAACCAATTACTGGACACATGAATCTCACAATTTTTAGTTTTCTTAAAAACTTTTTGCTCATACTTGTGAGTCTACATCTACATCGACACGGATACTCTGCTAATCACATTGAAGTGCCTGGCAGAGGGTTCATCGAACCACCTTCACAATTCTCTATTATTCCAATCTCGTTTAGTGCGCGGAAAGAATGAGCACCTATAACTTTCCGTACGAGCTCTGATTTCCCATATTTTATCGTGGTGATCGTTCCTCCCTATGTAGGTCGGTGTCAAAAAAATATTTTCGCGTTCTTAGGTGAAAGTTGGTGATTGGAATTTCGTGAGAAGATTCCGTCGCAACGAAAAACGCCTTTCTTTTAATGATGTCCAGCCCAAATCTTGTATCATTTCTGTGACACTTTCTCCCATATTTCGCGATAATACAAAACATGCTGCCTTTCTTTGAACTTTTTCGACGTATTCCATCAGTCGTATCTGGTAAGGACTCTATACCGCGCAGCAGTATTCTAAAAGAGGACGGGCAAGCGTAGGGTATGCACTCTCCTTAGTAGGTCTGTTACATTTTCTAAGTGTCCTGCCAATAAAACGCAGTCTTTGGTTAGCCTTCCCCACAATTTTCTATGTGTTCCTTCAAATTTACGTTTTTATCCTGCTTCCGCCTATCCTGATTTAGGCTTACCGTGGTTTCCCTAAATCGCTCCAGGCAAATGCCGGGATGGTTCCTTTGAAAGGGCACGCTCGACTTCCTTCCCCGTCCTTCCCTAATCCAATCCATCCAATTTCAGCTGTTGGTAATTGTAATACCTAGGTACTTAGTTGAATTTACGGCTTTTAGATTAGACTGATTTATCGTGTAACCGAAGTTTAACGAGTTTCTTCTAGTACTCATGTGGATGACCTCACACTTTTCGTTATTTAAGGTCAACTGCCACTTTTCGCAGCATTTCGATATTTCTTCTAAATCGTTTTGCAGTTTGTTTTTATCTTCTGATGATTTTACTAGTCGATAAACGACAGCGTCATCTGCAAAGAACCGAAGGCGGCTGCTCAAATTGTTTCCCAAATCGTTTAGTATAGATAAGGAAGAGGAAAGAGCTTATAACACTGCCCTGGGGAACGCCAGAAATCACTTCTGTTCTACTCGATGACTTTCCGTCAATTACTACAAACTGTGACCTCTCTGACAGGAAACCATAAATCCAGTCACATAACTGAGACGATATTCCATAAGCACGCAATTTCACTAAGATACCATGATATTGTCCTAGTGGGGAAGCAGCGTTCCAGATCCTGACAGCGTAACGCAGCTGATACACTCGGAACATTTTCCTCTGACACACTAAGGACGACCCTGACATTACTCAGTAAGTGATAAGCTTTGAAGGTTTGCAGATCGGATTGCTTCTTCGAAGCGACTCTGCCTCCTAGTGGTTGTGCGATTTATTTCCTCTTCGCTGTCTCCTCTTTTGTTTCTCGAAAGGTTCGACAGTCTCAAACACGCTTACGCTTTTTCGCCCAACAACATTAACAGGAGGACATGAAACGTATTCCCACCTGTATAATGGAATGACGACTGTAAAAATTTGTGTCGGCCCGGCACTCGAACCTGGATTTTCCGCTTATCGCGAGCGGTCGCCTTACCATTAGGCTACCCGCGCACTGCTCCGTGCCAGACCCCAAACTTCCATATGTCATATGCATTAACAGAAAGGGTGGAAGACGCCTGCAGTTACTTCAGTCGAGATAACGTGCTGCGCCCTACCTACCGAAATACCCTTAGTGCAAACTTAATTTGAAAGAACTATGATTGCACTTTAGTTAATTAGCTTTTTCTGGAGATTACATCACAAATGTTTGAAGCGAAGATGACCTATCTAAAGCTCATCGTCATCATAAGATCTTCTTCCCATTGGAAGGTTCCTAACACCGCTGCTGTCCGTTCCAAACCAACTGCTTCGTTTCATGGTATCTTCCTCTTTTCGCTTCATCCTTCCTCATCCTTCGTCCTTCTTCAACCTTCTTCCTATTTTCTCCTGTCCTGCCACTGTACGTTTGACAGGCTGTTTCCTTACAGTGTGTCCTACCCGTTCAGCTTTCCTTTTCTTAACTGTATTTAAGAGAGTTCTTGACTCCTTTGCCATTTCCAGTACTTTAGTGTTCTACAATTTATCCACGCATTTTATTTTCTCTCTTCTACTCCAAAATCGCGTCTCAAATGCTTCAGTTTTTAATTTATTTATCGTTTTCGATGTCCAACAGCCGTACACAAAAGCACTCCACATGAAGCATTTAATCAACAAATTTCTTTACCACTAATTTCAGTTTGCTGCAATAACAAGCATAACTTTTGCTTCCAATCTTGCCTTGCCACTACAATGGAAATGATGCTCTTACACACAGCTGGTTTGATTCATACTTAACAAATAGAGTGCAAAATGTTGTGCAGAATAATTCAGTGTTGGAAGGATAGAAAATTTTTGTGGACGGGGAACAGCACAAAGGGAATCCCACAGGGTTCAATTTTGGATGCAGTCCTACTTCTTATATATGTGAATGACCTTCCACTTAACATTTACCAAATGCAGTGGGTACTCTTTGTAGACTTTTCTTTACCCCTAAACCCAGTTTGATGCATAATAAACATATTTTTTTCTTCAAACCTTGCCTTGCCACTACAATGGAACTGATGTTTTTATACATAATTGGTTTGAATCGTACTTAACAAACAGAAAGCGAAATGTTGTGCACAATAATACCAACAATGTTGAAACAATAGAAAATTTTAGTGATTGAGGAGCCAGCACAAAGGGAATCCCACAGAGTTCAATTTTGGATACACTCCTATATTTTATAAATGTGAATGACTTTCCACTTAACATTCAACAGACAGAATTGATACTATTTGCAGACGATACTAGTGTTATAATAAGTGTCATTGGAGAGAAAGCAACAGAAGTGGTGTAAATGATATTTTGCAAGGAATTATCAAGTGTTTCTCCATAAAGTTTCAAAAAAAGAAAAAGACACACATTGCATTAAGTTCTGCACAGCGAATAGCTTTATACAAAAAATTGTAGAACAGTAAATAGCTTAGAATGCCCCAAGTTCTTTGGTGAAAACTTGAACTGGAATAAGCGTAT